>NC_067400.1:288132398-288732398 GCF_016432865.1 Antechinus flavipes | reverse complement strand
TAATTAGGTACTAAAAATATAAGTATAAAGAATCAAAACAATTCTGATTCACAAGGAACTTATATTCTAATGGGAGAATTTACAAATACTTATGAAAATGTATGCAGCATGCATATAAAGTAAGAAAATATATACCTTTTATGATAATTAGGGATTCAACACATTTACAGCTTATGTTTTCACAAGATTCTAAAACTTTGTGTGTGTGTATCATGGGCCCCTTTGGTAGTCTGATGAAACTTAACAGATCTTTTCTCAGAATGATATTTTTAATTGCATAAGATAAAATACATAAGAAACCAATTGAATTGAAATATAGTAATTTAAAAGATGCTTTAAACAAGTTCACAATGAATCCAACCATTCTGGAGAGAATCTGGAATTATGCCCAAAAAGTTATCAAACTGTGCATACCCTTTGATCCAGCAGTGCTACTACTGGGCTTATACTCCAAAGAGATGCTAAAGAAGGGAAAGGGACCTGTATGTGCCAAAATGTTTGTGGCAGCCCTGTTTGTAGTGGCTAGAAACTGGAAAATGAATGGATGCCCATCAATTGGAGAATGGTTGGGTAAATTGTGGTATATGAACATTATGGAATATTATTGTTCTATAAGAAATGACCAGCAGGATGAATACAGAGAGGACTGGTGAGACTTACATGAACTGATGCTAAGTTAAATGAGCAGAACCAGGAGATCATTATATACCTCAACAACGATACTGTATGAGGATGTATTCTGATGGAAGTGGATTTCTTTGACAAAGAGAAGATCAAACTCAGTTTCAATTGATCAATGATAGACAGAAGCAGCTACACCCAAAGAAAAAACACTGGGAAATAAATGTAAACTGCATGCATTTTTGTTTTTCTTCCCAGGTTATTTTTATCTTCTGACTCCAATTCTCCCTGTGCAACAAGAGAACTGTTCGGTTCTGCACACATATATTGTATCGAGGATATACTGTGATGTATTTAACATGTATAGGACTGCTTGCCATCTGGGGGAGGGGGTGGAGGGAAGAAGGGGAAAAATTGGAACAGAAGTGAGTGCAAGGGATAATGTTGTAAAAAATTACCCTGGCATGGGTTCTGTCAATAAAAAGTTATTTTAAAAAAAGTTATTTAAAAAAAGTCCACAGACCCCCAAGTTAAGGGCCCTTACTCTAATGAGTTTTCTGAGATACCAAGCAGTTAACCATCATGTAAAGACAGTGCTTACAGCCAACTTTCCCTAACTATAAGACTAGTCTCCTATCTAGTATACCTTGTTTATTCTCAGTATTTTTATACCAAGGTTTTTGCTTCTTATAATTAAGATTCATTTTGTTATTTGGTATGTTTTTTAGAAGTTCAGTAGGATCATAATGAGGTTGGATGAAGTGATTCAATGTGACTCAAGATAGTCTTGGCCCTTCACCAGCCAGCCAACTACACAAAGGATGCGCTTAACCAATGCTTCCACTCATCTCCTTTGTTCTGATGATCAGGGCCAAGCATTAATGCCCTGGTTTCAAGGCATATTTGCCTTGAAATGTCAGTCTCCAGAACTATATCTGTAGCTTTCTCTGCTATAGTTCCCTGATATTAGAAACAGACTTGGTAGATGAATTCAAAAGTGACACAGGAATCCCATCACTTTCATCTGGATCTGATATAATTCTAGTCTCTAATCGCCTCTTCATCTCCCTTCGTTTGTCAAGCATTTTTTCAAGACATTCGTTTACACACAAAAATGATATATCCATGGAATTAGTGTTCATATTGTGTGACAACACATCTCCCATGTGAATCCTATTAGAGATGAAACCCTCATTTCACCTAAAGTTGTTGGCATGTCATCCACCCTTCTGGCAGCTATCAAAGGTTCAGTCCAGAAGACATAACAGTGTGTCTTTTGGGGAGAACAAAAAGTTCTTTTCCTGCTTGTTTCCAGGCAAGAAAGAGAAATAAAATGAAATATTTTCTAACTTCAGTTAATTATCCAGCCTATCTTTCTAGACTGATTCACATTGCTCCGCCTCAAACATTTCATATTCCAGCCAATCTGACCTACTTCCTGCTTCCCATACACAAAGTTCCATTTCTTCCTCTGAATCTTTGGATGAGCCTTCCTCACCTCTTTAAATCTCTCTCTCTCTTCAAGGTTCAGTCTATGTAGGAGATTGGTGATCTCTTCCCTTTCTCTACTTCCACCCCCAAACTGTTTTTGTTCAGTCATGCCCAACTCCAAGTCCATGCAATTTTCTTGGCAAAGTGACTTGCCATTTCCTTCTCCAATATGTTTGCATTTTACAGATGAGGAACTGAGGCAAATGGCTTAAATGACCCATACAACTAGTAAATATCTGGAGTCAGATTTGAATTCAGGTCCTCCTAACTCCAGGGCTGGTGTTCTACCTAGCTGCCCATACCCTGCCACTACTTTGTATATAATTTACATTCACTTATCTAATAACATGTTACTTTTACCATGTAGATAATAGGGTACTTGCGATATATGTGTGCATGTCATGGCACCCTTAGTATTCTGATGAAACTTATGTTTTTACATTTTCTTTTCTTTTCTTTTCTTTTTTTTTCTTTTCTTTTCCTTTCTTTCTTTCTTTCTTTCTTTCTTTCTTTCTTTCTTTCTTTCTTTCTTTCTTTCTTTCTTTCTTTCTTCTCCTTCTCCTTCTCCTTCTCCTTCTTCTCCTTCTTCCTCCTCCCTTCCCCTCCCCTTCCCCTCCCCTTCCCCCTTCCCCTCCCTCTCACCTCCCTCTCCCCCTTTCCCTCCCCCTCTTTCTCCTTCTCCTCCTTCTCCTTCTCCTTCTCCTTTCCTTCTCCTTCTCTTCTCCTTCTCCTCCTTCTCCTTCTCCTCCTTCTCCTTCTCCTCCTCCTCTCCTCCTCCTCCTCCTCCTCCTCCTTCTTCTTCTTCTTCTTCTTCTTCTTCTTCTTCTTCTTCTTCTTCTTCTTCATCCCCTAGTGCCTATCACAGTGTAGGAACATCATCAGTGTTTAATAAGTGAATTGACTTGAATTAAGAAGTCACCTGAAAAGACTGAGAGTATATATGCCTTTGTCTCTCCCCTACTATAATTTAATGCTGAAAAATAAATTATCTGAAACTAACTAAAGAGTTAGTTCATTAGGTTATATACATGAAAATAAGTAATCCATAATTTATCATTCCAATATTATCATCTCTGCCTCTTCTCTCTTATGAAGAGTTTTATGCCTGAAACAAGTAGAAGAAATCATGGTGAGTGTATATAGAATAGTTTTTTAAGGAAAGCAACCCATATCTCATTTGGGAATGACTAAACAGATTGTGGCATACTTATTGAACTACAATACACGACAATATAAAAAACATCATAGCTTAGGAAGAACAGAATGGAGTCAGGATGAACTGGGTTCAAGTCCCCTTTCTCTGGGTTCAAGTCTCTTCCAAGGCACTGAGGCACATTATAAATTAAAGAATGTCAGTCTGCCTCAGTAATGGGAGTTTCCTCTGGTCACATACTCTGTATGAGTAAAATCACAAGCTTGGCTCAAAAGAAAAGAAATGAAAAATATAAAGAATACGAAAAAGAAGACTTTTTTAAAAAAATAATGCATAATGGAGAAACAATCAGAATTATATACATATTTATATACACAAATACACAGAGGTGAAAGAGATTAGAAAGGGACATAGAAGTCAGTAGACTTTTTTATTATCCTGTTGCTTTTTTGTTAAAGCTATTATTAAAAATAAATAGTAAAAAAAATTTAAGTTTAAAGATTTGTTTTGATCCTAGGAATTTTGGTTTATTTGGCTGATGGTTGCTAAGTTTAAAGTAATATTTCCAAAGAAAACCGTATGTTTTCTCATCTTATCAGATGAGCCTTTTGGACTAGGTGACTTGCAAGGGTCCTTTCAACTATCCTTTCTATGATATTCTGAGCCTATGATGAAAATTAGGTGCTTCTTCCCCCATTAATAAATGCCTTTGACACTTTATAATTGACAAAAGTTTCTCTCACAAACACATTTACACAAATGTTAAACTGGATGCTTCTATTATCTAGAAATTATCCATTCTCAAGGGCATTTTTTAGTTTATTTTATGTACAACATCTTGATGGTCTGAGGTAGATACAAGAACTACAAGAGTAAGTGCAGCCTATACATCGGTGGATCCATTAAGTTCTTACAATAAGGCTTCATAAAAAATTATTTACACAAAAACAAAAGCCAATCTTACCAGTGTATGACCCTTAGAAAGTCATTTATCATTCTGTTCTTTAGTTTTCTTATTTATAGAATGAAAGAATTTAACTCAATAGCCTTTGAAGTCCTTTTAAGCTCTAAATCTATGGTCCTATCCATTTGATTTATCTACTCTGCAAATTCTTTTCATAGTGTTTACTTGAAATCAGAAACCTAAAGACATTGATTTCACAAAGTAAGCCTATCATGTGGTTCTTTCAAATGTAGACAATACCATGGAACCATTTATCTTTCTTCTAGAATGGTAGAAGAGAAGTTCATTATTGGGCCCTTCAGGAATGTCCAATGATTTCTTCTGATGAGTTATCTTCTAAATGAGAGATCACAGATTGTTAGAGCTGGTTAGCCCAAACCCTTTACTTTATAGTTAAAAAAACTGAGCTTTAAAGTGGTGAAATGAAAGATGTTTGCTGAACCAAATTGAATTAAGCTGTCACCAAACAAGCTGTGTGAGATTAGCATTATATATGTCATCTTCTTTCCCATACTGTTTGGTGCTGAAAAAATAAATACTTTGAAAGGTTGCCCAAGCTTGAAATTGCAGAAGACCTTGACAGCAACCTTTTGTTTTTAAAATTACACTTTAAAAGAAACAAAATATCACAATGATTTTTAGGGTAAGAAAACATTACAATGACTTTCACCACAATCAAATAAAATACATTTTTTCCCCACCACAAGTCATGTGCACCCCAGTTACAACTTCAGACTTGTGGTAAAATGTGCAGGCCATCTGCTAGCAGATCCACTTATTTTTGGACAAATACATGTCATCATTTTCTGATTAAGAACCGACTAACTCTTCTTGTTATTGTCAGTGGCCTCTCATCATTTCCCAAGTAGCTCATTTGCTCTATGGAAAAGGTTTACTTTACAGTGGTAGAGAGCAAGCCAGTGCTGATCCTGAAGCTTTTCATTCACCAGGAACTCTTTCTTTAGGGTCTTTACTCCTATGTATATAATTAGTACAATATTGAAAGAATGAAAGAATCTGCACTTTCTAAGCAAGTTTTCTAAATTACAAGCCCTATACACTGAGGCTTTGAATCTTTGCTGTAAAATAAATAGATAGATGGATGGATAGATAGATCTCACACACACACACACACACACACACACACAATACAACTTAAATTGTTTTAAAATAAATGGAGAAGGAAATTCTCTGGCATTGAAGATATGTCCATTTATAAAAATTAATTATATAACATGCCCCTTATTGCACACATGATTTCCAAAATCAAAACTATTTTTAAAGTGCTTTAAAATATGTCCATAGATGAAAGCCACCAATTTCTGAAATAAAATACCAGACAAAACAGTCAAATATTGACTATTGATAATCCCCTCATCTATCACCTCCCCTCTTTCCCCCAGCATGTCAGATGTCTTCTTTGTCTAAACCCCCCCTCTGGATGACTTCCCTAATGGAACATTCATAAGTTGAGTCTCCAAAGAGTAAATGTTCCTCACCCAGGTTCTGAAGGTACCCAATGGGGCATGCCTCTTACTAAAATAAATAATAAACCCCCACTGGTGCACTTCCCCCTTAACAATAATCCAGTAGACAACATTAGCTCTTAGCAAAGAAATTAACTAAGATGATATACTAAGAATAGTAGCTAAATTTTTTTCCCTTCATAAACTTAGCACCATATCACTAATATAATATTTATAGGAAGAGTGGTAATAAACCTAGAATACAATGGTAATAAGACATGCATGTAGGGATCTCATGTGGTCAAAACAACTTGCCAGTCCAGAAACATAGGACCCCCAAAACAACTTGAGAGTCCAGAAACAGAGGACCCCCAAGTTCTTTTTTTCCCTCATCTGGTCCTTTCTGTAGTCCAGTTCTCTGATGCCACACCACGTTTCTTGAAGCTTCTTTCAGCCTTAATTAACTGTCATTCTGTATCCATGTGTGTCTTTGAATCCTCCAATCTCTATACTTTGAATTCTCAGATTGACTCTCCAAATACTGGATTAGTTGTCTACTCTGAATAACTTCATTGATAGTTTCCATAGCCAAAGGAAAGTAGGATTTCTTTAAAAATCCTCCAATGAAGGGTGATTTTCTTGCTTAAGAACTAACCAACTTGGTCTTTTTAGGTACTCAGGTATAATCAAACCTTTTTCCTATCCACATACTTTGTACATTCTGATACAGAAAGAGGTATTCATACTTCTTTAAATGTTTCACAGGATATTAACATTTTGTTACTACATCAACACCTGTTCATCTACAGCCACATTTTATAAATGAATTGAGAGGAAAAGGAGAAAGAATAAAACCATCTTTTATATTTGTTTCCACTGAGTCCTTGCTTTGAGATCAAAATTTTATCTTTATACAAGTTAGTAAGAAAAATCAGTGAAACATTCCAACAAGTCAAAAAATCAACAGACATTTATTAGACATCTAAGGATAAATAAAAGACAATAGAATTATCTCTTCTCTCAAGAAGCTAACATTCTATTGCAGAAGATAACTTGTACATATATAAGTATATTCAACATAAGTACAGGGTAATTATGGGAAGGACATTTTGAGGTCTAAGACAAACTTCATTTAGAAATCATGATTATACTGAAGTGGTCTTACCCTGAGTAAGTTCTGAAGGAAAATGGATTCTAAAAAATAGAATCGGAAAGAAAGCAGCCTCTGCATGGGGGAATCAACAGTATGGATAGGATAGGATGTGACTTATATGGATAGGAGATGATGGTCTTATATGAGAAACAACTAGAAAGCCAACTTGCATGGAGAGAAATAAGGTATAATAAGACCTAAAAATAGATTGAAACTAAGGTATGGAAAATTTACATGGTAACCAGAAAAATTTGTATTTGATTAACTGTAATTTTTGATGAAACTGATTAGGTTGAATGATTTTTGTAGTGAATTTATCAGAGTGATCCAAACCTCTTCCTTCTTGCTGATTACACTACTTCATAGTATAAATTGATAGCAGTGTTTATTTAGACAAAAAGTTACTGACTGAAAACATTCTAAATGTGGAAATAAAACAGGAAACTAAGCAGAGCAAGCAAGTTCTGCTTTAGCCCAGGAGGTGCTAAATTTAGAGGATATCAAATTGGCTTTTCAGACATTTGGAAGAGTGTTTTCAAGTCTATAACTATGATGGTGAAGGAAGGAGAGGTAGGACATTTCTGATAAACAAGGGAATCTGTGGAATCTGGGAAAACTTCCATTCTTCTAATAACCTACATGCTAAACCATACTGAACAATAGGAAGTCTTCAATCTTTAAAGCTTTATGGAAGGATGAGGTGAATATCTTGGTAATGAAGTAAGAAGGCATAGTACTTGGAATTCCAAATCCACTTTTAATCTACAGGTTGATATGGGGCCTCAACCATTCTGTCTTGTTCAACCCTACCCCATCTGTACCCTTCCCAAAATTAAAAGTATGTGTAGAGATGTGAGGATGGGATGAAGACAAAGCTAAAGGACCACTAAATAATGATATCTCTAATAAAATCAAGGGGCAGAATGCTTCCTATTTTCATTGAGAAGGAGTAATCATATACTCCTGTTTTCTCTTACCTCACAAGGACCTTTTCACCCTGCCCAGGACTTCTGGAAGAATTGAAAAAAGAAACTGGCTACCAGAGTTAAACTATTAAGGGATCAAGGGACTACATGTAATCTAGCAAGGATTTACTACCTCCACCTTTCCCATGAGCTATAATTAGGATAAAATTACTCCAGCTTACATTTGCTTGGCCTTATCTGATTGGTAGATAAAATCCTATTTCCTCCTCTTCCCACAGCTGTGTAACCCCAAGGAAAGATATTGATCTTTTGCTACCCCTTTCCTGGAACAAAGCCTAACTTATCAGTAGCATCTGTCCAGTATTGTATCTACCTGTGAACCTGAATGATGTTGATTAAAAGGAGAGAATAAACTGCACACCTACTTTATCACCTCATTCCAGGATCTGAGAATGGCCTAGATTCAATCCAATTACTGCACAGTTAGCAGAAATAATTAATTAAAATAGAAAGTTATTATTTGAATGTCCCAAGAGATCAAAGAAAAGGAAAAGGACCCATATATATATACAAAAATATTTATTCCAGTTCTTTTTTGTGGTACTAAGATTTGGACATTGAGAGGATGCCCATCAATTGGGGAATGACTAAAAAAGTTGTGGTATATGATTGTGATGGAATTCTGCTAAAAGAAATGAGAAAGGGGATGATTGCAGAAAAACCTGGAAAGAGATATGAATTGATACAAAGTAAAATAAACAGAACCAAAAGAACATTGTGTACAGTAATAGCAATGTTGTAACAATAATCAACTATAAAAGATTTAGCTACTCTGATCAATATAATGATCCATGATAATTTCAAAAGACTCAAGAAGAAAAACCTCTAGAGAGAAGACTGATGAAGTCTGAATAGAGTGAAGTGTATATATATATATATATGCATATCTATATTTCACTTTGTTTTTCTTCATTTCTTTTTACAACATTGCTAATATAGAATTGTGTTTCACATGAAGCCACAAATATAATAGGTATCATATTACTTGCCTTCTCAATGGGTAAGGGAGAGGCTGGAGGAAGGGAGAAAATTTGGAACTGAAATTTTTTTTTAATGAATGTTAAAAAATAAAACAAAATTTTAAAATAAATAAAATAATATAAGTAGGAAAGGGGGGAATACAAGGCTATTAGGCTCTATATCACCTACCATTTACAAAGTTTTTATATTCATTTCTCAGCAATACATATTGATTTCTAATTTCACTGCTCAAGTGAAAAACCAAATTTTTCATTGTTGTGTTTGATAGCCATTTCTCAGTTGTCATTGTTCCAAGTACCTCCACATCTTCCGACATTTTTGACTATTCCCTTTTAAGATATCTTTCACTTCTCCTTTCCCTCTACCTAATTTTTTTTTTCTTTTCCATTCTCCTCTATCGTACCATCATTCATATCACAGCTTCTAAAGTAAGGCTCAATCTTAAACTTTCTTCTCTCCTCCAATACTTTTCCTCCTAGTGATCACATCAGCTCCCATGGATTCATTTATCATCTCTTTATATATAATTCTTTTCTTGTCCTAATCGCTTTCTCTCTAGAACTTCACTGATGGCATCTTGGATATCTCCACCTAAGATATCACCTTGGCATCCAAAATTCAACGTGTCCAAATGTCATTATCTTTCCTCAACTCTATTTCTCCTCCAAACCCTTCTATTTTTATAGAGAGTATCACCATCTTTCATAATTGGAATTAGGCAAGTTCAAAACCTCATTGTTTTTTGATTCTTTCATTTCTCTATCCATGATCCAATCAATTATCATCAAGTTGTCTCATTATCCATACCTTTCTTTCCACTGATCACCTAAATTACCATCCTAGTTCAGACCCTAATTACCTTTGCCTAAGGAAATAAAGCATCCTATTAGTTAGACTTCTGGTTTCTAGACTTTCTCCTCTCTGGTCTTCCTTTTATATGGTCAGAGAGTTGATGCATGATTTCTTTGTTCACAACATGATTTACATTCAAGGCAGCCTCTAAAACAGAGCTACAACAAAGTATATATCTATTCTCTGCTGCTTGTACTAATTTTGGTCTAACAACACCAAGAAAACACAGGTGTTCCTCCAACCTTATATGGAAACATTGGTTATAGTAAATGAAGAAATTTTGAATACTGTGGATAAGTTCACTTATCTTGGCAATATACTTTCCAGGGATATACACATTGATAATGAGTTTGATGAACACATTGCCAGAGCTAGCTCTGTGTTTGGCAGACTCTAAAGGAAAGTATAGAAGAGAAGAGATATTAGATCGACTACTAAATTGAAGGTCTAAAGAGTTTTTGTTCTGACTTCATTGTTATATATCTCTGAATCCTGGATATTTTACCAGCACCATACCAGGAAACTGAATCACTTCTATTTGAATTGTCTTAGGAAGATTCTAAATATCACTTGGCAGGATAAGGTACGAGACACTGAGGTCCTTTCTTGAATTAAACTATTAAGCATTCCAACTCTACTGCAGAGAGCACAACTTCAATGGGCTGACCACATTGTTCAAATGACAACTGTATGCTTGCCTAAAAGACCATTTTATGGACAACTCGTACAAGGCAAGTGGGTATATCACAGAAAAAGCAATACAAGTATATTCTCAATTTGGTATCATGGGGGACACTGGCACAGGACTGCCTAGCATGCATGCCTTCATCAGAGACAGTGCTGTGCTCTATGAGTAAAGCAGAATTGAATTAGCTCAAAAGAAATGTGAAATGCTCAAATTTAGAGAATCCACCTCAAAGGTTCACATGGACTATTGTGCCCTACTTATGGTAAAGCATTCTGAGTTCATATTGGTCTGATAAGCCCCAATGGAACACATTGTACTTTGACTCCAAAGTAATGATGTCATTTTGATTCTCTTCAAAAATGAAGGAAATAACCAATACAACTGCCCAAATCATTCTTCCTAAGGCACAGATTTGGCCATATCACTCCCACTACTCAAGAACCATCAATGGCTCCTCATTGCCTTCAGGATAAAATTCAAACTCCTTAGTGTACCAAGTATAGCCATCCATAATTTCTCTAGTCAGCTTTTTTGAGCCTGATTTACACTATTCACATTCATATATACTCTAATTTCTAATCAAATCGACCTATTTGCTATTACTTAATTTGCCATTACTGGTTTGTGCTCCTTCTTTAACTTTACCTATTAGAAAAAAAGGTTAGCTCATGTTCCACATCCTAAAGAAGCTTTTTTTGATTTCTTATAATTGCTAATAAACTCTCCCTACTAAAATTATCATGCATACATTATCTTATTTATGTATTATACACTCTCCACCATCACCAAATAAAAAGGGACATCGCTATTTTTCATTCTTTTTTTGTGTCTCCCCAGTCCTCTCATGTCTTATAAGTAAATGTTAATAAATGTTTGTTATGCTAGAGTGGATTCAATTCGATTCGATTCAATTGGATTACAAATTAGTTAGTGATATATAGGAATGAGTTCCTTCCCATATCAATCAATGTTTCAGGGTCTCTTTTCTCAGGACCCACAAATGAGGCATCCTTTTGGGATTCTCACCCTAGGTGAAAAAAATTCCTACTTCTGGTCCCTGGATACAGTCATCTGTAGCATGGCAAAGATTCACCCTTCTCCAGGATAGGGGTTTTAGAGCATATGGCATGCATATGAGCTGTGATATATATGGTTTGATTTAGCCAAGAATAACTTTGGGCAAAATTTGTCAAGTATTTGAAAACTGTCCCATTGCCCTTATCTGAGCCCTTTTCTTAAAGTTTTCTTTCTCAGTAATCCCTCCCTAAGGCTAAGATTCCTAATCATTCCATCAATTAGATCTCAACTAATCCTCACTAAGATGTTAACAAATAATAGCTTAGCTGATTAGGCTTTGAGACTAAAGGGGAAAGTTGTTTCTAACCTTTTTAGGGGGTAGGGTGGGGATGTATATCACAAACACTTTTGATAGTCTATTATATCTTCAAGTCAAGTGAAATCAAATCAAAAAACATTTTATCAAGTATTAATTATGTACCAGGTGCTCTGCTAAGTCTAGGAAATTCCTGCTTTTCAATGAGTTTATTTTCTACTAGAGAAAAACAACACATAAAAGGAAATTGTAAAGTTTTATGAGATGAAAGAGTACAATATAAAGATCCCCAATGCTGGATCAAGGGATCAGAAGTACCACCTGGAGAGAAATAAAGACAAAATAATGTCTTTGAATATATAAAATAAGATACATAAGATTAGAAAAGAAACCATTTATATTGAAATATTGTATCAATTTTTTAAAAATTAAGTTATGAATCCCAGGTTAAGAAACTCTGGATTGGATAGTCTCTAAAGGTACTTTCCAACTCTATAAACCCCAGCATAAATCTAAGATAACAGTATCTGGTATAAAGAGAATTAATCCCCTACTTACTCAAAAAAGCCAGATGCAATAGATAAACCAAAGAGTCAAATCAAAAACCACAAGGTAAGTTGTACACAAAACCCAGGCACAGTGGAAGCAGATATCATAGACTTAAAATAGTAAGCATCTTCTTATATTTGGAAATGGAGAAACCAAAGTCCCCAAAAGTTGAGAATCAACAATGGTTACACTAGTAGTAATTAGTTGAAGGAGGATTCTAAAACCCAGTCCTTGAATTATAAAGTAAATAAGTATTTTTGCACTATGCCAAATGAGTTGATTATTAAAATGTCTCTAGTATAAGGAACTTCTAAATTATGACTATCACAGTTACTTGGCCCTTACTATTTGAGATATGCAACTTAGGCAAAAAGGTAGATAGGGCTCAGGAGTAGGAAGCTTCTGCTACAGATTCCTCATTGTTGGCCTCAGATCTCAAACGACTTAGCATTAAGAACTGGCATAAGAAGGTATTCAGAGAGCATAAGAAAAATACATCCACAGAATTAGAAGAGACTTTCAGGATGACCTAAACTTTGTAATTTAACCAATCTACTGGGATTCAATGTCCCTCTGTGGCCTTTTTCCATTAGCTACTGCTTTGTATGACTGATCTATCTCCAAATTTGAAATATTACTAATAAGTGAATTTCTATTTACATAAATAAGGATATGTAATGGCTCATCAGTAGTATTCTTATCATTATTACTATTTAGTATGCATAGAAATTGAAAATGCAATTCTCACCTGGAGAGACTCCTTTTCCAAGTAAAAGATATCTTTGTATTAGATATGTTTTTTGTAATCATTTTTTTGTGCACCCTGAGTTAATTGTGTTCTATTAGAACATTAGAGCATTAGAAGCTTATAAATTTGTTTGCCAAAAGCACAATAGACCTTTCTTTCATTTTTCTCCCAAATTCTGTGAAAAAGTTTTGCCTTCTGCACAACCACCCAGACTTCTGTCCCACCAACCCAGATATTTGGCTTTCATTAGTGTCACTGTAAAGATTTTTATTAGTTTCTCAGCTGAGCAAACTGATTACCCCGAGATAACCATTATCTACAGGTTAATTATGAGATCTATCCAATCATAGATTTTCAATTCTGGAAATCAGGTACTTATATCTAGGATTTCTGAAGGTCTTGAAATAAGGCAAGGTCAAATTTCATAGGTAATCCATCATAAATCCATAAGTATGGAAAAGACTATTCACAACCTAGGCACTAACAACCTGACCAACTAATATTCTTAAATCTTTAAGAATACCTATGGAACAAAAAAAGGGTACAGTGGTATGGATAAAGACAAAGTGAGACAGAGTGATGAAGACACTTTTTCTCTGATTATATTCCTACTAAAGATTCATCCTGCAACTCTCACACAGAAAGTAATCTTGCATTGCAAGCCAAGAGATTTGCAGATAACCAGAAGTTCTACTGTAAATATGCCTATAGGAGTGGACCATTTATCTGGATATAACTCAAGGGACCCTGTTAGTCTTTGTACTTCCTGCATTCACCATTATCTGGCTGACTACAATTCATCTTTTGCATAATTCATATCCTTCAATAAACTCCACATTTATTGGGTAAGGGTATTTAATGCTGGTTCTGACATAGTCAACAAGTATTAATCACCTTCTGTGTGCCAAAGATTGTGCTAAGCATTAGAGTACAAATAGGGGCAAATACCTCAGTTCTCCAGGAGTTCACTGTCTAATGGAGGGCAGGGAGGAACAACATTCAAATATCATACAACAAGATATAGATAAGATAAATTTCAAATAATCACAGAGTGAAAACATCCCTTAAAAATATGGAATGCTGGGGCAGCTAGGTGATGCAGTGAATGAAGCACCATCCCTGAAGTCAGGAGGACCTGAATTCAAATCTAGCCTCAGACACTTAACACTTCCTAGCTGTGTGACCTGGGCAAGTAACTTAATTGCACTTGCCTCAGCAAATATATATACATATATGTCATTTATATATGTGTGCGTGTCTCATATATATATATATATATATATATATATATATATTTTTATATATATAGTCATCATTTCTTATTGCAAAGTACTATTCCATCATAATTATATACCAAGACCCTATCCTTAATCACTGAATGAGTGTGGTCTCAGTCAAATTGAGACCTGTTGCATACCTTAATTTAAAAAGGCCAAGGTCTCCCATTGTTGTCCTATTATCCTGATCTATATTTGACTCCTGAACCCAGATGGCTCCGGAGAGAATAATGAGGCAGGTGACCTTGTATAGCCCTCCCTCGCTTAAATCCAATTCATTTACATGCCATGGAATCATCTCCCTGAGGTCATAGTCCTCTTTAAAAACAAAGAATAAATAACAACCACTATTGGTGAGGTTGGTAGTGGGGAAGGGGCAAAAATCCCAGACTGATGTGAAATTTGTAGACTTGAATCCATCTCCTAGTCAAGGGGCAAAGTTTTACTGAAAGTAATGGTATGCTTTTACAAAACAGACTGAATTCTAAGGGAATCCAGTAAAGAAACTGAAGCAAAGAGATATACATTGTTCTTCACCATCATAAAAAGAGTAGCTATAAATATTTTAGAACATGTAGATTGGTTTAGACTTATTTAGACTTATTTCTCCTAGACTCCTTTTCAGTTTTCAAGGAAGTTTTTGTAAACAATGAATTCTTACTCAAAAGTAAGCTGAAATCTTTAGGCATATCAAACCTAGGCTATTGTGAAAAGAATTCACATTCAAATGAGAGGAAACAACATTTATGGCAGAGTAGTGGTCAGGAAGGCACAAACCTTCCTGACTGATAAGAGAGGCTTTTGCTTTATATTACTAGCAACCTGGGCATTCACCTATGGACTTCTTGCAGTCTCTTCCTGATTGCTTTATAATCAATCAGCCAATAAACATTTATTAAGCACCCTCTATGTGCCAAGCTTATATTATCCCTTTATCTTCGGTCTTTTCTCATTACAATATAAACTACTTGAAGGCAGGGACTGTTGTGTTTGCTTGCACTTATACTCCTAGAATGTGGCACATAGTAAACATTTAGTGTATACTTTATCTATCCTTCCATCTCTACTTATGCCACATTCTTATTAAAATTATTCTATTAAAACTCTATCACCTCAATTTCCATTTACTCCTTTCACAGGCTAATATCCTTTCTGCACTTTAAAATTATGTCCCAATAGTTAACCATTTTAATTATAAACTCCTTCATTCTCAAAATACTTGCCTTCTTGATCTGTTGTTACTCATTCCTGGCTAATCTTTAAACCCTAAATTGCCCTTAAAGTTTCCTTCCCCACTTGTATTTATGTGCTGGTGAATGACACTAAAATAAACCTCTTAATCATACAGATTGAATGCACTAAAAATGTGTATTATCTAATCTCAGCTAGCCCACACCATGTATGGCAATCATTCCTGAAATGATTCTCTATTATACTTCTCATAGTGGCTATTTCATAATTTCTTTTCTGTTTTCATATCTCCATCTTCTTCCTCCTCACTTTCAGAAGATCTTATTGCATAATTTATTGAATAACTACAAGTCATCAGACCTAACCTCTCTCTCTCTCTCTCTCTCTCTCTCTCTCTCTTTCTCTCTCTCTCTCTCTCTCTTTCTCTCTCCCTCCCTCCCTTCTTTCCTCCCTTGCTCTTCCTCCCTTTTATCTCTCTTTCTGTTTCTTTTTCTTTCTTTCCTCATCTCTCTCTCTCTGTGTCTCTCTTCCCTCTCTCCTCTCCTCTTGGATACTTCAAAATATCTACAGAGCACACTCCATTCTCTGCTCTTTGACAAAGAAATAGTGCTTCTTACCAAAACTAAATAGCAACTCTTGCCTTTCTTTAATTTTGTAAGTTACATCTCCTCTTATTGCTTTGTAGAGTTTTTAGCTTTACAAAAGTCATCACCACCACCATAATCACCAGCACCAGCACCATCACCATCATCATTATTATAATAATCTCATTTTCATCTTCTTGATGGAATTCAAATAGAAGATATGCTGGGACATGTCATTAACCTACTACTTTTCTTGTGTATTTAAAGTTCTGCATAATATTACTCAGGAAAATATAAGTGTTGATTATTGTAGGGTGAATACAAATGTTGAGATGTTTGTTCATGTTCTTTTTATGATTTCATTCTTATTTTTTCAACAAGTTCAAATAGACAAATTCTAAGACAAATTATCATATTGCCATTAATCCTTCAGATTTGATATTCTTTGACCTATTGCAAAGGTGGAAAAAAATAATTGATTTGGTGGTTAAATTAAAGACTTAGAATGTAACTTCATCTTCTTGATTCTCAGTAAAAGAACCCTTGGAACAACCCCATGACCTGGGTGATGTAGACTTTGTCTTGTTCTTATATAATTTTTATTTTTTCTTTATCTGTCTCTTAAAAGCTTTCATTCAATGTAGCTGGGGTATTATAAACATTTGGTGTTTTGGCATTTATTAAGAATGTTTGTTGTTCCTAAGTTGTTGGGTAATTATATATAAAACCAAAAGGCATTTTTCAATGCATAAGTGGTCAACTAATTTGAACAAATACTTCTCAAAAGAATTGCAAACTATTAACAACCATATGAAAAAGTGTTTTAGATTACTAATAACAAGAGAAATGTGAAACTAAAAAAATTATAAGATTTCACCTCATACATAATAATTTGGCAAAGCTGAAAAAAAGATGAAAGTAGCCCATGTGGGAGAATTATTGAAAGATCATCTTACTAATACACAAGGGGACTAATCCACTCATTCTTGAAGGAAATTGGAATTATGCTTTAAAAGTAGCAAAATATTTTTACACTTTGACCCTGAGAACCCACTGGTAGGCATATTCTCCAATAAGGTCAAAGGCATTATGAAAGATCTCAAACAAGTACACTAAAATACTTATAGCAACACAACTAAGTAACTAAGAAATAGAGACATTAAATGTTTTTCAATTGAGAATTAGATAAAAGCAGGAGTTCTTATCTTGGGGGTCTGTGAAGTTTGTTTTTTAATACTTAGACAACTGCTTCAAAATAGTTATTTTTCTTTTTAATATGGATATTTTTACATTTGAAAAATATTCTGAGAAGAGATCAATAGATTTTACAAAACTTCAAAGGGGTTCATGGGACAAAAAAAAAAAAGAGAGATTAAATACTTCTGGTCTATAAAAAAGACCACAACATATTGTGTGAATCCTCTTTGGAATATCTATGCATGCCATTCATAAGAATCACATGTGCTTAGAAGGCATTAATGATAGGCAATCTGTAAAGAAGTACCCTTACTGATGATATCTGTTAATTCATTGAAATATGGAAATATAACTATATAATATCGACCCTTTTTTCCCACCTCTTTTTCTAAGCTTTACAATTATTATGTTAGTCTGGAATTTACTTCTTTAGAAGGATTTCAAATTTTTCCTGCCCCACTTTAATTCATTTTTTTTCCATTCAGGCCTCAAAGAAGATAGAGAACAGCTGGTCATCATCATCATTCCTATTATGATGCTTCATATCTAAAAAGCATTACAAAGTTACCTCCCATTCCTCTCTTCTCCAAACTAAATCACCCCCATTCCTTTAACCTTTCATCATCTATCTGTCTGTTCCATTTCCTAAACTTCAGGATACAGATACTAGACTGTTTAAACTCAAAGTTTAGGTCTAAATTTTTAATCCCTAGTTATCTCTATTGAGAATCAGTTTTACAGGGAAAAGATGCATTACCATAGGCTAGTGATATAAAAGAAATCTTCTGCAATGTTACACAGAAAGAACTGGACATACATACACACAACCATTCCTTTTCTTATTTTCTTTCCATTTAACGGGAGAATCCTAATCTTGCCTTTAATGTTGTTGTTGTTTAATTTTTTTCAGTTGTGTCTGACTCTTCATTATCCTATTTAATGTTTTCTTGGCAGAGATACTGGAATGGTTTGTCATTTTTTTTTCAACTCATTTTACAATTAAGAAAACCAAGGTAAACAGGGTTAAGTGACTTGCCTAGGGTCACACAGCTAATAAGTATCTGAGGCCAGATTTAAATTCAGGAAGATGAGTTTTTCTGGTTCTAAGCCCAGCACTCTGATTCACTGTGCTACCTGGCTACCCACCTCTAATATGACATATCTAAATAAGACTTCATGAATTCTGATCAACTGACCATAGTGAAATAATTATTGTCATCTGGCCACATAAACTATGCCAAATGAATGTAAAGTTTTTTGAGCATAAATTCTCCAGCATAGGACCACATACATCAATGTTTCTTCTATAAATGCAGGCAGTGTATCTTATGTAGATTTTTGCTGAAAGTTCCTAAGAACTAGAAGGAAACTTAAAGACCATCAAATCCAAACTCTCCATTTTATAGATGAAGAAACTGAGATCCTGAGAGTTTTAGTGACTTGCTCAAGTGGTAAGCATCAAAGGTTAGATTTGAACTCAAAATCTCTGACTTCAGAGCCAAGTACCCTGGTCACTGAACTAAGTTGTCTCTTTTACATATGGGTAATGGGAGCACTCTGAATTTAATAGTCCCATATAGAATTTAATTTATTTTAATATTTTTAAGAACTTGTGTTTACTTTGATAGACCCAAATGATATGTAATTTCATCAGGATGCCTACTTCTTGTACCTACAGAGACTGCTAATGCCAAAGGCTTGTTTTCACTTACTTAGGCTGATTTTTGGACAAATACTTATAGAATTTATAATCCATTGGAATAGCCTTCAAGATCCCAGAGCCATCTCTTAGACACAATAAGGCATCAAAACATTCCCCAGGATGTATACATATGTGGGGATATATATCCCCAGGATATATATATAGGTATATATACATATAGTCAATAATATATGTAAATGGACCCCTTTTGTCACCTCAGACTTAGTTCTACATTCAAGTGTTTCCTAAAGTCTTAAGAAGATCACATGACTGGACCATGAACCAAAAAGTCCTTGGTTTGAACAGCTGGGTAGAATCTCTCAAGTCTGAGTCAATTATTTGATTCCTGAACTGGGGCTGTGCTGTAGCATTACTCATAAACTTTTACTTCTGCCAAAAGAGCTTGTCATTTATAGAAAACCTCTGAGGATATGATTTTTTTTAAAGATTATATTAAAGACTTTCATAGAAAAGCCTTTGTCCCTGTCCTTATTGGAGGAGGGAACAATCTGTTATCACTTATCAGAGCTATAACTAGGGATTTTTGTACTTGGGGCAAACTCAGGACAAAGCAGGTAAAGCACCTTGTACTGGGTAATAGGAAGTATATACTACTACATGAGAAAACTCAGAGACCCTAGGGCACTATTAGGCTATTTCTTGAGAGACACCCATCTCCTAGTAATAAAGAACCATTTGATAGTTTTTTTTTTTTTTTTTTTAATGATCTTAACACCCAGCTATCGATATTTGTTTATGTATACGACATTTAAGAAGTCTTATTACAGGAGCTGAAGGGAAGGATAAAAGAAGGAAGGACTAAGAGAGGGCTTAAAATCACCCCTCCTTCCAAAAATGAAAACAAAAAAATTTTAAAGTATAATCTTAAATCTGGAAAGAGATAATTTAATACAAAACTTTTCTTTTTTTAAATAAATTTTCCCATTAACATAAATTTGTTTTTTTTTTCCCACCACCAAACTGGAAAAGCAAGTAAACAAAATTCTTGTGCTTAATATTTATAATCAAGCAAAACAACTTCTTTCATTGGCTATATTCAAAAAATTTCTCACTCTGTACCTAAAATCTATTACCTCTCTGTCATAAGGATGGTAACATGTTTCATCCTCAATACAATGCAAACATAGATGAAATTTTCATGGATCAGAGTTCTTATGATTTTCAAAGCTGGTTGTTTTAAAGTGCTGTAGTATTGAACAAATAGTTCTTCGGGTTGTTCTCATTTCAGTTTTTTTCAGTTTATACATCTTCCAAAATATTTTTATAATGTTGATGTTATAGTTTAAATTATTCTGTTTCTTCTTATCTTATTGCACATTACATCATACTAGTCTTTCCATGTTCATTGAGGAAAGCCCCATACCAATGGGCTTTGGGACTTGAGTTATATTCATATATACTTGTTTTTTTCCTCCTTTAAAATATAAATTCCTTGCCAGAGAAATTGATTCATTCTTTGTCTGCATCCTCATAGAGTAGTATGTGTCTGACACATAATGGATACTTAATAAAAAACTGGTTGATTGGCTATCATATAGCTATTGAGTGTCTAAGGTGGGATTTATATCAGAGTCTTCCTAATTCCAAACTTGGGATTTCAATTGACACATTGATATTCTTTCAAATACCCTCTCCTTCCTCCTCTCTGAAGTGCCCTTCTCAGCTCAATGAGTGTCTTCACATGAACATTTGTCAACCTATCCTTCTTCTTACTTAGATAGAAAAGTCTGAACAGTATAAATTTTTAGAGAAAGAAAAGGATCCTTGTAGTAGAGAGACAAAACATGATCTAAGGCATGTTATCTCTTCTCAAGTTTTGTCTCATCTGAAATCCTCAATCTTCCCTTTTCTTTTTTCTATCTATAGAAAGAACATGAGATAAGGTGGTTGCTGAAATGCTTCTTTGCCTTTGGACAATCACAAAAGGGAATTTTCTTTCTAGACTATTGCTATTCCCTAGATTAATCCCAATGTTACCTCTCTTCAGACTCCCTAAGAAATAAACTCTCCTGAGCACCTAGACCCTAAGGTGCCTTTCCCCAACTTTTATTGCCATTAATCCCATTCTCTCATCCTTTCCCTGGTGCTACCTTCCATACACCATTCCATCCCATGACCTCTACCAGATTACCAGACAATCCAGCAGCAGTTACATCATTCTTTCTTAAGATATCTTCTCCTTCAAATCCTGTAGGTGCATGAGTCCTGATCCATGAGTTTCTAGGAGTAGAGGAAGAAGGAGAATGTCCAAAGAAGTGATGCCGCAATGTAGCAATATCTGGGACGGTCTATCCTAGTAATAGCTTTGCTACCTAAGCTAGAAGCATAGAGCTTGTTCCAATGTCAAACCCAGCAGTGACTAACCTACTTCAAATGTTTCTCTGCTAGTTACAACATAAAAACATTCAGAGATCTGGTATAAAAACAAGGAGAATAAAGTTTCAAGCTTTCAGAGACTGAAAAACAAAAACAAAACAAAACAAAAAAAAAAAAAAACGGTTTAACCTTCAGCACCTTATCTTCTCAGTGGTGAAGGGATCTCTAATGTCCTGGGACACCTCACATCACTCATCCTCTCCACCCTCCTACTCTCCTTCATAGACATTCTCATCCTAAAACCTCTTGCCTAAAGTCATTCCCCAAAATCTCCATAGATAATTTACTTGAGGATATGGCAGTCATATTTCATGGCAACTGGCTCAAAACTTGTTCTGACGATCTGTTGTCCTACTCTCATCTTCTTACTGATCTTTTTCTGACCATAGCAATCTTTGATTGAGATATTTTAAGGACAAGTCATTAATATGTGAAAACTGAGTTATTACAGAAATATATATATCCCTCTCATCATCGTGCCTACTAATTTGGTGATCATGCATATCCTGAAAGAAATAAAAACGCTTTTACTAACAATTAGGTCCAAATATATAATTTCCATGTAGGAAATGCAATACAGAAACTCAGCAGATGTAACTCATCTCTTATTTATTGGCCTAGAAAATTGTCTGGGGCTCTGAGGAGTTAAATGAAAAGACACACAGCTAGTATGGATAAGGGGCAAAATTTGAACTCAAGTTTACTGATTCCAAAACCAGCCCTACACATGTTACTTTTCATTAATTAATTACACACACACACACACATACACATATGTATGTGGAGAGAGACAAATTATTGTGCACTTTATTTATAATTGTGACCACAATATTCCCTCTAGGTTTCCAGACAACATGACCTTGAACAAAAACAAATAGATATTGAAACTACAGGGCCATTAGAGGATAATGTCAAAATTATTTCAATAGAAAAGATCACCAAATATGAGAACCTTTCCATTTGACATGAAGCCAATGTACAAGGAAAGATTAATAAACTGTGCCAATGTTCCAACATTGTTTCAATAAACAACTTGCTCTGAAAAGCACTGAGGAGGTTCTCTGACTATTTGCACCTCTCCAGAATTTGGATCAACTAGGCACAATTGAATTCATCTCTGGGACTTTAAAACATCTGTGTACTGGGGATTTGAGGCGTTGAGAAAAAAAAAAAAAAAAAAAAAAAAACATGGGGATGGGAGAACTAGTAGTTGTCTTAAAATATTTGAATGGCTGTCATGTGGTAGTGGGACTAGACTCTATTCTTTAGCTAAATCATTCTACATACTGTTGTTCATAAAAAACAATTAATCTCCCACCTCCATGCCTTTACACGGGCTAACTCACTCCCATATCTGGAATATTCTTCCTCTTTAACTTTATCTCTTAAAAATCCTAGCTCCAGTGAGGAGTTCAGACCAAATGATACCTCCTCCACAAGCTCTTAACTGATTCCTCAGTTGTAAATAATCTGGAAATCACTTTGCATTTATTCCATGGCATAATGGGTGGAATGTTAGACATGTTATTAGAAAAACCTCAGTTAAAATATTATACGACCCTCCATAATTTAGATTTAAACGGGACCCTTGAAGGATCTCCATATTAGCATACTATAATAGTTAAGGCTTTTTTTTTTTTTTTGGCTGAGGCAATTGGGGTTAAGTGATTTGCCCAGGGTCACATAGCTAGTAAGTGTTAGTGTCTGAGACCAGATTTGAACTCAGATCCTCCTGAATTCAGGGCTGGTGCTTTATCCACTGTACCACCTAGCTGCCTATAGTTAAGGTTTTTAATGGCAGCTTTGCATCACACAGAAAAGATTGAAATATGATCAGTATATTTTACTTTAAAAACTAAGATAGTATATTATATATTTTAGAGGGAGTCTCATTTTTAAAAAATGCTTAAAACATTGGACTCTCACTTTAAGAACACATTATCCTCACCTCCAGTTTGTAACAACCCTACCTTTCCTGAAAATAGAGTTCAAATATACTTTCCCACATATAATTATTCCTACTTTTCCCTCAATTCTGAGTATTATTTAAACTTTATTTTTATTTATTTGTAGACATGTTGTATACTACCACTAGAATGTAAACCCCTTGAGTACAGGTAATCCGTACAATACTTAGTACATAGAAAGTGCTTTTAAAAGTTTATGGAATTCAATTTAATTGAAAGCAGAAAATTTTCATGATTTATTCCTCAAGACCTCTGGAAAGTTAAAGTTTTACTGTATTTTAAAAATATTTATGGCTTCATAAAATTTATCATTTAAATTAAACACTGATGAGGGTTCTCTCAAATTCCCTTTGTTATAGAATGTCTGGCAAAGCATAATAGTCTTGTGGTTTATTAGTAAAGTGCTCATAAAATTTGTGTCTTTTCAAAAATGGTATTAGAGAAAGGGCCAAACTGTAAATTTAATGGGTCATTCTTCCCTCTTTGTTGATGCCCAAAATTCTCACCAAAAAAATGCAAAGCAAAAGATAAAAACTTATCTGACAACTAAGTACAAATTCTGACATGTTTCTTACCAATTAAAATGATTGCTGAAAGAAAACTGACTCATGATGACCTTGGAGACACTTCAGAAAAGAGCCGCAAAGATGATTAAAGGATTGGAAAATCAGACCTACAATGAGAAGTTAAAGAAACTGGAATTGTATAATTTGAAGAAAAAAAGAGTGATTAGTGATTTTATTCAATCTTCAAGTATACAAAAACAATCTTCTTCACAGAACTGAGGCTAGTTGTTCTCAAACTTCATTAAGAATAGGGGAGGAGGGACAGCTAGGTGGAGCAGTGGATAAAAGAGGAGCCCTGAAGTCAGGAAGACCTAGGTTCAAATGTGACCTCAGATGCTTAACACTTCCTAGCTGTGTGATCCTGGGCAAGTCACTTAACCCCAATTGCCTCAACAACAACAAAAAAGAATTAGGGTAGGAGGGGGGAGGAGGGAGAGGAGAAGGGAAAGTAGTGCCCCTCCATTGTTCCAATGTCTCCACCACTACCCCATCTCTGCAAAGATCCTAGAACTAGAGAAATTACACACAGAGGAAAATAGAGATGAAACTATGTGCCCTTCCTTTCTCTAGATATCCCACATAAACCAACTTTCCCTAAGTGTGCCTGAGACATAAAGTCAGTCAGTACATTAAAGGAGCAAATGCATGCTGAGTCCCTCTTCCTCTGATGTTACAGCAGAAGCTTTTTTAGAGATGAAAGGAACAGAAGTAAAGACAAAAAACAATTTTCATGTGAAGCAATCAAGACCAGAGTTTGGGTTTCTCAAGTGCCAAACTGAGAGGGCACTATAGACTATTAGAAGAATAGTAATAGCATTTTGCTCTGAGAGTTATTGTAAGAAGCAAGTTATATTTTATGTTGTATAATATTTTATACTATATAATGTATGATTATATATAATATATTGTAGTAAATATATTCTATAATATAATCTTATTAAACATTAAATAATTGTTATATAATTATGTATTTTTTATATATATGTATATATACATAAAACTTGATCTTTAACACTAACCATAAGAAGAAGGTACAATATAGAAACACACATGCATACATAAATTAATATACATGTGTGTGTATGTATTTATGTGTGCATATATATATTGTGTGTATGTGTATTTATATATATAATAAAGTGCATCATATATAAATGTTAGCTATTGAAATAGCTAGATGGTTCCATGATGGAGCACTGGATTTGGAGTGCAGATCTGAATTCAAGCACTACCTTAGATATTTACTAACCTTTGGTGATTGTGTTGTGTCCTTTTTCTCGAAGAGGACCGTGACATCAGGGAGATGATGCTGTGACATGCAAGTGAATTGGATTTAAATGAGGGGGACTGTGCAAGGTCACCTGCCTTACTTTCCCCTTCAGAGCCATCTGTGTCCAAATGAAAATGACTGGAGATTGCCTTGACTTTTTAAAATTAAAATCATTAACAGATCTCAGTTTGATTGAGGCTAGATCCATTCAGTGATTAAGTCTGGGTTTCCAAGAATGGCCTCTTTCACCTAATCAAAAAATAATAATAATAATTAATTAATTAATTCCAGCTCTAGAGCTATGATTCTCAGAGTAAACTGGGCTGATAATTTAGAACTGAAAGATTTATGAACTTTTTCATCATTGAATGGAGATAATAATAGCACCTAATTCCTATAGTTGTGGTGAAGCTCAAATCGGATAATAAATGTTCAGCTTTATAAACCTGAAAGTGCTATATAAATGCTGGCTGGTAGTAATGGTAATTAGTCACAAACATTTACAAATAACTATTATGTACTCAGTTCTGTGCTAGACCCTGGGGATACAAATGCAAATAAGAAGTGCTTCTCTTTCGTTTTTTTGGATAATTTGGTGCAATAGAGTGGAAAATAACTAAGGAAAACCTGCCAAATCAACTTGAAAAGAAACATGGCCTCTCACATAAAATGTGGAGAATTGCAAACTAGTATGAATATCTGAGAGAAAATTGCTTCTAAAAGAAATGTACTGTTATTGTTCAGTCATGTCCAACCCTTTGTTACCCTCTCTGGGGTTTTCTTGGAAAAAATATTGGACTAGTTTTCTATTTCCTTCTCCAGATTATTTTACAGGTAAGGAAACTGAGGCAAATAGAGTTAAGTGACTTGCCCAGGTTCATATAGCCAGTGTCTGAAGCTAAATTTGAACTTAGAAAAATGAGTCTTCCTGGCTGCAGGCCCAACACTCTATCTACCATATCACCAAGTCCCTTAGTAGGGGTTTGTTTGAAGGAAAAATACTGCCAAAGACCACAATGGCTATCCCACATGTGATCCATCCATTTACTTACATATGACTGTTTTCAGAGTTTTGAAAGATATGGCGGGTAAATTTTAATCACATAATTGCTTGGGAACAATAAGCAGGTTGTATAAAAACTATTGGAATCATAACTTGACAGAAAGCTACAATTTTTTTAGTTCATATTATAATATTATTTCATAATTATATTAGATTTCTATTCATCTGGTAATCAATTGGCACAAGAAGAATAGAGTACTGGATTTAGATTAAGGAAGACCTGTATTCAAATCCTGCCTCTGGCACCGATTAGCTGTATGAACCTAGATATCAGTTTCCACATATGGAAATAGAGGAGAGGGGCTAGTAGTAATACTTTCCTCTGAGAAATATTTGTAAGAAGTAAGTTATATATTGTGTAATATGTAATTATATATATCATAGCATATATCATATTATATCATTCCATAATATAATCTTAATAACATTATATAATTATATATTATATTTTACATAAAATATGATATATAATTTGATCCTTAACATTAACTGTAGAAGGAAGGTAGTATAGAGATACACTATATAACTAAACACACACACATATATGTGTATATTATATTTATATATATATATATAAAATTAAAGTGCTTCATAAGCCTTGAAGTATTATATAAATGTTACATATTATGGCAGCTACATGGTTGTATGAAGGAACACTTGATTTGGAGTGCAGATCTGAATTCAAATACTGCCTTAGATACTTACTAACTATATGCCTTGGTGTTATTGGTATTTGTCCTGCATTCTCCAAAAGGACATCAGGGAGGTATATATATAAAATTATATAATACACATATATTATATTATAATATCATCATATTACTAGGGATAGGTAACTGCTTATGAACAGGCTCATTACTGATATTAGAAAGACTGGAGATGTGAAGACATAAATCAGGTGAAGGTGAACACATAAATTAGATAAAGAAGAAGGCACTAGAACCTACAAGAGGAACTACTTATGGATTATAGGAGTTGACAGATATCAAAGTTAAAAAGAATTTAGCACAATGCTTGGAACTTTAAGTGTTGTATAAATACTTTTTGACTAGACAAGTCTACACTTCTTTTGCTGGGAGCCATGCTAATTAGAGCAGGAGAAGGAAAGGGAATAAGATTTATACAGAACCTATTACGTATCAAGAACTTTACAAATATTTCATTTGGTCTTCATAACAACCTTGGGAGGGAGGTGCTATTATTATCTCCATTTTACATTTGAAGAAATGGAAGCAAACAGGATTGAGTGATTTGCCCAGGATGACAGTCAGTAAATGTCTGAGGCTGGATTTGAACTCAAATCTTCCTGACTCCAGGTTCATCACTCTATCCACTTTGCCATCTAGTTTCCTATTAGCTCTATGATTGGGGGGAAGACCCTGTTTTGTTAATAGCTAATTGGCTAGAGAAGGGCAGGATTGCCCTGTGTTGCCATCTACTGCTTGAGAGAAATAAAACAATCATATATTCCACTGATTTGCTTTTTCATTTGTATAAGTAAAATTGCCAAATAGTTTTGATGATTTATTCTTTATAATATAGTTTGAAGTCAACAAGTGTTATTTTCCTCTCATTTCAATTTTTAAATCAATTTTCTCTATATCCTTTTTTAAAATAATATTTTATTTTTCCAAATACATGCAAAACCTTGTGTTCCAAATTTTTCTCCCCCTCTAACCCCTTTACTCCCCTCTAGAATGCAAACAATCAGATATAGGTTAAATATTAAATTTTTCTAAATATAACTCCATATTTGTCATGCTGCTCATGAAAAAATAGTTCAAAAGAGGAAAAAAACATGAGAAAAGAAAAAACAAGCAAACCAACAACAATAAAAAAACAAAAATACTATACTTTGATCTACACTCAGTCTCCAAAGTTCTCTCTCTGGATGTACATGGCATTTTTTATCCTAAGTCTATTGGAATTGCTTTATATCACCATATTGTTGAGAAGAGTCAAGTCTATAACAGTTGATCATCACATAATCTTGTTATGGTGTACATGTTCCCTTGATTCTACTCACTTCACTCAGCATTATTCATGTAAGTCTTCCCAGGCTTTTCTGAAATCACCTTGCTTGTCATTTCTTATAGAACATTAATATTCCATTATCTTCATATACCATAACTTAGCCATTCCCCAACTTGCCACTACAAAAAGAGCTGCTACAAACATTTTGGCACATGTGGGTTCTTTTCCCCTCTTTTGTTATTTCTTTGGGATACAAACACAATAGGGATATTACAGGACCAAAGGACATGCACAGTTTGGTAGCCTTTTGGGCATAATTCCAAATTGCTTTCCAAAACAACTGGATCAGAAGCTTATTCTGGGAACATGGCTGAGTAGATTGGTAAATTTCAAGCTTTCCCAATTCCCCCCACAAATAGAACAAATTTGCACCTTAGGGTGAACATAGATTGGTAAAAATTAAGAAGACTTGGGGCAGAACAGGGGTCCTCTAGATGTAACCTCAGATTTGAAGAAAAATCCAGTCTGGAAATTAACTGTCTAAAGTACAAACACCTCCAGGCTAGCTCCATTGAAACATCAAGTGGAAAGCCCTGGGATGAGGTGGGTGTGGCTGAAGACTCATCTGGAACCACAGGCACTTTCACCTTCCAGCTGCTGACTTAAGGTTTGAGTCTGAGAAAACTGAATGAACCTCAGATAATTAGGAACACCCAGCCCAGATGTGCTGCTGAGATAGGGCTCTTGGTGAGGAAGGAATCTGCACCCAGTAAATGCAGAGGCAGTGGGGCAGGGACATTGCTGGCTGCAGGCACTTGAAGTACGATGAAGCTCTTGGTTTGGGGTTCCTGATCAGAGTGGAGAGCTGAAGGGAAGACCATCCTCCCAGCCCACGATTAGAGGTTCTTACATTAATAATTCTTATTTTAAAAAATGAATCAACAAAGAAGAAAAAAACCCCACCACTAAAACACATGGGAACTGGGAAGACCAGGATTCTTCCAAGAAGGACACTTTAGTCAACAATTAAAAAAAAAAAAAAAAAACTTCTACCCCAAAGAATAAAATGAAATTAAAATGGCTCCCTGCCCAGAGAGAATTTATAGAAGAACTCAAAAAAAAAAAAAAAAAAATCAAATGAGGGCACAGTTGAAGTCCTGAAGTCAGGAAGACCTGAGTTCAAATCTGACCTCAGACACTTAACACTTCCTATCTTTGTGACCCTGGGCAAGTCACTTAACCCCAAATGCCTCAGGGAAAAAAAAATCAAATGAGAGACATTGAGGAAAAACTAAAAACCAAAAACCAAAAACATCCAAGGAAAACAAGTTTTTGAAAAAAAAAATTAACCAACTAGAAAAGGAGGTACAAAGTCTTAGAGATGAAAATAATTCTTTGAAAATTGGAATTGAACAAGGGGAAGCCAGTGAAGCTATGAGAGACCAAGAAGTAACAAGATAGATTATAAAGAATGAGAAAATAGAAAAGAATGTGAAATGTCTTATAAGAAAAATGATAGATCAAGAAGAAAAAACAGGAATAATTATGCTCCCCAAAAGTTGTGACCAAAAAGAGAACTTTGACACAATAATGCAGAAAATAATCCAAGAAAATTGTCCTGGAGTGATAGAACATAAAGGGAAAAAAATTAGAAAAAAAAATCCACTGATCAACACCTCAAAGAAATCCTTTGTGGAAAACACATAGGAATATTATTGCCAAATTTCAAAAAACCCAGATCAAAAGAAAATTTTGTAAGAAACAAGGAAAAAAAAAACAATTCAAATATGCTGAAGCTACAATTAGAATTGTACAAGATTTATCAACAGCTACAATAAAAGAGCACAGGTCCTAGAATCTTATCTACAGACAAGCAAAAGAACTAGAACTACAGCCAAAAATATCATATCCAGAAAAATTATTTATAATTTTGAATAAGAAAAAATAGATATTTAATGAACATCGCAGATTTTTAGGACTTAACAGAAAATTTAATATATAAGTCAATCTGAAAGATCAATTTTAAGGAACTCAACATGAAAAACTTTAAACATGGACAAATTATTTATGGTTTTTTTAAATAGAAAAATGTATACTATGATTAAGATGCACATCAACAATAAGATAGCTCAAAAGAAATATTGGCAGAAGTCAAGGTCAAAAATAGTAATCATGGTATACAAATGAAGTGTAGAGGAAGAATAAACACAAAGGCATTAGAGTGGAGAGGAGAGCCTGTAGTTCTGAAAACCTACTCATATCAAAAATGGGTTCAATAGGCAAGACAACATATATACCATGAAGGGTATAAAATCCTCCAAAATCTATAAAGAAATAAGGAGGAAGGGATGGGGTGGGGGGGTGGGGGAGGTAAGAAAACCAAGAATGAGGGGAAAAGACTGGGTTGGGTCCTTGGGCGGAGTAAGGTTAAGCAATAGTAAAGTAAGAATAGCTGGATCAATTCATAACTCTACTAACAATGCATTAGTGTCCCAGTTTTCCCACATCCCCTCCAACATGTATCATTATCTTTTTCTATCATCTTAGCCAATCTGGGATGTATGAAGGAGCACCTCAGAGTTGTCTTAATTTGCATTTCTCTAATCAATGCTGATTTAGAGCATGTTTTCATATGACTGAAAATGGCTTTAATTTCTTTCTTTCTTTCTTTCTTTTTTTCTTTCTTGGCTGAAGCAATTGAGGTTAAGTGACTTGCCTAGGGTCACACAGCTAGGAAGTATTAGGTATCTGAGACTAGATTTGAACTCAGGAACTCCTGACTTCAGGGCTGGTGCTCTATCCATTGCGCCACCTAGCTGCCTCTTAATTTCTTTGTCTGAAAATTTTCTGTCCATATCTTTTAACCATTTATCAGGAGGGTATAACATCTTCCAAAACCTATAAAGAAATGGTTTGAATTCTGATACATTTGATTCAATTCTCTATATATTTCAGAAATGTCCCTCTGTGTTCTTGATCTTTTGTTCCTGCTATTTTTTGCTTGGTTCTATAACTATGCCCACCATAGTTTGATATAACACTACATCTGAAAACTATTCTCAAAATATTGAACGTGCTTCAAATGGCTTAAGTTATTCCTTATTTTTTTAAAGATTATTTTGTAATTGTATTAATAAGATTTTTATTATTCTGTACATGGGATTCTTTCCTGAGCACAAATTTGTTCCCCATATAACTTCTAATTTACTTCAATTTGAGACCAGCCTTAGATTTTAGCTAATGTGAAAAGTTTTGTTTTTGTTTTTAATGAATTTAAGTAAGATTGTTAAAATTTTCAGAAAGTTACACAAATGACTTTATAAACTCGACCTGGCCCCCCTGGACAAGTCATTTTGGTAAATCCTCCATTTTCTTTACAGTATTATCTTTTAGAATAGTTTACTTTCCCATTCATTTGCAGGATCTCTTCTTATAATACTTTGTTTAACTTTATCATTTATTGAAAAAATAGTTAAATTTCAAACAAAAGCATCTGTAGATGTTTTTGTTGTTTGAATCATATAATAGATTTGATGATTAAAGCAAGTGGCACGCTCTGAAAATTTTTTTATCTAGGACTGAAGGGTGGGGTTGGTTAGACAGTTAAACATTAGCTGTAAAATCCACAAACAGAGATGTTACAGTTGTTTTTAAATGAATAAGATTCTTTATTACAGGAAAACTCTTTAAAATTGAAGTCACGTCTCCAAATAACAATGAAATTTTCTGATACAGTTCTCATAAAAGTGGTACTCAACTTATCTGAATTCCTTCACGAAATGAAAAGCAAATAAGTCCAAAGAACTAGCATTTAGTCTATATTTACTGTCTACACACATACATACATACATGTGCATATACACATGTAGTCATATAGTTCTACATCTATGTGGGTAGACGTGTGAGTGTATGTGTCTGTGTATGTGGTTATACAGATGGGCACATATATAAACACATATCTCTCAGGATGGGATGATAAAGGGAGCTAAAGAGTTACATGATTTAGTCAATAAGCTACTATTTTGTTTGAGATTTTTATTGTATCTTTCTACATAATCAGCACACTTTTTAATGCCTTTAAGAGAATCCTTTTCATTAATTCCAGGCTAGATGATTGAGTCCCACTGTTATGGAATGGACTTTTTGAAGGAACTATCCTTTATACTTTCTCACAAAAGGGAGTATACTTCAAGTACATGAGTCTTTTCCTTTTCTTCCAAAGAGAAACTGGACTCAGTGACTTGTCTAGGATCACATAGTTAGTGTCTAAGGCCAGACTTAAAATCAGGGAGATAAGTCTTCCTGACTCCAGGCCTGGCACTCTATTCACTATCCAATCTAGTTGCCCTGGGGAGGAGGGGGAGGGTATGTATACACACATATATACACACATATACATATATATTCATGATATTCCTTATATATGTATTTGTAACAAATACTATATAACAGATATAGATATAGACATGTAGTTTGAGACATATGGCTCTCTAACAAGAGAAGAAGAATTTCCTTAGTAATTCCTTTATCTAATGATGGAGAAAAAAGATCTTACTTGTGATCCCCAGGGCTGGGAGGAACCGTAACAAGGAACTAGACTGATAAAATGCAAGCAAAATAAATCCAAACACTCCATTCTATTGTTACGATGAGCTATTGAGGAGGCAGTGATCCCAATCGATAGTGGGACTGGATATCTAGCAGTCCCAAGTACTTTTTCCTCTCTGGAGGAATCCAAGTCCTGAAAGATTTTCTGTGGGTAAAGAGGGAAACCCACAAGAATGTCAACAGTTGCCTATTTAACAGCCTTGCCTTGAATGCTATTCCCTTTCCAGCAGAACCTGAATAGGGAAGTTCTATGAGTTAGGAGGATATAAGTTTCCTGAAGAAAGTAAGACAAGAAAAGGAAGAAATCATATTAATTGCATATGGGCTACTGAGTGCTTTTAATATAATTTTGCTTTTTCAATTAGCTTTTTTTAAACCTCCTTTTGCATTTGGCCAATTGAATTTTTAAATGAGGTATTTTGTTCATTGCATTTTTTCCCCATTTCACAAATTCTGTTTTTCAACGAATTGGTTTCTTTTTCATATCTATTTTGTAGAGAGTTTTATGCTTTTTCCATTTCATCAAATCTATTTTGTTAGGAGTTTTCTTCAGATAATTTGTTTTCCTTTTCCAAATTCTCTTGCCAAGTTCTCATTTCCTTTCCCTGTTTTTCTTCTAACTCTCTTGTAAGATCCCTTTTGAGTTCTTCCAAGAAAGCCTTGTGAAATGGGGACCAATTCATAGCATCGGGACTTCATCTGGAGATGATTTGCCTTTAAAATCCTCAAGATTTGAAATCTGTTCTTCTTTTTCTCCAAAAAAGCTATCTATGGTCAGCATTCTTTTTCCTTTTTTGCTCAATTTTTTTAAAGGTTGAGGTCTGCTCTTAAGGGAAAGGGGCAACAGCAGTGTTAGGTTGCCCTGGGGCCAGTGCTGCTGATTGGCTTCTGGTGCTAAGTAAATGTGGCCAAGTCCTGCATTTTTTTGGGGGGTGGAGGGGTGGGAGAGGCGGGTTCAGCAGCTCACTATTTGCCTTTTGTATTTCCTTTGGTTGTCTCACAGCTAATACACTGATTGACTGGCTTGTAACTGGGACAGAATAGCTGAAGAGTCCCCCACTGGATTCCCAGGTGGCACAAAGCCCTGTTTCCCTGCCCCAGGCTTCTTGTGCTGTTTTTGCCCTTGGCAGCCTCTCCCCCTGCCCAATTGAAACAGACTTTTCTTCTTCTGGAAATGTTATACTCCAAATATTTGTGGATTCTGTCACTCCAAAATCAGTTCAGAAGCATGACCTGGTGTTGCTCTGAGGAACACTAAGAAGAGCTCAAATAAAGATGTGTCTGCTCTCCACCATCTTGGCTCTGCCCTTAAATTTTGCATTTTCTGTATAGTAATATGAGTCATGGTATATATAAATATATGTTAAGTACTTGTATGGGATTTGAAGTTCCCTTTTGCTTGCATCAATGGGGACATAAGCACAAACTATACTCAGGGAATTTCTCAGAGAAAACTCCAAGTAGAAGATGATTCTTGAGGAGTCCCCAAGATTAGAGTCAATCTCTTTAACCTCAGAAATTGATTCCTGATCGTGTTAATACATGTGAGCATCAATCTTTCATCATTGTTCTTCAGTGACATTTATATTGATCCAATAGCCATACAAGCTCATAGCTACTCAAAATATACTGTTGATGAGATTGGGATTCAGAAATTGGCACTAAATAATGAAATTCAGGAGAGCACTTGGCACCAAATGTTGGGGTTTGGTCATGTGACAAATTCACAATGGCCTTTTTCTTTGTCAAAAGGCATTTTTATTTATGATAAGAGGTTAGAAACAAAACGAAGAAGTAAAATAGGCACCAGAAGTGGTAATTATAAAATAGATTTAGGAGAGCATATATAATTAGTAAGAAAAGAGGTTTTAACAATTAACAATGGAAAAGACAAGTTTTCCAGTGGAACTCACAATTAACCAGGAGAAAGGGAATATGCCATCAAGTGGGATTATGTCATAGATCATGTTAGCACCCTAAAAGAATTAATTAGCTATAAGGAAAAAGACATCATCTGGCAAAACACTATGGTGGACTGACTCAAAAGGGATTCACCAAAGATGGCATAAAACATGGACAGATTTATAAAGGAAATTTAACCTTGGGGGTTTGACAAAATAACTTGACTTTCTGATTGGATAGAATAAGGTGGAGTTACCCAAGACCTCCACAGAGGATGGGATTATAAGGCTGATCCCTAGCAGTATCCTTCCCTGCTTGCTTCAAAGAGTAATCTCATCAGTACCTCAGGCTTTCTCTGCCAACCCCACCTTAGGACCCAGGACCTCATTACTATGAAGTTCAATATTTGTAACCATCTTGTATTCATTATAAGGATATGACGTAGAGTCATGACACTAGTATGAGATTTCCATCTGTTTTATCAATGTTATATTAGTCATTGGACTTGGTGTCATTATAGGTAGTAAACATTTTAGATTAATCAATCAAATATTTACTAAATACCTAGTAACTAGGCTCTGGAGATTTAAAAAAACAACAAAACATTTTGAAATAGTCCCTGTCTTTGAGGGCCTTGCATTAGGAAAACATCATGTACATATAGAGATCTCTAAATGGATTTTTAAAAGAGTACATATAAACATAAATCTGCACTAAGGATTTGGGACTGGGATGTATTCAATTAGTTATTTTCAGTCATGTCCAACTCTTCATGACATCATTTGGAGTTTTCTTATCAAGGATCCTGGAGTGGTATGGCATTTCCTTCTCTAGCTCATTTTACAGTTAATAAAAACTGAGGCAAATAGGGTTAAGTGACTTGTCCAGGGTCACAAAGCTAGTAAGTATATAAGGCCAGATTTGAAATCAGAGAAGAGTCTTCCTTCTCCAAGCCAGATGCCTTGTCCACTAATTGCCCTGTGTGTATATATATGTGTGTGTGTGTGTGTCTGTCAAACACACACACATACACACACACACACACACACACACAAAGTCTCCAAAGTCTTATATATGCATATGTAACAAATCTATAATATATAAGATTTATACATATACATACTTATATTTATATCACATGTAAATATTTTGGACTAAATCTGTGAAAACAACCCCCAGAAAACTCTCCCTCTACCAAAATACACTAATACAATCTTTGTGACTTTGTCTTAGAGAATTATCTGGGGCACTGAGAGGTTAAGTAACTTAGCTACCTAGCATCACGCAGCCAGTATGGGTCAGAAGTGGCACACATATCCAGACATTCTGTCCCTGTAGTCAATTCTCTCTGTTTCTGTCTCTCTCTGTCTCTTATCTCTGTGTATATCTCTCTCTGCCTCTCTGTGTCTTTCTCTCTGTGTGCCTGTCTCTCTGTGCCTCTGTCTCACTGTCTCTCTATCTCTCTGTCTCTGTTTTCTGTCTCTCTCTATGTATATCTTTCTGTCTGTCTCTTTCATCCTTCCTCCCTCTTCACCTCCACCTTTTACTATTTTACAACAAGGCTCTCCTGTTAGAAGGCAGGGTGATAAAATATCTCTGTGTATTTACCAATTTGGGCTAAGAAAATGGGCTGGGAACAGTAGTTTATCTGCTCAAAATGAAATGCAATTAATTGTAGCCTCTCCAAGAATGTGAAAGCTTATTTCAATAGAAACGTTCCTAAATATGACAACTAGTAGATTTACTTTCATGACCTAGTTCTGCTAATTGCTATCTCATGCCCTTAAGCAAATTAATTAATTCTTAAGTCTCAGTTTCCTTAAATGTAAAACATGGGTATTGAGCTAGACAATCTCTAAGATTTTTGGTACATTTGATTCTTGCTATGGAATCCAATATTTTCATTTTACAAATGAAGTTATTGAGGGTCAGAGAGATGGTAAGTTGCTCAAACCTAATCAACTAGCTAAGTGGCAGAGATGTGAGTAAAATCTAGACTTTTGAATCACAGTCAAGTATTCAGCAGAATAGAGAGAGACAGAGACAGAGAGTGACACACACACATACAGAGAGAGAGAGAGAGAGAGTCAAAGACAGGGACAGAGACAGAGAAAAAGAGACAGACAAACAAATTTTGAACTTCCATCAATTTAAATGTGGATAAAATTTTTGTCATCCTATCAAATGGAAATTTTTTTATACATTCCTAGAATATACTCTCCCATACCCCTGAGTCATAGAGTCCTTCTCTTCTATTAAAATTAAGCTTAACTGTCATCTTGTAAATGAAGCCTTCTTGATTTCCACAACTGCTATTTCCCTCACTCTCTCCCAGACTACTTTGCATTTAATTACTCTCTCTATATGTATTTGTTCAATTTAAATTAATGTTGTATATATTTTGTAATCTCCTCCATGAGAATGTAAGCTGTTTTCAAGTAAGAGTTGTTCATCCTTTCTATGTGCATAGTGCCTGAAACATTATTAGGGCTTCATAAATGCTTGTTGATAAACTGATACACATAAAACATTTGAAAACAAAGAAAAGATTGTCTTTGGTTTTTTTCAAGTTTATATAATGAATTAGAGGAAAGGAGAGATTCACTACTCATTAATCATTAATGACAAAGTGACCAAAGAAAATGTAGGTAAGAATAAACTAACATAACTTTCCATTGAGAAACAGGACTAGTCTTAACAGAATTGAGAAAGCAGTCAAAGTGTGCCTTCAATTTTTATCCAGTTATCCTTTAGCACTCTTTACTTTTTTTTTTTTTTTGGTTTCCATCCCAGAGACTCAATAGATTTCTGATGCCCTTGGCTACTCAGCTGCTCCCCTTAGTTAAGGTCAGAGATACCAATCTTTCCTTTAGTATCTTCCATCTCACCTGACTTCCATTCTATTACCTTAGGGCATGGTTCAGAAACTGATTAAACAACTGAAGTTAAGACTTCATGTGTTACCCTTCCCAGATCATACTTGAATTTCTTCCAGTTGCTTAACACAAAGTATTTGTGTATGTGTTTGTGTTTGTATGTGTCTTAAGGACAATTCCTTAACGCAACATCTACCACCAAAAATTCTATGGAATGATGGGTGCTCAGGGACCAAATTGTTCCACACCTCATCCCTGTACCTAAAAGTTATATAACTTCAGTAGTGATCATACTGAGAAAAATCAACCAAATGGATTTGCTATATCATGAACAGAATTATTTCCCAAAGTGATTAGATCTGCATCAAATAAAACTAGGCATAGGGTTGGCCAATAGGTGTCAGAGAACAATTTTTCTAATTACTAACAGATACTTTATTGATGATGCAGTCAACCATTGACCAGGTTGGAGAAACATTGCTTATGCATGAGCTAAACACATGCTATATCTCATTAGGCCCAGATGTTTATAATGTTAGATTTAATCTTGACACTAGAGTGCAAGTCAAAATCATGCCTCAGTTTGAACTTCTTAGTCCCTTTTACATCCATTCCATTGGAAAAATGAACTCATCCAATATACATCTCCTCCCCAATTAAAAACATGGATGAATTTAACAGTCAAAGTTTATATAAATTTATTTTGGATAGGTTGGGGTTATAGACTTGAAGATGGCATAATAAGAACTGAGAGTTTCAGTAACATAAAGTTCTACTTCCCACTGAGTTGTAGACTGGTGACCCTGGAAAGTATTTTGGGAGTAATAAACTTAAGGAGTCTTTGGAAAAGGAAAAGGAATCAGAAAATCTAAAATGAGCCTAGGAATACAAAATGAAAATGATTAATGGAATAGAGACTAGGTCGGATGAAAAAAAGCTAAAGGATGTCAGGTTGTTTGTTCCAGGAAAGAGACACTCGGGGCTGATATAATAACTGACTTTCATTTGTTGGCATGGTTTAAATGTGGGTCCTGAAACCTAACTTTGCAAAAGATTCTCTTTACCCACATTGCCCATCTTTTTTCATGGGTTTCAGATCATAATAGAAAGTGTTTGAGTAGCAATTTCACCTATTTTTCAAATTTATATAAAACATCATTTTAAGCAAGTTGTTAAATAGTTGTTCTTCATTTCCATGAATGAAGAACCAAACTACAGAAAATAGTTTACTGCTTAATAAATGTATGGTAGAAAAGAACTAAATAATTAAGTAAAATTTAAGGAAATGAACTGCCAGGGAAATTAGAATTAGGAAATGTCACAGGGTCCTAAGCAATTCTCAAAACAAAAAAATATGCTCAAAGCAGGTGTAGATTTTTTCCTTCTTAGTTAAATTTTTGAATATTGAGAAAATCATATTAATTTTATTTGGACTTTCTGATGGTGGAGTCATCTATTCTTTGGGCACAAAATGCTAGATAAAATGATCTGCTTTTCTTTTTATTACTATGGCTAGTTCTAATTAAAGAGATTGAATTTAACTTTTAAATAAATAATTAAGACAATTGGCTATTATTCTAAAAGGCAAATTCTACAAATCTTGTTGTTGTTATTTATCCTTTGTTCTTGAAGAAGATAATAGACATCATGAGGATGATGTCCTGATTTGTGGAGAAATTGGATTTGAGTGAGGCAAAGTGGCACAAAGTCATTAGCATCACCCTCTCTGAATGAATGAATGGAAAAGAATTCTTATAAAATGCTTAATATATGTCAAGGTCAAAGTTAAGTGTTTGTGACACATATACAAGTGAGCAAAACAATCTTTGCCTTCAAAAAGTTTACATTTAAAAATTGGAAGTCAATACTACTAAAACATGTTGGATGGAAGAATATTTTAGACAAGGAAATAAGAGAAAATGATGATAGGATTCATAGAACAAATAATTGAAAAGTCCTTTGTAGAAAATGGTAGTGTTGATTTGTTCACTGCTCACAAAGAGAGTTGGAAATCAAAAGTTGAAGGGGTCAGCTTGTCATGGGCATAATTGAAAAGGGTCACTTTGGTGATAAAAACTGAGTTGAATATTCACCATTCAGTACCCATGGTCACAAAGGATAGAGTCTATAAATGTATACATTTTCCCCATCCTTAACAAAAATGCAACTTTCCCTATTGGTTAGAATCCTATTTCTCTCTTTTTCATGACTAAACTCAAAAATGCTGTCTACTTCCTCCCCTTTTTAAATCTTTTGCAAACCAGCTTCCAATTATTGTTCAACTTGGCCTCCTCACTCATACCACAAATCTCATCCGTTGACATATATTGTTCCTACCTTCACATGATCTCACACATATATCCTCTTATTTACTGTCCTATGCTACTAACTATTTTTCTTTTCCCCATGACATGGACGAAGTTGAAACTGCCCTCCCCAAAGCTGTCAGTAATTCCTTAATTGACTAATATAATAACCATTTCTCAATCTAATCCTTCTGCCATACTATTTTCCAATTTTACCAGAAATTTTTGTCAAATACTGAGTTTTTATTTCAGGAACCAGAGTTTTTGGTTTATCAAACATAAGATTATTATAGTCATTAACATCTTGGGTACCTACCCTATTCCAGTGATACATACTTTATTTCTTATCCACTCTCAAATGGTTTCAATGACCTCCTTTGACACTATTGGCCACTTTCTCTTCTTGGATATTTTCCTTTAGATTTCCATGGCAGTGATCTCTCCTAGTTCTCCTCCTCTCATTCAGGCTCTTTCTTCTCAGTCTCCTTTGCTGTTTTTTCATGCATTTTATTTCTGCTAATGATAAATGTTCCCCAGTGCTCTGTCCTATAAGAAACATTTTGATTTCTCTTTTCACTTTAAGTTGATATCATCAGCTTCCATGATTTTAATGACCATTTCTATGTAGATGATTCCTATTTCTAGAAAGCCAGCTCTAGTCTCTCTTGTATACTAGTCACCATCTATAATTGTCTCTTAGATATCTCAAATTAAATATCTTGTAGGCATTTCAAAGTCAATCTATCCAAAACAAAACCCATGATCATTCCTGTCAAATTCTTCTCCAAAGGTCCCCATTACTATGGTGAATCACCACCCTTCCAGTTGCTCAGATCCAAATTCAATATCATCCTTGATTCCTCACTCATACCATGAATTCCATCCATTGACATATCTTGTTCCTACTGTCACACGATCTCACACGTGTATCCCCTTATTTACTGTCCTATGCTACTAAATATTTTTCTTTTCCCCATGACATGGATGAAAGTTTAAGCACATTCTCAATAATCATTTGCATTCTGAACATATTACAAAAGAAATCATGACAGAAATATGCCATCTTTATTAAATTCACAGGTGACATACATCTGGAAGGGGTGGCTCATACCTTAAAATGTTTAAGAGCATAAAGTAGTCTCAAAGACAAAAAGTTTGAGAAATGCTGTTTTAGGGGATAGGATTAAGATCCAAAATTATATTTATAACATTGAATCTTGGACTGATGCTAACAAGATTAAATTTAATAGGGATAAATGGGTTACAATTCCAATGCATAAATAAAAATGAGGGAATAGTTAGACTATGAATCATGTGTAAAAAACTTAGTGGTTTTTGTGAGCTGCAAGCAATGTGATGTGGCAGTCAAAAAAATGCTAATGAGAGCACAGATTGAATTACCAGAAATAGTGTCCAGAGTGATAGAAATGATAGTCCTTTTATAATCTGCCCTAGTTGAACTCTGCCTGAAGTAAAGTGTTTAGTTCTGAGTGCCATATTTTAGAAGGGAATTGAAAAAAAAAAAGAAGGGACATTGGCAAGCTGGAAATCATCCAGAGGGCATCCAGGATACTGAGGTGACTGTTGATTCTTGCCCTACAATAATTAGGTTCAAAGAACTAGGAATAATTTCTCTAAAAAATAGAAGACATCAAGTGAGGATATATGATAACTGTTCTAAATACTTGGATTATCACTTGGAAGAGATATTAGAATTGGATTCCTTAGCTAAACATTTAATGGAAGTTACTTAAATGTAAAATTGGGACATTGAAAAAATAGTTTTCTATTTATTATAGCTATCTCAAAATAGGATGAATAATTCCACAAGTGAGAGAATTTCCAGTCACTGGAGGTCTCTCATCAGAGCACGGATGACTACTTGTCAAAAATGTTGTAGATTCCTTCTCTGAATAAGACTTGAGCTATAGTACTTCAGAGGTCCCTTACATTAAAACAAAACAAAACAAAAATATCCTCTATACACTGATTTTATCTTTATCTTTAAAACTTGACAAATTTTCTGTTTAAATCATTTGGTTTCTCTTGAAAGCTGTCTGAATGCTATTAGAAAATAGTTTTTGAACAATACTATATGATGATCAATTCTGATGGACATGGCCATCTCCAGCAATGAGATGAACCAAATCAGTTCCAATAGAGCAGTAATGAATTGAACCAGCTATACCCAGTGAAAGAACTCTGGGAGATGACTATGAACCATTACATAGAATTCCCAATCCCTATATTTTTGTCTGCCTGTATTTTTGATTTCCTTTGCAGGCTAATAGTATACTATTTCAAAGTCCAATTCTTTTTGTACAGCAAAATAACTGTTAGGACATATATACTTATATTGTATTTAATTTATACTTTAACATATTTAACATGTATTGGTCAACCTGGCATCTGGGGGGGGGGGGTGGATGAGGGGAAGGAGGGAAAAAAATGGAACAAAAGATTTGGCAATTGTCAATGCTGTAAAATTACCCATGCATATAACTTGTAAATAAAAAGCTATAATAATAAAGAAGAAGAAGAAGAAAGTGGTTTGTGTTTAAAATACAAGCTTTTTCAGATGCTATTAAGAAATTAGTTGTGAAAGCATATCTTCTAGAGTCAAGTAGTATAAAGCATGTGTATGAATATAAGTTATTGCTAGTAGCATCCTTACAAAAAGAACAGAAGCAATTTTAGGCAAATTTCAAACAAGAATGAAGCAATTTTAGAGGAGAAATATTTTTCTCTTTAAAAAACAAAAAGAGCAAAAACTTCTTTATTACTGGAAAAAGAAGATTCTGAATTGCATATAAATACATACAACCTTGCTATCATTTCTTTTCTTTGTTTTTAGTCCCCATGATGAAGAAGAAACTGAGAGCAAGAAAAGATTTGAAAACTGGTAGATTTAGAATATGAAAGGATAATAAAGGTATTCTTGTCCAATCCCTTTATGTTACAAAAGGAAACTAAATCCTAGGACAACATCTTAGTAAAAAAAGTATTATAAAAAAGAAATATGTTGCCTTTTTATGTTGAGTTTGTAAGTAAAGAGTAAGATTTCTCTTCCTGTAAGACTTGGCCCATGATTGAAAATAAAAATACATAGAGCTATGATAACTGATCCCAAATCTACAAGTACTTTCTATACTCTTATATGTCTACTAATTTTATCTATCACCTCCTTGAAGTTCACTCAATTAACAAACACTGATTAAGCACATCAAAGAATCAGAGAATTCAAGAGTTGGAAGAGTTGGAAGCAGTCCAATACATACATTAAAGAATCTCTATTATAACATACATGACAAATGGTCATCCAACCCAGTATGTTTCAGGAACCATTCTAAGTACTACAGATACAAAGAAATCTTAAAAAATAAAATTTCATGCAAATTAAGACAACTCTGAGATACCACTACACACCTGTCAGACTGGCTAGAATGACGGAAAGATAATGAGGAATGTTGGAGGGGATGTGGGAAAACAGGGACACTAATACATTGTTGGTGGAATTGTGAATATATCCAACCATTCTGGAGAGCAATTTGGAACAATGCTCAAAAAGTTATCAAACTGTGCATACCCTTTGATCCATCAGTGTTTCTACGGGCTTATATCCCAAAGAGATCATAAAGAAGGGAAAGAGATCTATATGTGCATGAATATTTGTGGCATCCCTCTTTGTAGTGGCCAGAAACTGGAAACTGAGTGGATGACCATCAATTGGAAAATGGCTGAATACATTGTGGTATATGAATATTATGGAATATTATTGTTCGGTAAGAAATGACCAACAGGATGATTTCAGAAAAGCCTGGAGAGACTTACACAAACTGATGCTGAGTGAAATGAGCAGGGCCAGGAGACCATTATATACTTCAACAACAATACTATATGATGATCAATTCTGATGGACCTGGCCATCTTCAGCAATGAGATGAACCAAATCAGTTCCAATGGAGGAGTAATGAACTGAACCAGCTATACCCAGCAAAAGAACTCTGGGAGATGACTAAGAACCATTACATTGAATTCCCAATCCCAATATTTTTGCCTGCTTGCATTTTGGATTTCCTTCATAGGCTAATTGTACAATATTTCAGAGTCCGATTCTTTTTGTATAGCAAAATAACAGTTTGGTCATGTATACTTATTTTATATTTGACTTATACTTTAATATATTTAACATATACTGGTCATCCTGCCATCTAGGAGAGGGGGTGGGGGGAAGGAGGGGAAAAATTGGAGCAAAAGGTTTGGCAATTATCAATGTTGTAAAATTACCCATGCATATAACTTGTAAATAAAAAGCTATTTATATATATATATATATTAAAAAAAAATTTCGGGGAAGGGGGGAGGTAGGGAAGGTGCGGAGCCAAGATGGCATAGAGGACACATGGTTCTTTCTGACTTTGCCCCTCAAACTAATTAGCAAATCCAGACTTTGAATTCTGGACTGGCAGAATTCATAAATATTGGAAGTATAACAAATTATCAGAAGAAGATAATTTCAAAGGTCTCCAGAAATGGTCTGTTTCAACTGGGCACAGAAGGAAGCAGATAAAGCACAAGCAGACTGAGCACAGATGCCAAGTATAAGCAGCGCAGATCTAGGGTGGTGAGGACTCTGTGCACTGTAGAATCTACAGGGAGGAATCGATAGCAATGTTGGCTTCTCCATCTGTTTGCAAGCCAGTAGATCAGCAGAGAAGTTATAAAACATCCAACACAAACCCAAAAGATAAATAGTGAACCCCCAAAACACCAGAATTTCACTGGGACCTGGCCATGCCCATTCAGCACCAAAAGTCAGTACATACTGACCCCAAACAGTCATTGTCATTTGTAGAGGAAGCTTGGACAATCTCCCTTACCCTAAAAGCAGATCTCAACTTTTTTTTAAAAATGAGTAAAAAAGCAAAAAGAACCCTAACAATAGATAGTTTTTAATGGTGAAAGAGAACAGATTTCAAGACCTGAGGAGACCAAAAGCAGATTGCCTACAGATAAAGCCCCAAAGAGTGATATAAATTTGGTCCCCATAACACAAAGCTCTCCTAGAAAAAAAATTTTAAAGGATCTTAAAAGAGAGCTAGAAGAAAAATTGGGAAATGAAATGAAAACTTTGCAAAAGGGTTTGAAACATAGAAATTATCTGAAAACAGTTCACTACAAAATAGACTTAGTGAAATGGAAAAAGCATATAACTCTTAAAAGATAGATTTTACAAAATGGAAAATGAAAACAACTCCCTAAAAAACAGAATTTGTGAAATGGGGAGAAAAATCCATAGAATAAAACAACTCATTTAAAAATTCAATTGGACAAATACAAAAAGAAGTTTTAAAAAAAGCAAATGAAAATAATTCACTAGAAATCAAAACTAATTAAATGGAAATGAATGATTCAATGAGACATCAAGAACCAGACAAGCAAAACCAATTAAAAAAAAAAAAGAAAAGAAAAGAAAAACTAGAAGAAAATGTAAAATACCTACTTGGGAAAATAATTGGTCTGGAAAATAGATCTAGGAGAGATAATCTAAGGATTATTGGACTTCCTGAAAACCACGATGAGAAAAAAGAGCCTAGAAACTATTTTTCAGGAAATCATCAATTTATGTCATAGAACCAGAAGGTAAAACAGCCATTGAAAGAATTCACTGAACACCTCCTGAAAGAGACCCCCAAATTAAAACTCCAAAGAATATAATGGCTAAATTTCAGAACTATTGGACCACAGAAAAAAATATTACAAGCAGCCAGAAAAAAAATTCAAATACCAAGGAGCCACAATAAGGATTACCCAGGACCTAGCAGCTTCCACCTTAAAGGATTCAAGGGTCTGGAATCTGATATTTCAAAAGGCAAAAGAAATTGGAATGCTTTCAAGAATAAACTGCCCCACTAAACTGAGCATTTACTTTCAGGGAAGAAGATGAATATTAAATGAAACAGGTGAATTCCATTTATTTCTGATAAAAGACCAGAGCTAAACAAAAAATTTGACCTCCAAATATAGAACTCATGAGAAGCATAGAGAGGTAAAAAGAAAAGAACTCTTGAGAACTGTATTTCTGTTATGGATATACATAGAGAGTGTATGTATAATTTGATTTTACTGTTATAATATAAAAAAGAAACTAGAGGTGGAAAAGGGAGTGTACCAAAAAAAGGAAAAAGTGGAGGTAAAATGAGGGAAATTACATACATCACAAAGAGGCAAAGAAAATCTATTATAATTGAGGGAAAGAAGGGAGGGGAATAAACATTGTGTGAATCTCACTCTCATCAAATTTGGCTCAAAGAAAGAATATTAGACATATTTGGTTTCACAGAGAAACTTCTCTCATCTTATAGAAAAGTGGGAGGAGAAAGGGGGAAAAGGGAAGGGGTAGGCTAAATAGAAGGGACTATAGAAATAGTAGGGGGAAAGGTATAAAAAAGGGGAGGGACTCTAAAGAAGAAGGGCTTTTTGAGGCAAGTGGTGATCATAAGTAAAATACTGGGGAGGAGGGAAAAGTGAAAAGAAAAGTGAAAAGTATAATTTGGGGTAATAAGGTGGCAGGAAATACAGAATTAGTAGTTTTAACCACAAATGTGAATGGGGTGAACTCTTCCATAAAGTGAAATGGATAGCAGACTGGATTAAAAGCCAGAACCCTTCAATATGCTGTTTACAAGAAACACATTTAAAGTAGAGTGACACATACAAAGTAAAGGTAAAAGACTGGAGCAGAATCTATTATACTTCAGGTGAAATTAAAAAAAAAAAAAAAAAAAAAAAAAAAAAAGCAGGGATACCCATCCTGATCTCAGATCAAGCAAAAGCAAAAAATGATCTAATTAAAAAAAATCAGGAAGAAAACTATATCTTGGTAAAAGGTACCACAGATAATGAAGCAATATCAATACTAAACATATATGAACTAAGTGATATAGCATGGAAATTCCTAAAGGAGAAGTTAAGAGAGCTGCAAGAAGAAATAGATAACAAAATTATGATAGTGGGAGATCTCAACTTTGCTCTTTCAGAACTAGATAAATCGAACTACAAAATAAATAAGAAAGAAGTTAAGGAGGTAAATAGAATGCAAGAAAAGTTAGCTATGATAGATCTTTGGAGAAAATTGAATGAAGCCAGAAAGGAATATACTTTCTTCTCTACAGTTCATGGAACTTATATGAAAATTGACCATATATTAGGACATAAAGACCTCAAATTCAAATGCAGAAAGGCAGAAATAGTAAATGTATTTTTTTCATATCATGATGGAAAAAAATTACATTCAATAAAAGGCCAGGGGAAAATAGACCAAAAAGTAATTGGAAACTACATAATCTCATCTTAAAGAATGAATGGGTAAACAGCAAATCATAGACACAATAAATAATTTCATCTTAGAGGATGACAATAATGAGACAATATTCCAAAATTTGTGGGGTGCAGCCAAAGTGGTAATAAGAAAAAATTTTATATCTCTAGATGCTTATTTGCATAAATTAGAGAAAGATGAGATCAAAGAATTAGGCTTACAACTAAAAAAGCTAGAAAAAAATAACAAATTAAAGACCCCCAATTAAATACCAAACTTGAAATCTAAAAATAAAAGAAGTGATTAATAAAATTGAAAGTAAAAAAAAAAATACTATTGAATTAATAAATAAAACTAAGAGTTGTTTTTATGAAAAAAAAAATAGATAAACCTTTAGTTAATTTGATTAGAAAAAGGAAAGAGAAAAATCAGTGTTAGTCTCAAAAATGAAAAGGGACAACTTTCCACCAAGGAAGAGGAAATTAGAGCAATGATTAGGAATTATTCTGTCCAACTTTATGCCTATAAATATGATAACCTAATTGAAATGGAGAAATACCTACAAAATATAGATTGCCCAGATTAACAGAAAAGGAAATAAATTACTTAAATAGTCCCATTTTAAGAACAAGCTATTAATTACCTCCTTAAGAAAAAATCTCCAGGGCCAGATAGATTTACCTGAGAATTCTACCAAATATTTAAAGAACAAATAACTTCAATACTTTATAAACTATTTGAAAAAATAAGGAAAGAAAGACTTCTACCAAATTCCTTTTATGACACAGACGTGATATTGATACCTAAACCAGGTTGGATGAAAACAGAGAAAGAAAATTATAGACCAATTTCCCTTATGAATATTGATGCAAAAATCTTAAACAAAATATTAGCAAAGAAATTACAGAAAGTCATCCCCAGGATAATGCACCATTACCAAGTAGAATTTATATCTGGAATGCAGGGTTGGTTCAATATTAGAAAAACTATTAGCATAATTGACTATATCAATAACCAAAGAACAAAAACTATATAATTATCTCAATAGATGTAGAAAAAACCCAACATCCATTCCTATGAAAAACACTAAAGAGTATAGGAATAAATGGACTTTTCTTTAAATGGTCAGTAGCATCTATTTAAAACAATGAGCAAGCATCATATGTAATGGAGATAAACTGGAACCATTCCCAATAAGATCAGAGGTAAAACAAGGGTGCCCACTCTCACCATACTATTCAATATTGTATGAGAAATGCTAGCTTTGGCAATAAGAGTTGAGAAAGAGATTAAAGGAATTAGAGTAGGTAATGAGTAAACCAAATTATCATTCTGCAAATGTTATGATGGTATACTTAGAGAATCCTAGAGAATCAACTAAAAATCTATTGGAAATAATCCACAACTTTAACAAAGTTGTAGGATACAAAATAAATCCACATAAATCATCAGCATTTTTATATATTACCAATAAAGTCCAGCAGCAAGAGATACAAAGAGAAATTCCATTTAAAATAATTGTCGATAGTATAAAGTATTTAAGAACCTATTTGCCTAGGGAAAGTCAGAAACTATATGAGCAAAACTACAAAACACTTTCCACAAATAAAGTCAAAACTAAACAACTGGAAAAATATCAAGTGCTCTTGGATAGGTCGAGTGAATATAGTAAAGATGACAATACTATCTAAACTAATCTATTTCTTCAGTGCTATACCAATCAAACTCCCAAGAAACTAATTTTTTGACCTGGAAAAAATAACATTAAAATTCACCTTTAAGAACAAAAGGTCAAGAATTTCAAGGGAATTAATGAAGAAGAAAAAAAGCAAATGAAGGTGGCCTAGCTGTACCAAACCTAAAACTCAGATATAAAGCAGCAGTCATCAAACCCATTTGGTACTGACTAAGAAATAGAGTAGACAATCAGTAGAATAGGTTAGATTCACAGGACAAAATAGTCAATGACTATAGTAAGCTAGTGTTTGACAAACCTAAAGACCCCAGATTCTTTTGGGATAAGAATTTACTATTTGATAAAAACTGCTGGGAAAACTGGAAACTGTATGACAGAAACTAGACATTGACCCATGCCTAACACCATATACCAAGATAAGGTTGAAATGAGTTCGTCATCTAGACATAAAGAATAATATTACAAATAAATTAGAAGAACATAAGACAGTTTAGCAGTCAGATCTGTGGAGGAGGAAGGAATTTGTGACCAAAGAAGAACTAGAGATCACTATTGTTGACAAAATAGATAATTTTGATCATATTAAGTTAAAAGGTTTTTGTACAAACAAAACTAATGCAGACAAGATTAGAAGGGAAGCAATAAACTAGGAAAACATTTTTACATTCAAAGACTCTGATAAAGGCCTCATTTTTTTTTTTTTAATTAAAGCTTTTTATTTACAAAATATATGCATGGATAATTTTTCAACATTGATCCTTGTTAATTTAACATTAACCCTTGTTAAATTGTTCCAAATTTTCCCCTCCTTCCTCCCATCCCATTTCGTAGATGGCAGATAGTCCAATACATTAAATATGTTAAATCCAATATATGTATACATATTTATATGGTTATCTTGTTGCACAAGAAAAATCAGATCAAGAAGGAAGAAAAAAAACCTGCAAAAGAAAACAAAATGCAAGCAAACAACAACGGGGAGAGTGAGAAAGCTATGTTGTGGTCCACACTCAATTTCCACAGTCCTTTCTCTAGAGCAGATGGCTCTCTTCATCACCTAACAAGTGAAACTAATTTGAATCATCTCATTGTTGAAGAGAGCCATCAGAATAAATTGTCATATAGTCTTGTGGCTGCCGTGTGTAATGATCTCCTGGTTCTGTTCATTTCACTTAGCATCAGTTCATGTAAGTGTCTCCAGGTCTCTCTGAAATCATCCTGCTGGTTATTTCTTACAGAACAATAATATTCCATAACATTCATATACCATAATTATTCAGCCATTCTCCAATTGATGAACATCCATTCAATTTCCAGTTTCTAACCACTACAAAAAGGGCTGAAAAGTCTCATTTCTAAAATATACAGAGAACTAACTCAAACTTATGTGAATTCAAACATTCTCCAATTGATAGGCAAAGAATATGAACAGATAATTTTCAGATGAAGAAATTGAAACTATTTCTAGTCATAGTCAAAGGTGCTTTAAATCACTGTTGATCAAGAAATGCAAATTAAAACAAAGTTGAGATACCACTACACACCTCTCAGATTGGCTAAGATGACAGGAAAAGATAATGATGAATATTGGAGGGGATGCGGGAAAACTGGGAGACTAATACATTGTTGGTGTAACTGAACAGATCCAACCATTCTGGAGAGCAATTTGGAACTATGCTCAAAAAGTTATCAAACTGTGCATACCCTTTGATCCATCAGTGTTTCTACTTTAAGATATCTCAAAGATATCTTAAAGGAGAGAAAGGGATCCACATGTGCACAAATATTTGTGACAGCCCTTTTTTGTCATTATACACGGCAACAAGAAGACTATACAACAATTAATTCTGATGGATGTGGCTCTCTTCAACAATGAGATGATTCAAATCAGTTTCACTTGTTTGGTGATGAAGAGAGCCATCTACACCCAGAAAGAAGACTGTGGAAACTGAGTTTTGTTCACAACATAGCATTTTCACTCTTTTTGTTGTTGCTTGCTTGCATTTTATTTTGCTTCTTTTTTTTTACTAGTTTGATTTGATTTTTCTTATGTAACACAATAATTGTATAAATATTTTCACATACACTAGATTTAACATATATTTCTACTATGTTTAACATATATTGGAGTACTTGCTAAGAAACATCATTAAATGCCTTTGCTTTGAGCTAATTGTTTTAATTTGTAGAGAAAATCTCATTATAATTAATGATAATAATAACTTAATTATTATTATTACAATTACCATTATTAGTTATTGCCATATATTATTGATAATAACTAGTCTTTACATAGAGCCTTAAGATTTTATGAAAAGCTTTATATAATTTCTCCTTTTTTATTTCACTTATAGAACTTTGCTGATACAGGATTATTTTGCATGATCATAACACAAGAAAGACATTGGTAAGCTATAGAATTGTCTAAAAGACTGCAGTCAGGATTGTGAAGAACTTCTAAGATCCTGCCAAATAAGGATTTTTTGAAAATTATTTTAGAGAAGATTTAAGGAACATATGTTAATTGTTTTCAAGTTTTTAAAGAATTGTCAGTGGAAAATAATTATTTTTATTCTACTTGACCCCAGAAGACAGAACTAATAGAAATTGGTGATTGCAAAGAGGCAAACTTAGGCTTTATAGAAGCCTAAAAGTAAAACCTTACCAAGAGTTAGAACTATAAAAAGGTGGAATATACTGTCTTGAGAGGCAGAGGTCTCTCCCTCATTAATAGTCTTTTAAAAAGGCTGATCATGTGTTCAGTATATTGTAGAGGGACTCTTGAGGTCTGAGTTAAACCAGACAGACTGAAATTCCTTCCAACTTTGATTCTGTAAGGCTGTAAGATGATATGAATACCACAATTGTGGAAGAAAGAATTTTTGTTCTTTTTCCAAAAGAAGATTTTATTGGACTCAAAATAAATTCAACATGTTGCCTTCTCATCTGTGATGCTGAAATCCTTTTCTTCCTTCAAAATCTATCTCAGGTGCTATATCCTTCATGAAACCTTTTCCAAATCCATGATCTCAACTTCCTTATATTTTCTTAGAATTTTTTCCTTATATGTTAACATTTTGTCTAGATGTCTAATTTTATCCAATGCATTCAACCTTGCATCATATTTATTTGTGTATCTGTTTAGTCTCCTATCAGATCCTAAATTCTGTGATAGTAAGGATTATCTCATTCTTCATCTTCATATTCTCAAATCTAGCCAGTACCTAACATAAAATTAGAACTTAATAAATGTTTGATGAGTTCCATTAAAAAGATAAGAAAAAGAAAGAAGTAGCTACTACTACACCCAGAGAAGGAACATTGGGAAATGAGTGTAAACTGTTTACATTTTTTGTTTTTCTTCCCAGGTTATTTTTACCTTGTGAATCCAATTCTTCTTGTGCAACAAGAGAACTGCATGGTTCTGTACACATATATTGTATCTAGGATCCACTGTGACATATTTAACTTGTATAGGACTGCTTGCCATCTAGGGAAGAGGGTGGAGGGAGGGAAGGGAAAAGTCGGAACAGAAGTGAGTGCAAGGGATAATGTTGTAAAAAATTACCTAGGCATATGTTCTATCAATAAAAAGTTATAATAATAATTTTTTTTTAAATTTTAAAAAGAAAAAAAAAAAAAGAAGTGGCTACTAAAGTCTAGAAAAGCCAAGTTTTAAATAATGATGAATAAAAGCTACTAAAGGCTAGATAAAGCTAAGGTTAAACAATAATGAATAAAAGTTAAAGGTTTGTGGTGCTTATAGTTCATAATTTATATAGTAGTATAGAGTAGCTATGCAAAGTATTTTGTATAAGTGATCTTATCAGATCCCCTCAACAACCTTAAGTTAAGTGCTATTATTATCTCCATTTTATGGGTCATTTAATGAATCAATAAATATTTATAATGCCTCTGTGTCAAGCACTCTGCTAAAAAAACAATCCTGCTATACTGTGGCATAATTAACATATATAGGACTACTTGCCATCTGGGAGAGGAGGTGGAGGGAGGGAGGGGAAAAATCAGAACAGAAGTGAGTGTAAGGGATAATGTTGTAAAAAATTACCCTGGCATGGATTCTGTCAATAAAAATTATTTTTAAAAAAGTAGAAAGAAGAAAAAGACAATCCTGCTCTCAAGAAGCTTGAAATTTAATGGGAGAGACAACATGATAAATTAGAAACAATTAACAGAAAGGTGCTAGAATTAAGGAAGATAAGGAAAGAAGGAAAGGCATATTGGTGAAGAATGGATTTTAGGCAGAAAGAAGCCTGTAAAAAGTGGTGAGGAATACACTAATTCCAGGTATAGGGGTCAACCAGTGAAATTTCATGGAGTCAGAATATGAAGATAAGAAAACTGAACTGAGAAAGGTAAATTTTATAAGTTTATATATATATATTTGCTTCTCCAAATGTTTAAATGTTTGAATAAATCTCTCTCTCTTTCTCTCTCTCTCTCTCTCTCCCTCTGTAAAGATGAGAAAGAAAGAATAAAGAAGTAGAACAATGTACTTATATCTCTCTCTCTTGATCACACCAATAAAAGCCTAATATTTTAGAATGCAAGGTTATAACCAGTCTTGTTGTGAAGAACAAATGTATGTTAAGCTCCCTAAAAACCTTAAAGGTGATAACAAATGGGAGTTTTGATTACATATTATAACTAAGGCACTGCTGCTGCCTTTGTGGCACCTTTTCCTTATTATAGACGAAAGAAAGAAAGAAAGAAAGAAAGAAAGAAAGAAAGAAAGAAAGAAAGAAAGAAAGAAAGAAAGAAAGAAAGAAAGAAAGAAAGAAAGAAAGAAAGAAAGAAAGAAAGAGAAAGGAAGGAAGGAAGGAAGGAAGGAAGGAAGGAAGAAAAAGAAAAATAATAAGTTTATCCAGAACTGAATTTGAAAATCTCCATATTTAAGGATGATGGCAAACATCCAAAATTCATGTTATTTGGTATCCAATTGCCCAAATATTTCATAGTAGATAGTGAGATAGTATGTGTGTGTGAGAAACAGAGAGAGACAGAGACAGAGAGAGACACACACTCACACAGAGATGTGTGTGTGTGTATGTGTGCAAATTACAGCATATTTATATGTCTCAGGAGGAAAACACAGGAACTCAGATTAGCTCTGACTATTGATGATAAAAACCACTAAAAATGTAATTCAACAAAATACTTGGTTATGCACAGCTCTGGATCCTTTAATGGGATGATAATTGCATTATGACCCTCCTTCAAAAAAAAAAAAATGCTGTGCATAAATTGACTTTTCATGTGCTCTTAGCTTTAACTTTGGAATGTAATAATTACCCAAAATTATTAGAGCTGAAAGGCATGGAATTGACCATTGGGTAATTATACTCTAATCATGGCCAAGACTCAAAGATATTAACTTAAATTTGCAGTTTAAGCAAATGAAAAAACTACTTACTTGTTTGAAAAAAAAAAAAAGATTGTTTTTAAGAGAAATAATGTGATCATTTCACATTTTGGGGCCACAGTGTAGGGGTGGGGGTGGGGGGAAGGAGAGGAAAAGTTGGAACAGAAGATTTTGCAAGGGTCAATGTTGAAAAATTACCCACATATATGTTTTGTAAATAAAAAGCTATAATAAAAAAAAAGAAAAGAAATCAGATTACCTATTGTTTCCTTTTAATTAATTGGTTTTAGTTGAGTAATTATTTTTAATGTATGATATTCTGTCTCTCCTATCTTTAGTCTCCAGATTCAAATCTGAAGATGTCTAGTGATCCCAATTTGTTAGGCAAAGAGCAAGTATTACTTAGTAAATCAATATTCTCAGAAACTTGAGGGGAGAAAAAACATTTTTGGGCCACAGTTTTCTCATCTATAAAATGAAGAGACTGAACTACATTATTTAAAAAGATCATTTCCAGGTCCAGAAGTCTAAAATTCTAAGTTAGGGGAAAAAAAACACCTCTGTCAGTGTAATAAATATCTTCTCCTATCCTCTCATTCCCAAATAGCCTAGTATGCAAATTTATTCTGTGACTTTGGTCAAATAACCTACATTCCCTGATATTTAGCCTCCCTCATTTTTCAAGTGAGAATAATAATCTCAAGGATATGGGAATATTGTTAGGATAAAAAAGTTGAAACATAGGATTCTCAGTTTTTCCTCATCATTAGCAAGCTTTCACACTTACACCTTAAATATTTGCTCTTCTAAAAAACAAATAAATAAATAAATAAATGTTTGCTCTTCTTCACTCCCTTCTCCTATCTAATTCATTCATGAATCTTAACAGATCTTTCATCCAGACCTTTCTCTCCCTTTATTGGTTACCGATCTTGTCAATACCCTAATTTTTCTAGTCTGAACTATCCCAACAATCTCCTAGTGGAGGTTCCATCTTTTAATTGCTCTCCTCTCCATTCCATCTGCCCCAATATTTATCCTAAAGTACAAGTCTGGCTCTATCATTCCTCTGCTAAAGAATATGCAGTGGCTCTTTATTGTCTCTAGGATGAAATACAAATTGCTTGGTTTAAGGTCCTTTTGCTTCCAGTTCTGCCTTCCCAAACTTATTTTGTGGTATTTACTTTTATATAATCTCTCCTTCAGACAAACTGGCTGATAGATTTGGAGGCCATATAAAGGTGGGTCACTAGGTAGCACAGTGGATAGAACGTCAAGCACAGAGTAAGGAAGACTTATCTTCTTGAGTTTGAATCTGGCTTAAGATGCTTATTAGGTGTGTGACCCTGAACAAATCATTTTATCTTGTTGCTTCACTTTCCTGCAAAATGAGCTGGAGAAGAAAGTGACAACTCCACCCCTCCATCTCCTCCACCTCCCCCATCTCCTCCCACCCCCCACGAGTATCTTTGCAAACAACTGGATAATACCAAAACAACAAACCCCAACATTCTACTTTGCTCTTATACACCTTTGCATAGGCTGAAATGCATGTGTTCCTTCCTTAATTCAGCATCATCTTAGAATCTTTATCCTCCTTCAAAGGTCAGCTCAGGTATCATATCCTTTAGGGAGCCTTTCCTGAGCAGCTAGCTAGATGCTAGTGATCTCTCACTGCAAATTATATTTACTGATCTGTGAAGCATTATAACCTCCCCCCACCCAGGAGAATGTAACCTCTTTGAAGTCAGAATCTACTTTTATTTTGTCTGTCTTCCACAATTCCTTAGCCCAATACCTTACACATTTTTTTAAAAAGATCATACTTATAAATCCATTGGTCAAGTGAACTCCCTTTTCCAGTGCAAGTCAGTATATATTCTACAACTTACAGTCTTAGAAAATTGTCTGGGTTATTTAAATGTTAAGTGATTTGTCCAATGAGGTCACATAGTCAGTATGAGTTAGAAGTACATCTTAGACTCAGGTCTTAGACAATTGTCAGTCTACTGTGACATCCTTCCTCTCATGTTTTACACATAGTAAGCACTTAAAAAAATTGTTGGATTGAGTCGAATTTGAGAGACAAGACCAACACATATGAAACAGAAAAACTGATGTCTTTAATTAATATCCAATTATTCATAAAAAGGAAAGATTTTTGAGGGCTTGAATAGTCAGGGAAGACTTCAAGATCAGGTAAGATTTAAGCTAAGCCCTGAAGAATGGGTATCATTTAAACAGGTCAGGGATATTCTTGATGGGGACAAAGCATGAGAAAAGGCATAATAAGATGTCTGGGGTAGCATCCTAATGAGAATAGTGGGAGATATGGTGGGATAGGCAAACTATAGAATTGTTATAATAAATGTTAGATATTAAAAAGCAGACAAAGGAGTTTGTAGTTGATTTTTAAAAAAAAAGATAAAATGGAGTCATTATGAGTAAAGAAGTTATATATTTAAGAAATGGCAGTAGTATGCAATTTGGCAGGGAGAGATATTGGAATCTGGAGTCTAATTTGAAATTATTACGAAATAGGCTGATAACAGCATAAATGAAGTGGAAGAAATAAATCCAAAAAATTTTGAAGAAAGAAACTATAGGACTAAATGTCAGATTGATTATAGGGAATGAGGAAAAGGAAAGAGTTAAAAATGGAATAAAAAGTTTTAGCCTAAAAATTGGAAGAGTGCTATTTAATACAAAAAAGAAAGTTGAAGAAGGTAATGAGGTGGTAGTGTATTGTGGATTTGCACTTAGGGAACAGACAGGGATAATGATGATTAAGTCAATTTACACTCCCTGACTTGAGGTAATGGTTGGATAACAACAAAAAAGAACAAGAAAAAAAGTAATGATGAGAAGGAAGAGGAGGATGAAGTTGGCATTTATATTACAAGGGAGTTTTACCAGTATGGAAGATCAGGTAAATAAAGAATATTCATTGTCCAGCTTCAACATTCATTAGATATTCTAAAAAATTTGTCTATCAATTTGTATAACTGGGTACCTCATCTCAAATCTGGACTATTACAATAGCTTGCTGGTGAATTTGATTGCCTCAAGTCTCTTCCCACTCCAATACTTCCTCCATTTAGCCACCAAAGTAACTTTCCTAAAATTAGGACTTTCCAAGTCAAACCATATCAACTACACACACACACACACACACACACACACACACAAAGAGAGAGACAGACACAATAAACTCTTGATTCCCTATTTCCATTCAGGATCAAATGCAAAATCCTCTGTTTAATTTATAAAGCTCTTCATAACCTAATCCCCTAATACCTTTACAATCTTCCTGCATCTTCATGTCTACCTCAAACTCTACAATACAATGATACTGGCCTCTTTGCTGTTCTACACACAAGAAACACCATCTCTCTGCACATTTTCTCTGGTGGTTTCCACTTTGTTTCATCCACTAATATAAAGTATGTTATTACTATGTGTAATGTGTAATGTGTAATGTTATCAATTCATTTTTAAAAATATTCAGTAGAACAGAATAAAAAAAGAATTCTTGCCTCTTGATTCATTGATTCTTATTCTTTTAATCTGTTTATTCAAGCAGATCCAAATTCCCAAATTCTTCTAACTGTAATGCAATCCACACTTCATCTTGTTCTTTGGCATATCATGAAAGATTGTGAATTGCCTCATGGAAACTCAGGTATATTTTGTCCATGGCATTTCTTTGCTCTAATAAACTTCTCAAAGTAAGAAATGATATTAACCTAATGTGATTTTCTCTTGATGAATCCTCTTTGGCTCTCAGCACATAAAGCTTTCCAAGTGATCACAAACCATTTGTTTAGTACTATTGTAGTGATGATGCTTTGGCTTGATGAGCATGGTTATTCAATCACTTTTATTTGCTCCAATCCTGCCACTGAATTCATTGCCCATATTTGTTTCTTGGTATAAACATTTTCTGAGCAAGTAAGTATAACAAAAGTGCCCATAATTCTCTCCATTTTTATTAGGTAACACTGTAGCAAAACATTTCAGCATAAAATCTTTCTCGTCTCCTTGGATGCTCCCCCTCAGTTGTCATCTCCTAAATGTTTTTATAATAAATATAGCCAGATTAAATAAAATCTGTTTATAAAGGTAAAATAAATGTTTATTGTAATAATGATGATAACAATAACTAATATTCTATAGTGTTTTAAAGTTTATAGATTACATGTATCATCACATTTGATCTTCATAATAGTACTATGAGATAAATAGCATTATTATTTCTATTTTACAAATGGGACAAATTTGGCCTGTTCAGGGTTACACAACTAGTAAATATCTGGGAATGATTGAACATAGGTCTTTTTGACTGTTAAATCCATAACTCTATCTGCTATGCCACCTAGAATAAACCAAATAAATAAATAAATAAATAAATAAGGACATTTTACCCATATGCATATATGTAACAATAGCAATAAGTTTTATTTTGTAGGATAATTTTAAGCATAATGTGATTTCTTTATCTTTTTTAAATGTATGTGTTTACTATTGCCTAATTGAAGATTATGATTTCCACCCCTGCTTTTTTGATTCTATCTGAAATATAATTAAATTCATTTAAAGTTGCTCCATTTAACTCTGCATTTCTATTTTTCAAATATATTTCTTATAATTATATATAAAAATACATGTGTTTGAGGGTGTGAATATGTTTTCCTGGATTGTACTTCCTAAGCTTTTTCCTTTTTATGGATAAGTTCATCCCATTACCCTTAATGGTTATTATTATTATTAATATTCCCTCTTTTATATTTTCTTATGCTTTTCCCTCTCTTTGCTCTGCCCCTCTTTACAAAGAGAAAACAGTGGAAGAAAGGAAGATAATCAACAATAGTAATCTATATTTAAATCTATCTGCTTGTATTTTACTATTCTATCCTTCCCCTTGCCCAGACCCTGATCACCAATTGTTCTTACACTTTGTTCTTTTTCTTTTAATTCTCACTTTTGATCTAATCAATAAAGTTGAAATTTATTTTATTTACAATAAATTTCAATTCTCCCTTTATGCCAAGCTCTTTCCCCCACTTTCTTGCCTATTTCTTTGTCAGTCATGAAATTAATGTTCATTAAATGTTTATTTAAGTATGTTAAGTTCTGGGGACACAAAGTTAGTAGAAACCATGATCTAATGGAAAAAATAAATAGTGCAAATGTAGATAGATATATCTAGATACAAATATATAGGATAAAATGGAAAAATCAGCTAGAGGGAGTTTAAGACATTTCTACATCAAACTCTTCATTAGTTATTGGTCTTCCTTTGCTCCTGTCAGATAATACTGCAATTCATGAGATCAATTCACTTTCCACTCCTATTCCATCTATATTTTTCTTGCACATCACAGTTATGAGAGAAGTTCCTTCCTCTTCATTATTTCTTCCCTTGTAGATTCATTTTTCTCTTCTTAAAAAAAAAAAATAAAACAAAGAGAATTAATTTCTCCTTTAATTAGAATATAAGCACTTTATCATTAGATCCTTTCAATTATTTAAATTTGTTTCCTTTTCTAGGTTTATTTTTACTCCAATTTTTGAATTTTAGAATTTCTATTCAGTTTTAGTCATTTCATCAGGAATGCTTGAAAATCACCTATTGCATTAACAAGTCTTCTATTCTCACCATGTGGTGTTTATCATACTTAATCTCAAAGGATAAATGAATTTTAGGTTGTAAGCCTTTATTATTTGACTTTTAGAATATTTTATATTAAGATTTATTCTTCTATATATTAGTTTCCAAATCTTGAATAATCCTGTGATTCCTTGATGCAACACTTGTTACCTGTTTTTAGTTCCTTTCTTTTGACAGGAAAGCTTTAGATTTCAGCTATGACAATTCAGGAAAATTTCAGCTTGGATTTTCTATTTTCACTGTGCTTTCTTATTATAATGGAATTTGGCAGCTTTCCTTCATTGTTTCTTTAATTGAGAGCTGAGTGCTTTTATGACCACTCATATCACCAACTCAGTCATTAGTCTTGTGCCATTATTTTATATTTAACCTGCATTACCAACTTAATTCACAACTTCTATATCTAGCAAGAGTGACTAGGAAGCTCTCTGATTTGCTGAGCTGAAGACCCTCTCCCATCTAGCTGCACATGGACTCTGATTCTTTATTGAGTGACATGTATCCCATTATACATGGGGATCCTTCAAGAATATATGCCTAGATCTTGATATATTCTTGATTGGTACCCAATGACTAGGAATATACTAAACCAGATTGGTAACTGAAAGTCAAAAGGAAGAACTTCTATTAGAAGGAGTCTCCTTGTGTCGGTCTACAAGAGATGTGGAAATTACTTCACTTTTGAGATTCTCATCCAGAATTTCATATTCTTGGATTTTGGGGGAAGGGGAGGGTGGAAATATTTCGATGAAAAGATCAGCTTGTACCACAAGCAGATACAAAATAAAAATATATACTTGCTTAAATGTGCCTGAATCCCTGTATGCTTTTCTCTACCTTTTTGCTTTGTTTGCTTGTAAGAATAGTTCATCCTTTACTATCAATCCTGAGAAAAAGATATTTCCAACCTTGTTTATTACTTCATTTGTCAAAAGTTCAAGAGTTCTGAATTTGGGCATCAGCCAATCAGAGGAACTTTCTTCTTTCTCTAGGTAGAAGATAACCACGATCACAATCATCCTGTAGCTGAAGGATTGCTTTTAAAAAAAAAAAAAACAACCTTCATCCTCTATAACTATAAAATCTAGTCTTTGTGAGCTACTCAGACTGTTAAACGTGAAGAGAGAGTTTTTAATATATCTATTTAGCAGTCCCACAAAGGACCTTTACATTCTAAGAGAGTATGATGGGTATAATAGAAAATTTGAAATGATTAATGTATTCTCTGTTTGGTAATACATACTTGTGATGCTTTTATAATATGTCATATAACTGAAGCCCATATTGAATATTAAATTCCTTTTTTTTTTGTTTTCAAGGAATCCTGTTACACAAATTTGGGGGAGGCTCTGTACATGTTTCAAGAAATCATGACCAAGAAAATAGTAGGTTAAAATATAATTTGGGCTTAACATTCTATTCTATCAAATAGAATAATATTCACTTAATTACTACGGAGTTCCATTCTTGACCATTTCCTTGAGTTACTCAATTTCATTCTTGAGCACTCCCTCAAGTGTTGTTCCACAGTAATCAAAAAGAGCTCCATATAAGCAAAAATCTACTTCTTTTAGAATGAGAAAAATAATCATCTTAACTACATAAGAATTATTTTGTTATTGTCCTACATTTCAGGTGCTACCCTTACTCCATATTCTTGGGATTTTAGCTTTTGCTTTTTACCTTTTGCATATATTCCTGAAGGAAAAAATTTGCAAAGGATTTTAGATTGGAGAAATATATATTTGTCCATTTTTTCAGCAGAACTTAAAAGGTGTGGTGTGTACTTCCACAAGGTTTATTTGAAAAGGGTTTTACAAATATAGCTTGCCCAGATTAACAGAGGAAGAAGCAAATTGGTCAAATAGTCCCATTTTAGAAAAAGAAATAGAACAAGCTATTAATCAACTCCCTGAAGAAAAATCCCCAATTTTGGTACAATTCACATGTACCAAACATTTAAAGAACAATTAACTCCAATGTTATATAAACTATTTGAAAAAATAGGGATTGATGAGTCCTACCAAATTCCTTTTGTGACACAGACTTGGTACTGATACCTAAATCAGGTAGGTTGAAAACAGAGAAAGAAAATTATAGACCAATCTCCCTAATGAATATTAATGCAAAAATCTTAAATAAAATATTAGCAAAAAGATTACAGAAAATCATCCTCAGGATTATACACCATGACCAAATACGATTTATACCAGGAATGCAGGGCTGGTTCAATATTAGGAAAACTATTATCCTAATTGACTATATCAATAACCAAATTAACAAAAACCATATTATTATTTCAATAGATACAGAAAAAGCATTTGATAAAATCCAATATCCATTCCTATTAAAAACACTTGAGAGTATAGGAATAAATGGATTTTTCCTTAAAATAGCATCTATTTAAAACTGTCAATAAGCATCATATCTAATGGGGATAAACTGGAACCATTCCCAATAAGATCAGGAATGAAACAAGATTGCCCACTATCACCATTACTATCCAATATTGTATTAGAAATGCTAGATTCAGCAATAAGAATTGAGAAAGAGATTAAAGGAATTAGAGTAGGAAATGAGTAAACCAAATTATCACTCTTAGCAGATGATATGATGGAATACTTAGAGAATCCCAGAGATTCTACTAAAAAGCTATTAGAAATAATCCACAACTTTATCAAAGTTGCAGAATACAAAATAAATTCACATGAATCTTCAGCATTTTTATACATTACCAATAAAATCCAACAGCAAGAGATACAAAGAGAAATTACATTTAAAGTAACTGGCGATAGTATAAAATATTTGGGAATCTATCTGCCAAAGGAAACTCAGGAATTATATGGGCAAAACTACAAAACACTTTCCACACAAATAAAGTCAGATCTAAACAACTAGGAAAACATTAAGTGCCCTTGGATAGGCCAAGTGAATATAATAAAAATGACAATACTATCTAAACTAATCTGTTTATTTAATGCTATACCAATCAGACTCCCAAGAAACTTATTTTAATGACTTAGAAAAAAATAACAAAATTCATCTGAAAGAACAAAAGGTCAAGAATTTGAAGGGAACTAATGAAAAAAAAATCAAATGAAGGCGGCCTAGCTGTACCTGATCTAAAACTATATTACAAAGCAGCAGTCACCAAAACCATTTGGTATTAGCTAAGAAATAAACTAATTGATCAATGAAATAGGTTAGGTTCACAGGACAAAAGAATCAATAACTATAGCAGTCTAGTGTTTGACAAACCCAAAGACCCCAACTTTGGAGATAAGAATTCACTATTTGACAAAAGCTGCTGGGAAAACTGGAAAGTAGTATGGCAGAAATTAGGCATGGACCCACACTTAACACTATACACCAAGATAAGATCAAAACGGGTTCATGATTTAGGCATCAAGAACGAGATTATAAATAAATTAGAAGAACATAGGATAGTTTACGTCTCAGACTTGTGGAAGAGGAAGGAATTTGTAACCAAAGAACTAGAACCCATTATTGATCACAAAATAGAAAATTTTGATTATATCAAGTTAAAAAGCTTTTGTACAAACAAAACTAATGCAAACAAGATTAGAAGGGAAGCAATAAACTGGGAAAACATTTTTACAATTAAAGGTTCTGATAAAGGCCTCATTTCCAAAATATATAGAGAATTGACTCTAATTTATAAGAAATCAAGCCATTTTCCAACTGATAAATGGTCAAAGGATATGAACAGACAATTTTCAGATGATGAAATTAAAACTATTTCTACTCATATAAAAAGGTGTTCCAAATCACTATTGATCAGAAAAATGCAAATTAAAACAACTGAGGCACTACTACATACCTGTCAGATTGGATAAGATGACACGAAAAGATAATGACAAATGTTGGAGGGGATGTGGGAAAATTGGGACACTGATGCATTGTTGGTGGAGTTATGAATGGATCCAACCATTCTGGAGAGCAATTTGGAACTATGCTAAAAAAATTATCAAACTGTGCATACCCTTTGATACAGCAGTGTATACTGGACATATATCCCAAAGAAATACTAAAGAAGGGAAAGGGACCTGTATGTGCCAAAATGCTTGTGGCAGCTCTGTTTGTAGTGGCTAAAAACTGGAAATTGAATGGATGCCCATTAATTGGAGAATGGCTTGATAAATTGTGGTATATGAATGTTATGGAATATTATTGTTCTGTAAGAAATGACCAGCAGGATGAATACAGAGAGCTTGGAGAGACTTGCATGAACTGATGCTGAGTGAAATGAGCAGAACCAAGAGATCATTATACACTTCAACAACAATACTATATGAAGATAAATTCTGGTGGAAGTGGATATCTTCAGCAATGAGAAGTTCCAATTCAGTTCCAATTAATCAATGATGAACAGAACCAGCTACACCCAGAGAAAGAACACTAGGAAATGAATGTGTACTACTTGCATTTTTGTTTTTCTTCCCATGTTATTTTTACCTTTCTGAATCTGATTTTTCTTGTGCAACAAGAGAACTGTACAAATATGCACACATATATCGTATTTAAGATATACTTTAACATATTTAACATGTATGAGACTGACTAATATCTAGGAGAGGGGGTGGAGGGAAGGAAGGGAAAAGTTGGAACAGAAGTGATTGCAAGGGACAATGTTGAAAAATTACCCATGCATATGTTCTGTCAATAAAAAGCTATAATAAAGAAAAAAGACAAGTATTTTACATACATTATTTAATTTAAGGACTTAAGCATTCTGTAAACCTGGCCAACCTGACCCTTTTACCCATTGCTCCACAATCATGACTTCACTATTCTAAGGATATGGATTCTCTTAGAATCACTTCTATTCTGGGGGATTGCATTTCTCTCCCAAAGCCAGGATAATGCTCGAACTGTGTGAAAGTACACAAATAGAGCAGATAAATTTATGCCAGACGAACACTTGGCCTCAATACACTAATCATCATGCTTTTAAAGTATTCTGAATGAAAACTAATTCTTTTGGAACACACCAAAGCATATTTTAGAGCCCCACATGCCAAGGTCTCAAAGCCAGGATATCTCTGAAATTCAGCTACCAACTGACAATGATTGGAAATCCGGAATTCATTCACTTCAAGTTCAGAAGGGTCTTGTTATCACGGCTGAGTCTAAACTATGATAACAGTAAACATTCCCCTAAAGTGAATAAATCAATTTTTTTTAATGTTTGGAAATAGAGGAGACAAAGTGAGAAAGAGGTGGAACAAGAAACTCAATAGGAAGACAAGGAGTACCTCCAATCCTACTTCCATAATAACTAGTCCAAAAAAAAAAAAAAAATAACCAGTCTTTATCCTACTCACAGATTATACACACATGGGAATAACAGCATACTATCTTCAATTAGAACCATGGGATGAAATTTTTCTTCTATCTATTCTATGCTGTTCAATTGTTTCAGTCATCTCTGTGACCCCATTTGGGATTTTCTTGGCAAAAATCCTGAAGTGGTTTGCCATTTCCTTCTGCAGCTTATTTTACAGATGAGGAAACTGAGGCAAACAGAACTAAGTGACTTGCCCAAGGCCACATAGCTAGTGTCTGAGGCCAGATTTAATCTCAGAAAAAAATGAGTCTTCCTGACCCACATCTTGATATATATAAATACCCTTGATAGATATAAATACAATTAAATCTGGCCAACCCTAACCCTAAAAAAAAAAAAAATCTCTGGCTTCAAGAAATATAACCTAGGAAGTTAAAATATTTTTTATTATTTGTAACTTGCAACTGAAACAACTTATTTATCACCTTCTCCCTTCATTTCTTTGATTTTTCTCTAAAGACTTAATGGGAGGCCAAGGAGAGTTTTCAAACTTCAGTCAAATTTCATACTATTTACAGAAATATTTGATTGCCTTAACTCTTTAGAGTAATTAATAAGGATCACATTTTCAATTTATAAAAGTCATTGTTGTTGCTTTTTTTGTGTTTTTCATAAGCTGTCACTTTCTGTATACTTGTTAAATATTCCTTAAATGTCTTTTCTCAAGTGAGATTATCCTTTTCTTGATCATTGTTTAGTTAATTTTTGGAGTTACTGACTAGAAAATAGAATTTAATTGTACCTCCAAAATCTCTCCTAGAGGATACTTAGTTTAAAAGGCTGCATGATAGGCAACTAGACTTGCAGTCAGGAAAATTTAGTTGCAAGATCTGACTGATACATATTCCTGACACATATTAGTACTTTGTGTCCCTAGGCAAATTATTTAACTTAATCCTCACAAGTACTTTACTCCAAATTACCAATGAGAGTTTTCTAACCTGGAGTGTCCTTCATCATGAAATCATAGATGGAAAGAAACAAACAAAAAATAGATGTGGAAGATAACTCAAGTACCAATTTTAAAGGAAGAATATTATCTTTATCATAGATTTTTTCGGATTTCAACTTTATGTTTACAGGATCACACATACACATATATGTGCATATGTATGTATGTATGTCTAATATGTGTAATATGTGTAATATGTATGCGTGTATATATAGAAATATGTATATATTATTTTTATCAGCCGAATATATCTACACCAAAAAATTTCTGCTCTTTCTCCAGAACACTCTTTCTGTTAAAAACAATTTCCTGTCAAATGAAATCTAAACTCTTCTGCCAGTTGACTGTTTTTCTGATTTCATTTCCAAATACAACCACATCCTTTTGTAATCTGTTTGCAATTAAAAATATTTCTAATCCACACCACAAGAAACCTAAAAATAGATACATGACCTAAATATAAAAGGTCACACCATAAAAAATTTTAAAAAGAACAAGATTTGGTACCTTTAACAATTATGGCTAGGGAAAAATACTTAAGGAAACAAAGGACACATATGATGTTATATATGCACATTTATATTGGAAGGATACAGAAAGAAAGCAAACTAATACATTGTTGGAGCTTGAACAATTCAGAATTTTGTGAAAACAAAAATGTGACAGAAATTTTCATGTTCTGTGATCCAGAAATTGCCTATTATTAAGCATATTATACATCCTGAAGGTTAAAGACAAAAGAAAAGTCCCATATATACCACAATAATAATAGCTAGCATTCATATTCACGGTTATAAAGCACTTAACATAAATGTTAATTCATTTAACTTCATAACAACATTATAAGAGTGATATTATTATCTCCCTTTTTCATATGAGGAAACTGAAACCCAGAGGGGCTTAAATGATTTGTTCAGGGTTACAAAGTTAATAAATGACTCAGGCAAGATTTGAACTCAAGCCTTCCTAACTTCTAATTTGCCACTTCACCTCAAAGTAGATGTGTATAGATGGGAGAGTGTTTAAAAAATTGTGGTATGTGAATATAATAGAATATTACTATGCACTAAAATTCAATAAATATAACAAATTTGGAAAACATGGGAAATATATGAATCAATGCAAAGTGAAGAAAAGAGAACCAAGAAAGTAATACACAATTAATTCAGCAATGAAAGTATAAAATGAACAATAAAATAAATTTTTTTTAAAAATCATATAATCAAAATGGCCAAAGTTGACCCTAGAGAAGAGTTGAGAAAATATGCCTTGAAGATTATTGCATATATATTGATAAACTGATGCTGAGTGAAATGAGCAGAACCAGGAGAGCATTGTATATAGTAACTTTAATGCTGGAGAAACTGAGGCAAGGTAGAGATTAGAGAATTTTTTAATATTTTATTTGGATTTCTGAGAGGAAGAAATTGTGCTAGGGGGATGATGCCCCCAGGCTGATGTCCAAAGCATACAGCAGCAAATATGAGTTCTCAATGAAACATATATAAGCTCCAAGGTCAAGTACACAAAGGTGGTGGGTGGAGTCCAAACTCTGGTGAGTGGAAATCTCCAGTCAGGAACCATCAATCTGGTTCTGACAGGTGAGTGTTTGTGTGTGTGGTGGAGAGGAGGGGGGGGAAAGGGGAGGGAGAGAGACCATAAATTATAACAAACTGGGAGTTAAGGAGGTATCCAGTTTAGAGTCAGGAAGTCTGGACCCCTCCCCACCTTATCTTGAGTTTACACATTGACAATTTATAACCTTAGAGTAAGTAGCCCTGAGTTATATCAGTCTTAATGAAGTAGAGGGCGGATTTGCAACTAAGGGGATTGAGGCAGAACAATTAGGGAAACTGAGACAGAACAATTTAGGGAAACTGTGGCACATTACAAAATTGTGTGATGATCAACTATGATAGACTTAGCTATTCTCAGCAATGGCAGTTATACAGGACTATTCCAATAAACTTGGGATGGAAAATGCCACCTGCAACCAAAAAAAGAACTATGGAGACTTGATGAGGATCACTTCATCTTTTCTTTGTTTGCTTTTTCTTTCTCATGGTTATTCCATTTTTGTCTGATTTTTCTTGCACATCATGACAAATATGGAAATATGTTTAAAAGGATCATACATGTTTAACCTATATCAGATTGCTTCCTGTCTTGGGTAGGGGGGGAATTGGGGAGAGAGAAAAAAAAATTTGGAACACAAAATCCTTCAGAAATGAATGTTCAAAATTATCTTTACATGTATTTGGAACAATAAAATACTATTGAGGCAAAAAAAAAAAAAAAAAGAAAGAAAGAAAGAAAGAAAATTCAGCTTGCTTTTGCCTCTGCAGAAGGACTTTGGAAGTACAATATTGAGTGTACAATCAGATACAGTTCATATGTTGGTGGATTTTGATGAACAAGTTTTTTGTCTCTTTTTTCTTTTTTTTAAATTTATAATTAATTTTTTTCCATCATCAAGAATTTTTTTTCTTCTTACCTCTTTATCTTCTCTCCCCACTAAAAGAAAAAAAAAATGCATAATGAAGCAAAACAAATTCTCCTATTGGCTATGGTCTAAAAATGTGTCTCCTTCATAATCTCTATGTCAAGAGATGGGAAGTTTTCATCATGTTGATCTCTGAAATTATTAGTGATCATGGTATGGATTAGGCTTCTTAAATTTTTCAAAATTTTTGATTTTTTATACTTATTTTAATAGGATAAATTGTTCCCCTGGTTTGCTCACTTCACTCTGTATCAGTTCACATAAGTCTTCCCAGGCCTTTCTGAAGTCATCTCATCTTTTTCTTACAAGATAATTGTATTCTGTTATATTCAAATATTGTTCTTTGTGACAAGGTTAAGCCCAATGAGTAGAGAATGAGTGAACAATTTATGTAGAAATGGAGAAGTAAAAATAAACATTACCAATAAAAACGAAAAGAAAAAGAATAACTTTTTATTATGAGTTATTAAGTGACCTATCCAAAGATAATCAATCATTCAGCAGCAGTGTCCCCAGAGGCACCAAGTAACAATGTAGAGTCAATTCACTCCATCAAACTTAATCACAGAATCACCAAGCAGTGGTTAAAAAAAAAAATTCTGCTAAAAAGGAAAATCATTGGGAAAACAACAGGTGAGCAAATACAATGGTATGCAAATTACTTGGAACCATTTATACTTCTGATAGGGTTTCTGTTTGTTACAGCAACGATGATGACTGTGTGCTTTTACTGACTCTAGACTGATTCAGAAAATCTGAAACAGGCCGGATGAAACTGGATTGAGCTGTTTCCCCCCACTTTAGTTCATTCTCTCTGAGTTGAGTGCTGGATTTCATGCCTCATACATGTGTTTTATTGCTCTTTTATTGTGCTAGTAAATCTGTGGATTTGAAGAATGGAAAAATAAAAGTGCCAAAATTGTAATTCTTAAAGAGAACATTTCAATTATTGTCAGAGATTTGTTGTAGTCGCTATTGGTATTGGGAAGTCAAACATTTTAAGAACCATTACAGCCCATAATGAAACATGATCAGTGTCACCTAACTGCAAAATAAAGGGTGGACAATAATTTAAAACACTATGAACTGACAAACTACTGATTAAAAACAACCTAATTATTTTTCAGAAAATAAGCAAAGCTGTTCAGAGAAACCTGGCAACTGAAGAAATTCATATTGTTTCCTCTACATGAAAGTGGAAACTTCTAAAAGCTGGAAGAATAAGAAAAAAAATTTTTTAAGTTAAGCACCAAACTGTTACTATGGGAAAAAAAAATACTTGCCACGAGCAAAACAAAATAAAGGCTATAGAACAGAAGTTTGGGAAATGATATTTGAGGAAACTAATTTTTTCCTTTAAGATTATATCAGATTTTTGAAGTTTAGATTGGCCTATAAAATTTGAGCATCTTTATCAGACTATAAAAGATGCACCTAAAAAATTGGAGGGAGGGTATTTTTTTGAATTTTTAGTGAACCTGAAAGTCTTATCCTCATTGAGAAAATAATAAACACTGATAAACAGATAGACAGGATTGCTTCAGAATTAAAGAAATCCAAAAATGTATACATAATAATGCACTAGGACATTACATCATGATACATCACAAAATTTAAGAAATTTATCCAAAAAATAGAGATAATCATGCTTCAATAGTTTAGAAACTCATTTAAATGTCACTGAAAACCTATGGGCATAATCCTTAGGATAGATTTGGGAAAATGGATTTTCATCAAAGAAGTTTAATTTCCAATGTGATAAATATGGTTTCACGATGAAGAATTGAAGAACATATATCAAAAATCTTGTCAACACAATGTCTAGTCATTTAAGACAAGTGATTATTAAAAAAAAAAGAAAAGAAAAGAAAGAAAAAGATGCATATTAAAATAGGCTTTTTGTTTGGTTGTTAAGAATCATAGTGTTGAGGTGTGAGAAATGAGGGTTGAGAAATCCCCTGGTCTGTCTTGCAGATTCCTTGAGAAAGAATTTGCAAGCCTGAATGGCAAGGTTTGTGGCAAAAATGGGTTTATTACACTGAGAAAAATAACTCAGTGGGCAAAATCCTGTTAGGATTTTTGTGCCAAAGATTTTGGCACACAGACTTTCACTATATTGAGGTTTTTTGTCCCAGAGCTGGGGACCAATCTCTAGATGAATTTGAGGGACTAATTTTCAACTCAATAGAGGATAATGATTATGCCCCAAGCCAAGAAATCCAACTGCATTGAATGAGATTACTTATCTGGGAGTTTCCCTTTTAAACAGGAGGGTGGGGCCCCTCTCAGAGACCAATCTCCCAGTTTGAGATTTCTAATCCAGGTTCACCCTCCCTACCCTCCCAAGATCTCAATTTACATCAATAGTGCCCCAATGTAGATTTCCTATTTGGGAGAGTAGGATCATTATGATGTATAGTAGAAGTATGTTAGAGAAACTTTAGAATTCTGGATAATTTGTAACTGGTTCTAGTTGATTAACCACCTGATAAATAGGAGGCTCTCTGATTGGCTGTAGTCTATTTTTGAGTGAAATAGCCCAGGCAATAAAATTCAGGACAACCAAGGTGTTTGTAATTTAGAAATCGTTTATCGTTTATTTACCGGCCCAGGACGGACTCTCAGTAGAGTACTGTCTCGAACCCAAATAGAAACAGGCTTATAAGCAATTCTTCAGTTTTGCAGTTACAACAGTGACTCGACTTCTCGCTGGAGAAAGGGGATGCTGGGGAGCTTACAGGTTGTCTGACATTGTTAGGCAAGCATTCTGTCTGAATGTAACACTTCCCTTAATTTAGTTTAAGCAACATTTTCCTATAAACCTGAGGCCCCTTGACCCAGGGATGAGAGGGCCAGTCTTTTGTCCATTTCATGAGGTTTTTGCCCTGCTTTCTTAAAGAGATCTCTCTTGGCTGAGAAATAGTGATGAAAGAGGAGATACGTTGGTCATTCTTTCTCCAAAGATTACATGTGATCCCATAAAAATGGGCTTTGATCCCTTGCCTAGCTGTTTATTCCTTCATATAGTTGCAGTTAGATTTCCCAGTGAATAGAATAGAGTTAGAAACACCTGATTTCAAATTCAACCTTTACACACTACCTATATGATTCTAGACAAGTCATTTAACTATTATACAGTGGGGAAAATAATAACACTTACCTACCAGGTGTGTGAAACAATTTGCAAATCTTAAAGCTAGCTCTTAAATGCTAGCTTTCATTAGCAATTATTTTAGATAAAGATTATACTTAGATTGGAGAGTGAGTCTTTAGGAAGCCAAGAATCTATAAATCTGGGTACAAAAGTCCCTCCTTGTAATGCCAGAGAAACTGAGGCAGGAGAGAGATTAGAGAGTTTTTAATATTTTATTAATTGGAGAGCATAATTGACTGGACAGGACTCTCTCAAATTATCCAGTGCTGAATGGGAGACTCTCATCTCCTTAAGTATCTTTTACAAACAAAGAAATGGAAAAGGCAAGATAACTTCTGTCAGGATGGGGGAGGCCATAAATCCTAAAAAAAAAAAAAAACGAGAGACTGGATGTCTGAATACACAGAGATAAAGATGTCAGTGAGGTATCTTGGAATATTTTAGAGGGATATTGTAAATTTTTGAGGACAGAAAAGAGTCAGGACTATTCTCTTGTTTATCTTGCTTGCATTAACAATTTATGGTGGGGGGGTGTTACAACTAATAGGAATAGTTAAGGAGACTGAGACAAGGGAAACTCGTACAGGGAAACTGAGGACAATTCAAAAAAGACTGTGGCATAACATTCTGAGTTTTCCATCCAGAACAGAATCAGAAGCCCTGAGGGACAAGAGGTGACCTTCGGAAACCAATCTCCAGTTACTGAGTTGAGAATTCACTGGGCACATGTCAAATCTGGATGTAAACTTGGTGGAACCAATGCTATGTAGATAGGATGCTAAATCTGAGCCCTATCAACCTAAAGGTCAGGGGGAGAGAATGTCTCTGAGAATTCAAAGGAAATATTTTTGCTTCTGTTCTTACCACATCTTTAAAATTAATATGCTTTTGTAAAAATCTAATTGCTATTAAAAGTACCTTGCAAGTTAGTTACTGGCACCAGGCTTTGGGAAAAACAATCTGTGGTCTTCAGGCTGAGATCATTAGGAAAGGTATATCTCAAATCCCTCAAGGTATCCCTCAAGGATATTTTGTAGCCCAAATGAAATAATGGATATAAAAAACTTTGCTAACCTTAAAGCCTACAAATATGCTACTCATCATTTTTATTGTTGTTGTTATTGTCATTGAGAATGGTGACAGCTTCATTCCCTGAACCTTGTACACCTATATAGCTCAAGCAATGTTTATAGAATTAGAATGCACTGGTAAATATTTAGCAAATGGATTCTCTCTACCAAAATAATGGAAACAATTTAAGTTTAATCTCCATTATTAACACTTTAATATGCATACACAATCAACAAAACAATAAATCAAATTTTGATTTGCTGGAGAAACTGAGGCAGGATAGATATTAGAGAATATTTAATAATTTATTTGAAAGGGAGAGATTTACTGGGAACAAATGGATCCATGATTTGGTCCCAGGGCTGAATGAGACTATCGTCTCCAAGATTCCAGCAGAGAATGTCAGATACAAGATTCTTTTATAGGGTAACAAGAATTATGACATAATGGGGGAGGTACCTGGGATGGGAATGACCTAATGGGGGAGGCACCTAGGATGACATAATGGAGGGAGGTACCTGAGAGGCTCCTGATATTCTAATGATGTCTAAAATGGTTAAAGACCTTTATCCTATCAAACATTAAGAGGAAATGGTTATAACCTGAGACAGAGTAACTAAGTAGGACAATTAGGGAAACTGGGTCAGGACATTAAAAGGGAACTGTGGCACAGTTTTCTAAGTTTAGGTCATATTTCTAAAATTTATGGATGGACTCTCAAAATTTTGCCTTAGGGCTGTCTTCCCTGTATGGAAGATGTAGCAGCCTGGGTTTGAGAAAGTGAATGAGATTGTATTCACCATGGGTGTGTCAATTTGGACCAAAGTAGTAAAAACATTTTAAAATCAAGACAAGGGGATTACCATTCTGGGAAACATGCCAGCATCAAAATACTAGAGGACAAGAGAGACAAAGTGGGGTGAGATTAAATACCTTTCAACAGGGAGTGAGTGAGTCTCATGAAGGCACAGCTTTACAAGCTGTTACATAAATTGTTTTGCATAATACCTAAAAGTCCATAGAGAGAGCTGGAGAGACTGGGAAGTCATTACATTTGATCAGAACAGTGGGCTTCAGTTGTACTAAGTGCTGGGAAACTGGAAAATAATAAGACAATTTTTTTTTTTCAAGGAGCACATATTCTACCAGGAAAAAAAACAAAACAAAACATTTTGGAAGTATTTTTTGAAGTGGTAAAAAGAAGACACTAGGAATGATAATATGACATATTCATGAAAGCAATAGATTTGGGAAAGCATAACTGCAAAACACTATGTAAAAATAGTATAAAAAAGTGTTGTGGGCCAGAAGTTGAAACAAGGTGTTAAGTCAGGGGAAATGATAGAAACAATAGTTATCTAATTTAGTAGTTATACTAATTTAGTATCTAATTTAAGCACAATTCTCTAGTTCAGCACATGTACTTAGTATTTACTATAGTTCCACAAGATTCATACCCATGATGAGAGAGCATATAAACTCGGACAAACTCAGCCAGAATGAGAACTAGGGAAAATAGAGAAATGGTGGCAGGATCTTCTTCACTTTTCCATTGAAAACAAGATCCTGAAGGCTTCCAGAAAAACTAGCTGAGCCCCAAGTAAAAGACACAAGACTTTAAAGAAGACAATAAAGGATTTGGACTTTAACCCCTGGTCCACTTGTGGTGATTACACTGAACTGAAAGGAAGACTGCTCCCAGGAGCCCCCCAAGAAACCTGCTCCCAGAGAACATTACATTTTAAAGAGAATATTACAAAAGAAATTTAGAGTATAATTGACTTGAAGAAATCAAGGCAGACATCTATCAAAAGTTACTAAGATTTTACTGTTTTATTATGTTAATAGCACACAGGAGTAAACAAGAAAATGGGGTTTTAACAATTAACATAGGGAAACACAAATTCCTTACTGGAACTCACAATTAACCAATAGAAAGAAGACATTAAAGGGAAGATGCCATGAAAAGTAGTTATGTCAAGGCAGGCTGAATCCATAGAGAAGTTTAGCAGACTAACCCAAAAGGGGGTTAGCAAGGGAAGGGGATTACATCTTGACTGATGGGCTAACCCTAAGAGGGATACCAGAGGCCCACATGGCAGGCTGGTCCTAAACAAGAGTTAGCAAAGATCTATCCAGGGGTCCTCAAACTACGGCTGCAGGCCAGATGCTGCAGCTGAGGACATTTATCCCCCTCACCCAGGGCTATGAAGTTTTTTTATTTAAAGGCCCACAAAACAAAATTTTCGTTTTTACTATAGTCCGGCCCTCCAACAGTCTGAGGGACAGTGAACTGGCCCTCTATTTTAAAAGTTTGAGGACCCCTAAAAAAGCAGATCTTTTTATAGAGTAAATATAACTTCAAGGATTTGACATAATAACTTGGCTTTCTGATTGGATAAGTAAAAGTGGGGCTTCTAGAGATTCCCCACTTGGGGTGGGATTGTAATTGAAAGTCCACTTGAACAAAAAAACTTAAGAATAAAAGTCTTACTTAAGGCTAAAAAAATCCTGTCAGAGACCTTTCCTGCTTGCCTCAAGGAGTATTACAATCCTATCAGTGCTTCAGACTTGCTTTGCTAGCCCATCTAGCTACGGGCCTAATCATTATTAATTGTTATTGACAATATTCTTTCTATAATTTTTTTTCTTCAATTACATATTAAATTTTTTTTAACATTTAAAAAAAATTTCTATCCATCCTTTCCTTTCTCCCTTTCTCTGAGACTGTAGACAATTCAATATATTTGATAAATATGCAATCATGTAAGATGTTTCCATATTAATCATTTTGTACAAGAAGTCTTGAATGGGAAGGAAAGAAAGAAAAAAACAGAAAGAAAAGAAAATGCAAATAGTATGCTCCAATCTGATTTCAAACAGTATCACTTCTTTCTCTAAAAGCAGACAACATGCTTCATCATGAGTCCTCTATATGTAATGTGATTTTGGGGTCCCCTGACTTAGGGGCTTCTATTCTATTGAGTGCTTGGTCTTCTGGCTTTGGAATCTGCCTCAAGAAACTGAACACACCCAATCTATCTAAAGACCATCCTTAATTCATCGGGAGATTTATTCCTAGCCTCACTCTTGGGACATAGAAATAATATATCTATGATTGAAAGCTGAATAAGTTTATCTCTTTGGTTCAGTCTCTTTACTGGATTCTACTTAGAATTCAGTCCACTCAGTAATGGCTCACATTGCTTTTAATAAACTTTGCCCCTTGACTAGGAGATGAGTTCAAGGCTGCAAATTCTTTTGAGACATCTTATGACACTGGTCTGTAACTTTTGGACTCTTCTCAACCTCAACATTTGGTGGCCCCTATGGGGAGAGTCTGGCCTCCCCTGGCTTGGTTCCCTCCTTGTCAAGGTAAGTCTCTCATTTTTTTTCTCCCACAATCCTATAGCTGGATATTCCAAATCACTGGAAGAAAGCTGTCTGGGTTGTTGGGAGCTCCATGCTCAGCAAATTTTCCTGGACTGGGGACACCCAGACTGGGAAATTCTTGCAACTTTCAGCAAGTTTTTATATAATATTTTGCAATTATGCTCTCCTAAATCTATTGCTTTCCCAAATATGTCATATTACCATTCCTAATGCCCTCTTTTTCCACTTCAAAAAATACTTCCAAAACTTTTTTTGTTTTTTCCTGGTAGAATGTGTGCTCCTTGAAAAAAAAAATTGTCTTAATTTCCTGTTTCCCAGCACTTAGTACAACTGAAGCCCACTATTCTGATAAAATATAATGACTTCCCAGTCTCTCCAGCTCTCTCTATGGACTTTTAGGTATTATGCAAAACAATTTATGTAAGCTTGTAAAGCTGTGCCTTTGTGAGATTCACTCATTCCCTGTTGAAAGATATTTAATCTGGCCCCTCTCTGTCTCTCTTGTTCTCTAGTACTTTGGTGCCCAAAATAGTAATCCCCTTGTCTTGATTTTTAAAAGTTTTTACTACTTTGGTTCAAATTGGCACATCCATGGTGAATATAATCTATAAAAATAGTATAAAAGAGATTCAGTTACAGTATATAGGGAAATTCAAATTCTGCCTCACCTGCAGAAATAGGGGAAGAAAACCATGGGAACCCCACACAACCTTGTCTAGATACTCCCAAGCCAGCTTGAGGGAATAGGGATGGAGTGGGGGTCAAGCTCCATGGTCAGCATTCCCTGTGCCCTGGCACCATTTACCCCAACTTTCAGCAGGTTCTGTCCAGGAACTGCCTGGGAAGAATTCAGATACCCCTGGTAGCACCCAGAAAGCCAGTCAGCCTCTGCATTTGGTAAGACCACCATTCTCTGTCTCAATTATATATGTACATTAGCTATGAAATTTATGGCAAATTATTTTATCTCTGCCCAATTAATAGATGTTGTTGTGAAGCACTTAACATAAAACATGCTATATGAATGTTAACTGCTTTATTGGATATAATTTCTTCATAATGTGACCAACAGAAATGATTTCTAAGAAAATTTAAAGGAAAGCCCACTAAAGGGATCTGATTTGCACTGATAATGTTAACAGAAGAGTTTTTGCAACTTTTAGGAAAACAGTAAAATAGTTTGCCACTACTTTAAAACTGGAATTCAGTAGATTCAGACTTCTGAGGGCCTTGTCAGTAAAAACTGACAACTTTTCCTGGCTCACAAAAGAGAAGTGATTTGCAAAGATTTGGAAAATAACCAAATTGTAGTTCACTTAATCTAGTCTTAATAACTAAAGTTGAGTCAATTTTAAAATCTGTTCTATCTTGATTTTAAGAATTATCTTGTTTTCTCTCCAAAACAAAAGGAAAACTTATTTAAAAGAATAGAAACTATAGCTAAGACTATTTGTCTATTACTTAGAAAATTGTTAACTAACTTTGTTAACTAAAATTGTTAACTAAGTTACTTGGAGTTATTGTCATCATATTAAACCGTATCTGTTTACATCCAAGTATGAGATGTGAATTCCTTTCCCCTTCACCAAGTGAAGGGAGGTATCAAACAGTACAGCCCACAAAAGCACTAAGAACACTTGAGGTAAGCAACTTAGCAAGCTCAGGCACTTCCATGGGGTCTCTGTCAATACCCCTTAATTTTTAAGCTTGCCAGTTTTCATGAAACCATCTGGGCAAGATCATCAGCCCTGAGAAATAAGCCTGGGAATTGCACAGGCACCATGTGGAGGGAAAGATTGGAGGTTTGCAATCCAGTGTTCTTTTCTGAATCCTATTGGTGCTACTTTCTTATTGGCTGATTTGTATGGTGTGTTTTGTGGTAACCTTCATGTGGGTAATCTGGTGATGTGATTACAGAATATGTCAAATTGCTCATTGAACTAGTGAGATCCATGATTAATGATTTCTGTGGGGCTTGGGGCTAGGGATAGGCTTGTTCTGGAGTGGGCTGGGGCAACAATCAAAATCCCATCATAGTAATCTATAGTAATATACTATACTAATCATAGTAATATAACTGAAGGAGTTATAATGAAAAAGGCTATCTATATCCAGAGAAAGAACTGATGGAGTCCAAATGCAGATCAAAGCATGCCTTTTTTTTTTTTTAACCTTCTTTATTTTCTTGTTGTTTTTTTTTTTAAATCTATTTTCTTTCATAACATGACTAACATGGAACTATGTTTTGCATAACTGAATATCTATAACCTATACTAAAATGCTTGTTTTCTCAATGAGTTGAGAAGGGAAAGGAGGGTTGGAAAAAACTGGGAATTCAAAAAAATTTTAATGAATATTTAAAATGATCTTTATATATAATTGGGGGAAAATAAAATTTGAAAAAAATAAAAAGAACTTTCAATCACTGGCATGAATCCAAAAATAAATAAGACTTTAAAATTAATACCAGGTTTTACATTTTCTATCAAATCTGAATTGACTTTGGGGTTAAGTGTGGGAGGGGGAGGTTTTTTCCTGTGGGCTTTGTCTTGATTAATGATCTGATGAGAAGACTCCTTTTACCTACACTGACTAATAGTTGTTCTATAAATTATGGTGAAGAGTTCTGCAAAGGAATTAAGACCTCAGCAAAAACATCACCAGATTGTTGTTGGCTTCTTTAGCCATAGGGAGGGGTGAAAACAGAAGAGGGCCTGAATTGTAATGTCTGAGCTACTCTCTAAGGCAACAAGGGAGTCACCCTGATAGGATTATCTCAGTCCTTAGGTGGCCATTTGTTATTAAGCAGGCCTTTTGTTTTCTTAAATGGACCTTTATTACAGTAGGCCCTAGGTGAATTTTTAAGTGACGCCATAGTAATATCCAATCTGGCCAAATTATAATCTTAATCCTACTTCTTGGCAGGTTCATTAGGAATGCCTTTCCTTATGGCAATAAATTCTCTAGAAACTTTGCCTGCTTATGGTATCATTTCCCCTTATTATAGCCAATTCATTAGAAACTTGCCACACATCTCATGGAGTTTGCTTCCCCTTAATGGTGTCTTCCTCCTTTTAGGACACTTTTCCTTTTGTTAATTGCCAAAAATCTCATATGGAAATTAGCCCATTATCAGCAGTGTAATAAAATATTTGCATCTTGATTTGGACATGACCTAAATCTACACATTCTTTTGATACACTTCCCAAAGCCCAGTATACTTTTGGGGTTAAATTCCCATTCTCCAATATTTGGTACAGGGAGAGTCCTGAAACCCCAAAATACCCCATCAGAATCATGGTCCTCAGCAGTTGAAATTTCAATAGAGATAAGGTTTAAATTACTTAGGTTTCAAAACTCAAGACAAGTCTCTAATAATCCCTTTTCTCATCTGTGAAGTGAGAGGTTTGTGCTAAAATGTCCATTAAGATCTCTTTGAGTTCTAAATCTTGGATTCTATGATTGATCTCTAAGTTACTGCATTAATGGAAGAGGCTGCCCATACCAAAGAAAACACTGCTATGGACCAAATAATAATAAATTCTAAGGCCAAAAATGGCCATTTTTTTTCAGCTGAATTCCCCTCTAAAAACATTTAAATAAAGTGCAATATTTAATGAGTCTGAAGAATTGGGGCAATATTTAAACTAGAGGGAAGTAGATTGAATTTGAAATGTCCTTTTGCGTCTTTTTGGATCTTGCTATGAAAAATATATCCTGTTTCCCTTTAAAACACCTTGTAACAACACCTTGAGATATTTGTGGTAGTTCTTGATGTGTCTAGTTTTATGACATAAAATATAAATATTTTAAAAATCCTTCTTAAAACCCAGGCTAGTCTTGCCTGAAATTGTCTTGATAAGGAGCCAGCCCTGTCTACAGAGCTGAACCTGGATCTCAGCAGGGTTCTCCACTGCTAAGGAAAAATGTTGATTGCCATTCCTGCCTCAGAAGGGGGAAACACAGCCAGTGCCTTTCATAGACTTCCTCATTTGCACTGTTTTCCTTACTGATTACAGAAACCAAAATATACATCGAGATGCACATTCTGTTTTCTTTCACATTTGGGGGCACAGGAAGGCCCTCAAATGCAAACCAACCTGGGAGACTGAATGTTTTCCCAGGCAGGCTGTCGAAGAGGTGTGGTAGAGAGGAAGCTGGGGGCAAACTCTTGTCCAGGTTGGTTTTTCTGACATTCCTCAGCTTCCTTACCAGAATGGCGGTGTTGATTCAGACTCTCTGGATCTTAACAATGATGGACAGGTGCCCATGGCCTCCTAGGTACACAGGCATTGGAGCTGGCAGCCTGAGGAACACTTGTGCTGCCATTAATGACCTTTTGCCAGAATTTATAAAACATAAACCGGGCAAACGCCACTTGAATAGACAGTTGTATAAATGTTTAGTCTGAGGTATTCCATTATCTACTTCACTTTCCTGTGACAACTAATGTTAGTGCTTCCACTTTTTAGAGTGTTTTTCCTTGAATGGTCCATGCAGAACGTAGCAGTGTTTGGGCTCATTGACCATTTGTTCTCAGGATCATAAAAAAAGTGGCATTAAAGAAAAGGTGAACATTCCATTCAAAACCCCTGACATAAACACACTACATAATTAAATATGTTATTGTACCTTTCTCTAAGCTCCTAGAATATTAATATTTCTAACATTTATACAGATATATTTAGATATGGCTGCCCTTTAACTACATCATCTCATCTAATGTTCACAATGACCTTGTAAAATAGGTATTACATTATTCCTACTTTCCAGAAACAGAGGTTTAAGGGAATTAGGTGATTTGTCTATGGTCATACAGCTAGTAAATGTCAGAGACAGGATTTGAATCCAAGTTCATGATACTTTGTCCACAGGACTAGCCCTCTATCTGCCACCTCCACTGTTGCTGTACAGATAGTCCAGCTCTTAAATGCCATTGTTTGTTTGATTTAGAAAGAAGCATACTGGAAAACATGTCACAATTCAATTTAACAAACATTCAAATGCTTACTGTGTGTTAAACTAGACTCTGGAGGATAAAAGCATATTTACAAATACAAAATTAGATAGAATCCCTAACTTCATGGAGTTTGCAGTAGAGGCAAAAAAATGTGTATGTGCATGTGTATGTAACATATGTGCAAAATAAAACATATTGTATCACAAGTGCATTGGAGAGAAGTAAACTAAATTATTCTGTTAATTGCAAGAAGGAACATGATCCAAGAAATTCAACATATAAGAGGTATCATTTGAGTTGGACTTTACAGAACAGTAGGATGTTCAATGGGGCAGCTAGGAGATGCAGTGGATAGAAAACCAGACTTGGAGTTGGGAAAATCTGAGTTCAAATATGGTCTCAGACACTTATTAGCATGTGATCTTTGCAAAGTCATTTAACCCTGTTTGCCTCAATTTACTCATCTCTAAAATGAATTGAAGAAGGAAATGGCAAACTGTGAGAATTGAATGGGGATCTGGTTTCCACAGAGTTAAGAAAATCAAATTGGAGAAGTGCAGAGAGATGAAACAAATTAGAAAGGAACAAGGAAACAAAACTAATAAAAGAAAAATGTAATCAGGAATAAAGGGAAAAGGTACTCAGAGGTAGAGTTAAAAAACATATTGAAATACTGCAAAATGTACTCAGAGGTCAACACTTAGAATAAGAAACACACTGTAAAATATGGTTAGAGGTGGGAATTTGGAAGAAAGGTGTGATGATGTGATCAGTGTTAAGGACCATGCCTAGATAAAAGGGCAGGTCAATACTCTGAGAACCTCCACAGCTGTGGATCATGGCATCTGAAGGAATTGCAAGGCTGCCTTTGCTGATACAGGTGTTGCTTGTGGACTGGGAATGAAATAAATTGAAGACAAGAGGTAAGAGGAGAGAGGTCAGACAATGCAACTGCCTCTTGGTAGGGAGGTTAAGAACAGCAACTGCCTCTTAGTCTCCTTGTATCATCATCATCATCATCATCATCATCATCATCATCATCATCATCATCATCATCATCATCATCATCATCATCATCATCATCATCATCTCACATGAAGAGATCCATTCTACAGGTCTGAGTTAGACCTCCAGCAGAAATTTAAGGGGAATTAGACTCTTCAGTTAGTCTATAACCCTTGTAGTACTCAGCTAATGAGGAATGAGGGGAAGAAAGGTGACTGCCAAGGAAAGGTGCAATGATGTAATCAGGGATGGAGATTCATATTCACTTATGGAAATTCATATTCATTAATATCTCATATGAAGGTATTAAATCATTCCAGGTAGGTTGTGACATCTGTGGTACAGAAGTCAATGAGGAATCAGGGGAAGACTTGTGTTTCAGGCATTTAAAAAAATGTCTATTGATCCTAAATGTTCCTCTTCTGTAGGAACAGTTATGTAATTTAAAATTTTTCACTTCACCCCTCCCAAGTCCAATGAAATTATTTCTCACAAAACCACTCCAGTATTTTTGCCTAGAAAACCCCAATTGGAAGTCTTGAAAAGTCAACCATGAATGAAAAAACTGAACAACAACAGAATACACAGGAGTTCAAGAGGCCACAGGAAGTAATTCGACATTTCAAATACAAAAAATAATTTTAACAAAGTCAAGTATAAGGATGAGAGTTTCCAATTTCATTCTAATGAATGTAGTCAAAAAAGGCCCAAACAACTAAACTGAAACAATCAACCAAAGATCTAAAGTGGACATGAACAAAGTCTTTAACAGTTGGAAAGGAGTAAAGTGTTTGGTCTTTGGATGAAAATAGATTTCTCACAATTGGCTGAAAGAATCAAATATACCTCCAAATTTATATATAATAAAATAAATTATTTGAGAAATATATATCCAATAGTAGGGCAGTTGAATGGTGGTTGATCCAAAGGTTAAGGACTCCTAAATGGGAATTGTCTTTAGGAGTGAGGAAGATCCTAGAAATCTTTATCTGGCCCTGACTAAGGCAATACCTCAAGCTATGGTGTGCTATTTCTCACTGCTTGAGTTTTTAAGTTGATAATTTTGTATAGCCCTTGAATGGCAGAAAAAAAGGTTTCCCACCCCTGCCTTAGGGAACGAAGAGAAGATAGTGTTTTCTTATTTGTGCACCTTTCTCCCCCTATGATTGTAATGCTGGAGAAATTGAGGTAAGATAGAGATTAGAGAGTTTTTAATATTTTATTTGGGTTTCTGAGAGGGAGAGATTTTCTGAGACCAAGGGGCGCATTTTGGTCACAGGGCTGATGTCTTAAGGCATTCAGTATCAGCCTCGAATGTGAGATTCCAATGAATTATATATGGCTCCAGAGGTCAGGAAGAGAAAGGCATGGGGTAGAATCCAAACACTGGTAAATGTGGGAATTTCCTTGCACAGACCATCAATCTAATTCTGACAGGCTGCGGGGTGAGGAACATAAATTCTTGCTAATTTAGGAGGATTTAGGAGCCAGGATGTCTGAACTCACCCTTAGCTGAGATTATACATTTACAGTTTAGGACTCTTTCGGAATGCCAGAGTGGCCAAATCTCCACAGCCCTAATTATCTCAGTCCTAATGAACAGGAAAGGGGGATGCAACTAAGAGGATTGAAGCAGAACAATTCAAGGAACTGAGGCAAAATAATTTAGGGAAACTGAGGCAGGACAATTTAGGAAAACTGAGGCAGGACAATAAAAGGAAACTGTGGCACAACAAGATGATAACCATGTGAACTATCTAAGGGTCCGGGAATCTTGAATTTACATAACTTTGGCATTGGTAACAGCTGCTCTTGCATCATCTAAGGCTGATGGAAGCATCTACATTAAAAGTTAAGAGACACATCAAAGATAAACTAAATATACCCAGAAAAAAGAAGTTTTGGGATAATTCAAGAGCATGATCCCAATGAGTTATACATAAAGGGAATTTCATGAAGACTCTGCAAAGGGACAAAAGGAGTATTCATCTTACTTTTGGCTCTCTAAGTTTAAGTACACTTCTCTCCTTCCTTCAGTCTCGTGCATGCAAGGGGAAAGTATCTCTTCAAATGTGGAGTGGCTTTTATAACAATCACCTTTACTAAATAAATCTATTTAGTAAATATCTGTAGAGGGCTGAAACTCTGAAAGAGGTGTGCTCGAATGGGACAACAGAGCACTTAAGCCTAATTACCTATTCCATGTGAGAAAATAGCTTTATAAGCATATATTTAGATCATGGCTCTCCTCACCATTGGTGAGGTAATCGTAGGCAAGGATTGGAGGGCTAAGGGAGAGAAGTCAAGATCACTTGGCAGCAGGATGAGGAGGAGAGAGGCTGGAGACTCCGGACTCCAGAATTCAGGATATATCTTTAACACTCCTTCACTTCTCCCCCTAAAGACCAAGGACTTTGATTTATCCTGACTCTGGTTGATCCTGAGGCCCTCCAGGGAGTTAGCCCGTACTTTATAAATATCCTTTCTAAAAGATAATTAAATCTAGTTGAAAATCAGTGAAGACCACACTGGATAGAGATTTTTGAGAAATTGTACTAAACCCCTCAAATCTCAGGCTTTTTTCTAGAACATTGAAAGAAATAGATCTAGGTTCATTAATCTAGGTGGGAATTCAAATAATTCAAGGAATTTGGGCTACCATAGGGGCTTCTAAAGCATTGTGATGGGAGAATACATTGATTTCCAGTCAAAGAGTGGATGGTCTTTATCCTTTTGTATCCACTGAAATTCAAAAGCAGTTTGAGCAAATTGGTAAATGTCATTGGTTGTCCCCCAGATATTCAGAGTCATAAATGAATATTCATTACTCATTTACTACTTGAATACACTGGGAACACAAAAACAAAAGCTAATGATAGTACTTGCCCTCAAGAACTTTACATTCTAAATTATGGGAAAGACCACACTTATTGGGGAATGGTGGCCTGGAAGGGATATTTTGCTTTGTAAAGTCTCAGCAGAAAGAGAACTGACAATGTGGTTATGTACCAAACTTTTTTTAATAAACATTATTGTAATTGGTCCTTACATCAACTTTATGATATAGGTGCTCTTATTATCACTATTTTATAGATGAGCAAACAGAGGAAAATGCAGATTAAGTGACTTGCCCAGGGGGTCACAAAGCTATTAAGGGCTTGAGGTTAAATTTGACCCCAGGTCTTCTTGACTGACCCCATTGCTCTACCCATTGTGCCTTCTAGATGTTTCTGGGGGAATTGAGTAGATCTTTTCAAGAACAATGAGAAGATTAATTTTATTTGATTATTATATATAACTATTATCATAATTATATTGATTTAATCATAAATATTATATTATTTGGATAGATTCCCAAACTGGAAAGCTGAAGGGACATGAGGAAACAGAAGGGGAGTAAGGGGAAGGATAGCTATGCCACAGTTCTCTTTAACTGTCCTGACTCAGTTTCCCTGTCTCAGTTTCCTTAATTGTTCTGTTTCTGACCCAGTAAAACTAAGGATTATTCGCTCTCGGGTTATAAATTAGCAAGATAAAAGAGTAGATCTCCTGACTCTTATGGATTTACAATATCCCTTAAAATATTCCAAGATAACCCACGATATCTTTACTTCTTTGTCTCCGGATTATTTAGGGTTTTATGGCTTCCCCTCCCTGATAAAAACTTTCCCTCCCTTTCTCTTCTTTGTCTCCAAAAAGGTATTTAAGAAGTTGGGGTTCTTCCATTCATTGCTGGAGAATGGCGTCTGGCAGCTGTATGCTGGATGATGGATTCTTTGGGTCCTCCAGCCCTGGGACCAATATGGACTCCTTGGTCCCAGTATACTTATCTCTGTCTGACTGGATAATCTGAGATGAGAGTCCTGTCCAGTCAATCTTACTCTCCCATTAATAAAATATTAAAAACTCTCTAATCTCTCTCCTGCCTCAGTTTCTCTGGCATTACAGGATATAGAATCTAGAGCTATTAGACTACTTGAACAATTACCAGTCAGCTCAGCAAGGCCCCAGGTAAAGTCTCAGGAATAAAAAGGGTTGAAGCTGTCTTGAGCCAGCAATAGTTTCATGTATCAAAATGACCAAATTTTTCATTTACTTCTAATCCTTCTGTGGATTTAGTGACACGGCTTATAAAAATATTTATTTGATTCACTTATATGATTTTATTGACCACTTTGTTGAGGGTGAATGACACCCTCACAAAGTTAGGGTCCTCAGGTCAATGTCACAATTGTGGCCAAAGAATTCACAAACTCCAAGTTAAGGAGCAGAGATTTATTACACTGCTATTAGTGGGCTAAATTCCAAAATGGATAAGCAAAGAACCAGAAGCAAGAAGATAAATTTATAGGAAAAGGATAGAGGTATCTGGCATTGCATATCACTGATATGCTCATTTTTATTATGCCCCTCGATATTGAATTTTATGGTTTAGAAGTGGAAACAAAAGAATACCCCACCATTTGTGTTGGAAACCCTGTTATCACAAGCCAACAGATTTTTATCTGGCAGCCAGCATTATCTGTGGAACTACACCACTATCAAGGCCTGGTGACCTCAGGACTACTTTTCCCTAGAAATTATATTCCATCAACTTCAGAGCAGATAAATATCTCCCCTCTTTTCTCTTTTGATCTACAGATCCCAGACTGCTTACTAAGTATCTCTGCCAAAATACCCTATCAGCAAGTTCAAAATAACCTAAATGTAGCCTGTTGCCTTTCCTCTTAAGTCTATTCTTCCATCTGTCCTTACTAATTCCATGACTGACACCACCCTTTACCAACTTCCCAAGTCTGTATAGACACACCCTCATACTTCAGAGTACAACCTCAAATTTTTGTTGTTGGATGGAGCTCCAGACGTCACCTATCACCTAACATGTACTAATGGAAGCTCTGATGGTTGCTTACATTGGAGCCTTCTCAAAATAAAGTATGCATCATTACTGGGTAAGCCATTTATTTTTTGCAGGCTGACTGATTTTCAAAAGGTATGAGTATGTAGCCTGAGCATCTGGAAAAATTTCGATAATCTTCAAAATCTCAGGACAAATAATATTAATGGTAGACTAACCAGACACATTGTGATGCTTGGACTGTATTTCCACAAAGGATGTTTTGGGTGAAATAAGGTTAGAATTTTCAGGACTTCATTCCAGACCTGGCAGCAACACCCTTAGACAGCAGGTGTTGGGTCTGACAACAGAAGACAGACCAATAGGAAATTAAAACATGAATTCAACTCCAATCTTATTTTTATTGTGGCTGGTAGTGTGCATAGTCATTGAGGCATGCACAGCTTTCTTAGGCTTTCCCGTTATTTCCAAGGAAAGGCAATTTGGAATTTAGAGTGGTTTGTGAAGCTTCCATGACCCTGTTAGGGTCTTTCTCAAAGGAGAGAGTTATAAATAATTAACATATTTATTGTAGCTGAACATGCTGTGATGAGTCTTGCAAATTTGGCAGCAACACATGCAACCACCTTCAACTGACTTCAAATCCCTGTTAATTATAAAAAGTGGCTAAAAGTGAGTTTCTGAATGCTACACCAATGAATTTGGACTTTATTATGTAGGCAGTGGGAAGGCATCAAAATTATTATTAGAAAGGAGAGGTAGAATCTGTGTATTGGGAGGATTATTTTGTGGGATAAGTTACAAGGACAAGAGTCTGGAACTAAGGAAACATTAAGATGCTACTGTAATAACCTAGGTAAAGATTATTGAGTGCCTAACCCAGGGTCATGGCAGAGGTAATGCTGAATCAATAAATTCAAAAGGTATTAAGGGTTTGACAGGATTTGACAACTGGTTAGATGTGAAGACTATAGAATAAGGAAGAAGCACAATTATTTTGGTTGAACCTGGATGATTAGAAAAATTGAGATATCATGTACAGATAAAAAGAATTTAAAAAGAGCAAGTGTGGAAGGGAACATGAGTTCATTTTTGGTAGAATGGAAACCCTCAATAGAAGTTAAGCTTCTTGAGAACAAGGATTTATTTTTGTCTTTGTTTCCCCAGTATCAAGAACATTTTCTTGTAGTGAATAAATACTTAGTTATTAATACTTGGTGAATGAAAGAATGCGCATACATGCACACACACATACTCTTTATTTTTTGTGCATGCTTTGTGAAATCAATTCAAAACTATGAAAGATGTTTTGTTTTGTTTTCAGCACTAGTGTGATTCTTACTTATTGACAACCAATAAAATGCATTATTTTTCTGTTACTCATTTGCTGTCTCAGAAGTAGGAAGACGTCAACTTGATACAAATGAAAGCAAAAAGAAAAATTTAAAATGATGTTTGATTGGATATTTCATGTTATAATTCATTTATTTGGATACTTTCTTATGAATATAAAGAATCAAGAATCTTCATTCTAAAAAAATCAAAGTTTTTATTAAATTTAAGATATAAACTCATTGTTGTTCATCTCCCACCACTGAAGCAAACCAAAAGGTTTAAGAAACAGCTAAGAACTTTTGAATCACATTTCCAACATGATATAAGGCTAGACATTTTTCCCAAATTCTAATATTTTTAGAGTATTAGAATTATCTGAAGAAGATACGATAATTTCACATTTCCAGACGAGAACCAAAAGGTTCCAAAGAAAGTAACAATTCAATGAATTTACAGCAAAGAAGGGCCCCTAATGCATTCTCTCAGCATTTCCCTACTGCTTACTACACTCCAGCTGTAGGGCTGCACAAGCCAACCCACAGGTTTGACAAAAAGCTCTAATCTACCCTCACCCCTTACTCTCAATGCTAAAAGCAGACGTTTATTCAAGTTACAGCAACACATAGTATTGCAATGTTCTGTCACTTAACAGAGCTCAGCCAGAAAGTGAAAGAATAAATGTGTGTGGTTGTGTGGCACTCCACCAAGTCTGAGGAAAGGAGGTTATATATAGCTGAAGCCATTTCTGTCTGCTTCTCTCTCCTTCTCCATGGCTCCCCCAAGTGTGGAGCATAAACTGTGGCTAGTGAATTGTGAATTTCCCTTTTTGGGAGAAATCTGGGATAACTTCACGATTAAGTGCCTCCCTTCCCCACACCTCCGCTTGGAAGAAAAAGTCAAAAAGTAAACAATAGGATAAAATTAGAAGAGGAGAGAGTCTGAAATTACCAAAGATTTTAGCAGGAAGAAAACTCAGTTCAAAGTCTTGAGCATAAAGCAGAAAAACTAATGAGAATAATATTAATGATAGAAGGGAATATGATCTCCAGATCAGGCAAAAGAATCCAAACATCCATTAATAAATATTGCTAGACAGAGGAAAATGAATCAGTACTGATGAGAAGTAGGATCCTGTGAATTCTAGGAGAGGATGAAACCTTAACAAGATGTTTTTGAATGGGTTAAAAGAGTAATAAGAATTAGGAAAACAAAATTTATGGCCTACATAGCGCAAATAATTGATATAATAGAAAATATTGAAAATGTGATGATAAGTCTTATTCAAGAAGCAAAAGAAGTGACCAAGAGAAAAGCCTTCATATAAAAAAAGAAATTCAAATAACACAAGATTATTCTATACCCTTCAGAAACAGGAGGAGGGAATGGAATGATTGTGTTCTAAAGAACAAAGGAGTACAAAATATAATCCAAGCTCATCTACCATGCATATGTAAACTTAATCACAAATGAAAAAAGATAAAGGTTCAACAACAACTACCACAAAAAGGTGTTCAAAACATTCTTATATAGAAAACCAGACTTGAAGACATTTTTAATTTTTCAAAGACCCCAGAAATATAAGAAGGGTAAACAAGTATAGTAACCAAGGACAACAATAAGAAAATACTCAAAGAGATTATCAAGATATTTCTTTCTAAATGTACACAAGGAAACAAGGGTAAAAGCACAAGTTCAATAGGAGAGGCAGCTATGTGGTGCGGTAGATAGAGCACCAGCCCTGAATTCAGGAGGACCTGAGTTCAAATCTGGTCTCAGACACTTAACAGTTCCTAGCTGTGTGACACTAGCAAGTCACATAACTCCAATTGCCTCAGCCAAAAAAAAAAAAAAAAAAAAAAAAAAAAAAGTTCAATAGGAGTAACAGGAGGGAGAAAAATAGTCTGAAACATCCAACTGCCCTTTGGGAGCTATGTCACTGGAGATCTGACTTCATTGATCTAGAACTCCAGTGATAACTATTTCCCTTCAGTATTATCATCAGGGAGAGAGATGAAGTTTTTCACAAGGACTTGTTGCTCTCTTCTAGTTTGAGAAGGAACAGCAGAGAATTCATTGCATCAGTTTTGAGAATGAAAGACCACCCCTATCCTGATAAATTGGCTTAAAGTCAACCATAACGATTTTGCTGTGAGCTTTGTTCTAATTTCACAGTATGGCTAGTGAATAGATGGCTTGGCTGATCTTTTTAGCGCACAAATAACCAGTCTAATGAGTTTTGCAGTTCTCTAGCTTAAAGAAAACTGCTATTCACATTAAAAGCTAATACTTTCTGAACATTTTTTTTTAAAACAACAGCTAATTGAATTTATAAATATCACATTGAAGTAGAGAAGAGGATTTTCCTACCTGAAGAGTGGTGAGGTTGAACAGTTTAAACAATGAGCAAAAAAGCAATTTTATATGGTGTAGATATTCCTGAATGGATCAGTAACAAACATTAAATTTACAATTCAGAGTTGAGTTTTTCATGTGCTTCCCTGCTGATTTCTTGTAAACGTGTGTCCATTCCTCCCCAGAGATAGTAAGTGAAAGAGTGTGATCCAGGTCTATATGTATATCGTGATATATTTTATTACTTAAGTGTTCATATTAATCTATTTGTATCTGTAATACTAACATTTATTTTACTTTGTTGTTAAGTAAATGGTTATGTTTAAGATAAAAACAAGTAGAAACAAGGTTCAAAAGAAAAAAGCTGAAAATTTTTAAGTCAGGGATTCTCAACCTTTTTTGTATGTGTCATGGACCTCTTTAGCAGTCTGGTAAAGCCTATGGAGACCTCCTCAGAATAAGTTTGTAAATGCATAAAATAAAACACATAGAATTACAAAGGAAACCAGTCATATTAAAATAAAATAAAAAAAAAGAAACAATTCTTATCCTATCCAAGCTCATAGACCATTGAGATCTAATCATGATTACTTGGTAATCCATAGATTCTACACAATTTTTCTCTTCATTCTTCAAACTATTTTCCATTGTTTGCTTTTCTTTTTTTTTTAAATTGCTAAATAAATTATTTGACTGGCAATTGTAAGTTAGATTTTTATGAGGATATTGATCTTGATTCCTAATCAAGATCCTAATTAAATCCTAATAAGACATTCAAACCTTTATTATCTCCTTCCTGAAATATTGTCATAGAAAGAGAAAAAATTCTCCTTTTAAAAAAGAAAAAAAAACATAGTGGAAATCATATATACTCTGTGATTGTGACTTATGGGAAATGGTTTTTCATTTATTTACATCATACTAGTAGAGCTATGGGTGTTTCTTTTTTAGGGGAAGGAATCAAAAATCACATAATAAATTTAGTAGAAGACAGTTGGTAAAGTAGAAATTGAGATGGAGAGCAACTGCATGCCAGGTATGCAGATTGAAAGTGTCTTTGTGATATTTTCCATAATAGTACTCACTTCTCTGACTCCAAGACATCCTTTTTGTCATGCTCCTCCAATCTTTTTCCCAGACTATAGGATGAGAACCATCTTAGATGGAGTAAGTAGACAAATATATGTTGTGATTTGATGAGTCCCTTTTCATCCCAAATATCTCCCAAAGAATCTGAGATGCCCAAAATCCTTAGTCATTAATTTCTTTGGATTAAAGTGGTCTTATTTTTTTTCCACCTAATAATATTTTATTTTTTTCAATTACATGTAAAAATAGTTTTCAACATTTACTTTTATAGGATTTTGATTTCCTTTTTTTCTTCTCTCTCCTTCCCTTTCTAAACTCCTCCCTAAAATGGCAAGCAATCTGATATGGCTTATACACGTACCATCATATTAAATGTATTTCCACATTCTTCATATTATAAAAGAAGAATCAAAACAAAAGGTAAAAACCATGAGACAGAAAAAACAAAAAAAAGTGAAAATAATATTCTTCAATCTGCAATTAGATTATATAGTTCTTTTCCATCATGAGGCTTTTGGAATTGTCTTGGATCATTGCATTGCTAAGAAGAGCTCAGCCTATCAAAGTTGATTATCACACAACGCTGCTGTTACTATATACAATTCTCTCATGATTCTGGTTCATAAAAGAATATCTTCTTCAATTTTCAATTGAAATTAAAAATCTTTCATTTTGGATAATATATTGAGGCCATTATCAACCCAAAGGTTATTTTTTACATCTAGAGCTAGATAGAAGGGACCTTAGAAGTCATCCAGTCATAGGATCATAGGTTAATAGATTTATATCTGGAAGAGACTTTAGAAACTATCAAGTTCTCATTAAAGGACTTGTCCAGTGTCATATGACACTAGTAATAAGTGATAGAACTAGGATTTGAATTCAGGTCCTGAAACTGCCAGTTTAACATACTTTTCATTGTATCAAATTTTATGGTATATTAGATTATCAGATTGTTTTTCAATACCATAACCTTCACTCTACAAGAGTCTCTTCCCTTCCCTGTTGGGAGGTAAGGAATTTGGCTTAAGAATCTAGAGGAAAATTGACATAATTGAGATGTTTGTAAAGTGCTTTGAAAACCTTAAAGTGTTATATAAATTTTAACTATTATTATTAGTCTTATTATTTTTGTTACAATTATGAAGCTGTAGAAGCAGAGTTGTGCCTGATAAACACTGATGGCAGAGGACAACAACAGGTTTATTGTCAAGACTATATATTGAGCAAGAGAACATAGGTCATTGCAGCAATAAGACATACAGCTAAAACCAAGAACAGCATAGACTTTGAGGGCTTGTCTTCTCAATAGAACAAAAATCCACTCCCCCTTCTAGGCCCAAAATTCCTTCTAAATTTCTATGGCAAGATCCAGTGAATGGAACATTGAATCACCACTCCTATGCCTTCTTGAAAGAGAGGCAGCAAAAACCTTCTAGTTATCCCTTTCACATTGAGGGAGTTAGTGGTAAGACACCTCCACAATCTGAAAAATCAATGCAAAAAATTTTGGCATTCCCTTCATATCAGAGAAGAAGTCTGGATTGCTTTTTTTTATTTTATGGGCTACTTATAGTAAATTTACTTATTGTAAAATTTGGGTTGATATAATACAATATCATGTACATATTTCATGCATTCCTGAGTTTCTAAATTTTTTCTGCATCATCTGCTGGCCAGCACATGCTGTCTGCAGCTTCTACAGAACTCTCAAAAAATTCCTATTTAATTTCTTCTGCCGACCTGCAATATATAGAAACCTTGATAGGGAAAGTACAATATGGGAAGGATAACTGTATACTTAAACTGCATTTCCTCAAATTCTTGGGTTAAATCAGTTTCTATGACATTTGAGGGCTTCAAAGATTTTTGAGTGGTGAACTTTCTGAAACCCTTTAGTTAATGTTTTATTGTTTTATTTTGTACTATATATTAGGTATTATATATTGTTCCTTTTATTCTTGATATGCTAAGAATAAATGCCATGTGTGGTATTCAAGTACATTTGTTTCCTGCAAATGAATGATCAGAGGGAAAAGCATTTATTAAACTCTATGTGCCAAGCACTATGTTAAATTTTGGAGATACAAATTGAAAGGCAAAATAGAACCAGTTTTCTAGGAGCTCATTCTCTAACTGAGAGGAAAAAATATTTGTGGTAAAAATTCAAAACTCCAGAAACTTCTCTAGGTCATCAGCAGGATAGATAGCAAAGACCAGAAGTCCTTGAAGCATGTTAGACAGCTGTGCCTATGGGACTGGAAAGTACTTTAGCAACTATATGGATTGTAAGGACAAGGGACTTAGTATGCTTATCTCTTCAGGATAGGGGGAATGAGAAGAGCACTACCTACTATTAAGGCCAGGAGAGAGTATGCCTGAATGTGGGGCAAGATTCTGAGTTTTCCCCTGCAGTGGTAAAGATGAAAGAGTATTATTGTTCAACCATTAGAGAGAAAAGGGTAATGGAGCAAAGAAAAGAAGGTTGAGGGAGGAGGGCATCCTATGGTATTTACTCTGCTCTGCATCAAGCACACTGATGAGCTATAAGCAGTCTAGAATGGGATAAAGAGAAGAGAGAAGGGCCTTTCTAGAGTATTTTTCTGTGGAGAATTCCATTATTCTTAGTTTATATAATTCAAATTTACTCGCATATAAGCATTCCAGAAAATGACAGGGTTTGGCCATTAGTTGGGGGCTAAGAGTTAAGATCTAATCAGAAAAATCCATATGGTAGAGAGAGGTAGAGCTGAGGTATTTAAAATTTCTGTTTCTCCAAAAGCCATAGAAAGTTTGGGATTTACTTAGCACTTCCCTTGAGCAGTACATGTATAAACATCCAGGGTAAGTGTGGAACCAAATAATACCCAGATCTTTTTTTGCCAAATAAGGCAAAAGGATTGGATAAACAACCATCAATACCACTTGGTAGTTAAAATTATATTTTATATTATATATATGTATACATACATATATATAATATATATTCCACATAGTGTGGAATAGTTATGTTCTGATGTTAGAAGTGATGAAAAAAATCCAGATAATTAGGCAATACCTAGAATGGGCCCTATACAGCGAAGAAACAAGATAATGGTATTAGGTACCCAGGAGGACTGCATGATATGGGGGAAAGGGAAAGTATATGATGGTAGGATAGCACTGAAAATAAACTTCTTCACAACATTGTCTTGGGACTAACCCATGAAATGTGAATTTCTGGCTCTATTTTCAAGAGCACAAGTTCTTGTCTTTCCACAACTTTCGACCCAGACATAGTCTTAGCCCTGATGCTCTCTGGTTTGTGCTCATTTCTCTCAGGATCTCTCTTTAAAAAAGAAAATTCTAATTTTGCAACCAGTACCTTTTTACAGAAAGACAGAGGCGACTCTGACAAACAGTGCATCTGCAATCCAAGGGTATCATTCTCATACCCTCATCCTCTACAAGATCCCAATCATGGATATATTCAAACTTCCACAGAAAGAGCCTATTAAAATCCTAGAGAAAGTGTCATCACCCTTTGCACTCATAAAATTAATTAGAGAATCCCCCTCCTTACCTCTCTTATACCAGATATAGCTAAGGAACTGGCAATATATAACTTGGACTGAATCACTTACTTAGGACTGTTCATCTAGCAAGACCAGTCAGTTCTAAATGAAATAGCAGAGAAGTCTACATTCATCAGTGGTGTGCTCTGTCTTGCATTCTTTTACATCCCCCCTTCATACTCAAGTTCTCACTCTCCCCCAAACTTCAGGACCCTTACTCTGCTTTGATGCATAATGTACTCTTCCACAGCTGATGCTTTGTGCTCAGTTCCTTTTCCAATCATAGCTCCATTCCTTCCTTCTGAGGGAGACTTTGTCTCAGACTTCACAAAGGGTGGTCAGCAGTACAATTTTATGTGATAGTACCCTGACTATGGACTACCAACTTCTGGTAAGTTATAAACCCATATGCACATGAAGTTTCTCATTTTAAGTTTGTTAAGCACCAAGAAAATATATAGACTGTATGCAGCTATTACTATTGTGAAAGGGAAGGAAAAAAGGAAAAGAAATAAGCATTTATTAAGCAATTCTTCTATTCCAGGCACTGTGCTAAGTACTTTACAATTATTATTTCATTCAATTATGACAGTAACCATGAATTTATAAAGAAGTACCTATATTCAAAAGATTGGAAACCATTGCTGTGTGCTGAAAAGAACATTGGACTCAAAAGAGACTTGGACTTCAAAATTCATCTCTAGTATTGACTATGTAATTGGAAATGAGTCAATTGACTTCTTTCAATTTCATCTTCTTTACCTATAAAATGGAGTTAATAATAAATCATGCTACTTAACTCCCCCAGTAGTTGTGAAAAAAGATTTTTGCAACAAGTATCATACATATAATAGTACAAAGAAGCAAGGAGGTAACTTAGTTACAACCTAATTCCAAAAAATTGTTTTCCCTACTGGGAAAAGGATGTAGACCCATGGAGTAAAATGAAACTCTTGATCAAGCCAAGTTTACCAGGATGTGTCCACACCAGGAAATCAAGTTAAGCACAAGAAAAATGGAAGAAGGCAGATTCAGATATGATGGACAATTTGTGTTATTACCTGCACTAAAGTTGATGGAGCATTATAAAATATGACTTAAAAAGAGAAGAGTAGACCAAGAAGGATCATTCAAAGGGAAGATCAGGAACCAAAAAGAATCTGGCTCAGAATTATGGCAAAGTGACATATGCATCTCTAATTTTTTTAAAGTATTTTATTGGTTTTCTTTTTTTTTTTTTTTTTTATAAAGAACATTGTCAATATACCAATGTTCATGGAAAGAACAAGTCACAGTTTAGATGAATTGCCAAATAGCAAAGTTGGTGGAAAATTTCTTGGTCTTATAGGACCCACTTTTCTTTGGGTCTCTTTTGCATCTGTGGATTTCTGAAAGAATTTGGGCAGTCTCCTTTATGGTGGAGCTCAGAGTCCCATTTGTCTAGACATGTTTAGTTATGGTCTTTCCTGGATGCTCATTTCAATGTTTTCTCTAGAATCCCCAGACCTATGACTATGTTTTTATGACTATCTTGCTTATATGTATATGACTTATTTTTAAAACACCACAATAATTCTAATAGTTAGAATTTGCACAGTGCCTAATATGTGCCAGACACTATGCTAAGCACTCTACAAATATAATTTCACTTTTAGACTCACAGTAACCCTGAGATAGGTCTCCTGGACACTGCATAGATAACAATGGAACATATAATTTATCCATCAGTTATTCCTCACCTGTGCTGCATGACCTTGTCTATTTTGCCTAATAACCACAAGGTTAAGCGCAAAACAAATGACCACATCATTCATTCATCCCAACTCAAAAGTTGGTATGAAGAATTCTGGAAATATTACAACAAAAACACTAAAACATTAAACATAAAACATTAAAAAGGCAAGGTGTTGCATAAGAATGATAATGAAAAGAAATTTTCTTGTGATATTTCCTTGAAAATCACAGTCAGTGAGTAGCCCAATTCAAAAGTTCAATAAAATCTTCTATCTTCTACTCACTAATTAAATAAGCAATATTTCCCTCCCTTAAGCTAAAAACCCTCCAAATAAATGCAAATATCTTTGAAGTTTCAGTCTTACTTTATCTGAGTAAAACCATATCATCTTAATCTACACATTGATTAGAAAATTTTACAAGGTCTGATTTAATCTTTAAAAGTGGGAGGATCCAAAGAAAATGTGCTTGCTGTCCAAAAGGCTATCATACTTTAATTTCAAATATTGACATTTTTTTCTGGGCAATTCCTATTGTTTAGGTTGTCCACAGACCAATTTTATTTGGCCTTGCTTGCCAAGTTACAGGACTTGTTCTCAGCTGAACCACTCAGAACTGGGAGACACATCTCTGTACATATTTTCAATATTCATTCACATTTTGTTTGAAAGTTATAATAAATCAACTAATTGTGAGCCAACATGCATATATCTGTACCCTCTTAAATTTCCATTGTTGATTGCTGAGCTAGAATCATTGAACCATACTTTTATTCAGTGTTTCTTTGATCTCATTCCATTTCCAGAGATTAAATGTGCATTATCATCAGTATAAAGCTAGAAGAGAACTCTGATTCAATCTAGTTCAACCTTGTCATTTCATAAATAAAGGAAAGTGACACCTAAAGGAATTAAGTGGTCTGAGTAGGGGTGCCCAAATTGTGAGGCTCATCCCATATCCCATATCCCTTGTCTACCAGTAGAGGACAGGGCTCCTTCAGGCCCCTGCTTTTTAGAGGTGAGCATACTAAAGTCCCCTAAACACTTCTCTTCAACTGATTAAGTGCCCAAAGCCTTTATCATCTACCTTACTGCTGACTCTTGGAATTTACTGGGGTCTTCTATGTTGTCTTTCGCAATTAAAGAGTGAACTTCTAGCTTATGACAGAGATGAGATTTGAACCCAGTGATTCTACTTATCATGACTGTAAAAAATATTTGAAAATTCTTCACTTAATTTATACCTGAAAAAGATTATATATATTCTTACATATATGCATTATTAATATTATATGCATTATATATACATTATTAATATGAAAAAAATGAAAAGTCAATTTTTTTTAAAAAATGAGGCATTGTTAACAGTTTACTTAGATAATTCTGGCAAAATTCAATTTTCATAGAGAAGTTCTCTCAGTCAAAAAATGACAATAATAATACCGTAATAATGATGTAGCACTTCAGATTTACAAAATATATCATTTGACCTTCACAACAACCCTGTGATGCAGGTCATGCAAATATTATCCTAATTTTATAGATGAGAAATTAAGACATAAAGATTTTAATTGATAATTCATTGAATTTTCTACATTCATGCACAATGTTCTTCCTCCTATGCCATGCTAGACAAAACGAAGAAATTCCGAAAAGGGGAGAAGGAACACAAAAACCTATGCATAAAACTGAAGGAAATGGCTACAGCAGAATTTAAGCAAATGTGAATTCTGAAGATCAAATGAAATCATTTACATCTTAGAGATTGAAGTGGTTTCACATAGGTGGACATCTCTGGAAATTTGAGATTCCCATTCTTTGACATCCATTTAAGATCTCCAAAAGCTTTAAAATATACCATCTATCCAGGGGATTTCTTTCTCAACAACAGATTATTACCCTCTACATATTTAACTGATGCAGTCCAGACTGCTATGAACTAGATTACAATGAGTAATAAAAAATAATCATTATTGTTATGCAAAACAGATTAAATCCAGGAAGTATTTCCACAATGCTTTTCTTTATAACGCTTAGATTGCTTAATAAACTCTATGGAATGCTTAAACTGAGTCTAGATCCGTAAACTCACTGGCTGAACAAAGACAAAAATCTACTTGATTGTACATGTTGATTTTGCAATCATTGGCAAACTAAAGCATAAAACTGAAATATTTAGTCAGGAACGTTAGGATATATCTCTGTACCAGGTTTCTTTTATTTATTTATTTATTTATTTATTTATTTATTTATTTATTTATATTTTTTCATCAAAGTTGGTGACTGATTCATTTCCAGCACCCACAAAACATGCAATTATTACTGCCTTCTGAGACTGAATGAGATAGGAATCTACCGTTGTTGAATATCTATAGGTATAGCACCATTTCCTCTACAAAGTATTCTTTATACTTTTAGTATCACAACCTCCACTCAGCTATCAAATTGATGTTTTCTTGATGGCACCATTTATTATTTTTCTTTTAATCATTTTTCAGTTATTTTGACCCCATTTGGGGTTTTCTTGACAAAGATTCTACAGTGGTCTGCCATTTCCTTCTTCAGCTAATTTTACAGATGAGGAAACTGCAGTAAACAGGATTAAGTGATTTGCTTAAGATCACACAGCTGGTAAGTATCTGAAGGCAGATTTTTAATTCAGGAAGATGAATCCTCCTGACTTTAGCTGCAGCATTCTGTACACTGTGCCACCTAGCTGCCCTTCGTGTCATCATGCCATCCTATATATTTCTCTCAGCTTTCTCCATTCTTCTCTTCTTCCATAACCGTCCCCACAATTCTTAACAACTCTCTCTGTCTCTCTGTCTCTCTGTCTCTCTCTCTCTCTGTCATTGTTCCCAATGATTGTAAAAATCCTTCCCTTCTTACTTCCAAGACCAACAGACAACATCTATGCCATCACCATTGAAAACCTTCTTTCATCCAACTGAAGCATTTTCCAGCTAAGTAAACAGCCTTTCCCCACTAAATTCTATATAAAATCATAGAAATTCAGATCATTTAAAGATTATTCAACTCAACTCTTTCATTTCACAAATGAGTAAACTATGGCCAATGGAAACGAGGTCAATTGCCCAAAGTTATACCACTAGTCAATAGCAAAGTCAAGAATAGAGCCCAAGTCATCTTTCACTGGTCCAAGGTTCTTTCCACCATAACACATCACTCCCTCACATTTACAACATGTAAATGTTGCTGTAATAACCATTCTCATTCTTAATTTATTTTATCTGTTGCACTGTGATGTTATCTCTGTGCCAGGTAATAATTTACTAATCTCACTGCTTCATAATGATTGCTATGATTATATTTCCAGCTCTCATTTCTCTTCTAAATCCCACACCCACATTACATAGGACATCCAGGTGGAGTTCTTTTTTTTTTTCTGCTCTACATTCATTTTTGAAATGATGTTCCGTTTGTGGAGGAAATTTGGAGATCCTGAAATTTTCTGACCCACTCTGTCATTATCAGTAGCCTTCTGAACAATGCTACTTGAATATCCCATAGGCATCTCAAACCCAACATGTATAAACCAAAATTCATTCTTTCCCCCTTTAAATCTATCCCCAATTTTCCTGTTTCTGTGGGGAAAAAAATTATAAAAAATTTGTCTTCTCAGTCACCCAAATTCACAACTTCAAAATAATCCTGAATTTTTCTTTCTTCTTTAACCACCCCCATATTTAGTCAGTTTCATCAGATGTCACAATTCTACTACAAAAATATCACTTGATCTGTGCCATTCCTCCTACCCCCCCAAACAAGACAAGTTCAGGCTCTTTTCAGTGCCCAGCTAGACTGTTGATATGAGCTCTTAATTGGTCATCCTGACTCCCATCCAACCTCTATCCATTTGGATATTGATATTCCTCAAGCACAGATCCCACCATGTCATTCTCTTGCATGAGAAAAATTAACAATTCTCAATTATTGCCTCTAAGATAAAATATATTTTTCTTCTGTGTGGCATCTTAAAGCCCTTTGCAACCTGACTCTGACATCTTTAGAGAATGATTTCCAATCACTCCACTTCACATTCTGTGTTCTGGATAAATTGGCCATTATTGTCCATTATTCCTTCTCCCACTTCTCTCCTGACAAGCTGTCTCTATCCCACCCCACCCCATGCTTGGGATGCTCTTCCTCCCCATCTCTGCTCCTGTCCTCTCCATCTAGCAGAACTGAAACAGATGTGAAATCTGAAAATCAAAGCCTCAAGAACCAGTTCAAATGTGATTTCCAACAAGAAGACTTTTGTGTTGCTCTAGCTATTAGTGTTTCACACTCTTCCCCCAAAGAAATTGCATCTGATTTATTTTGTATTTACTCACCAGAATAAATGCTGTTTTCACTTAATGTAGTATAAACTTCTTATGAGCAAGGACTATTTTGATTTTTATCTTCATGCCCCCAGGGATTACCAGTATGCCCTGCCTTCAATAAATGTATGTTGAATTTAGTTAGATTGAACTGATTCAGTGATTTCATTTGGAAGAGTACTGCTTCTGTAAGAGTGTGTATTACAATCTTACTCACATGCATTTCATTTTCATGAGTTGTTTAGCTTAAAAAACAAATGTAGCCAGTCTTCTGGCTACTTTTTATAATCATGTGACAAATATTCAATCTATCACTTCTATGCTTGTCCAGTTTAACAGTACCTTCTGAGCTTGTGGTCTACTCAAATAAAATTTAAGAATCAGAGTCACTGACACATCACAGTGAAACACCATAATATGATTTCCTAAAGATTTCTATTTAACAAACATGTTTTATGCTCCCAGTATGTGCAAGGCAAAAGTAGCATAGCATAGAGTATAGAAAGATATCTTTATGGCTTCAATGATTCAGGTTCAAGTCCAGACTTCAACCAATTACACGGTGAGTTGATATTTGGTCATTTTTCAATCATGTCTGACTTTTTCTGATCCCTCTTGGGTTATTGTTGGCAAACTATTAACATGGTTTGCCATTTCTTTTTCCAGCTCTTTTTTTTTTTTTTTAACAGATAAGGAACTAAAGCAAGCAGGATTAAGTGACACAAAATCACACAACTAATAAATATCTGAGATCAGATTTGAACTCATGAAGATGAGTCTTCTTGATTCCAAGTCCATTGCTCTATTCATTGCACTATTGACTCTTCTGCAAATGATCTAACTTTTTTGTGCCCCAAGCACCTCTCTTGGACTTAAAGTTGCAAGATCACAGATCTTCATTAGTCAATGGAATTTCCTTACCTATGACCTCACAAGTAAAGTAAAAAACAAAACAAACTCATGCCTAGTGATGCTAAATCCTGGAAATAGAACAAAAAACCACTTTGGTTGTACTTATGAAAGTAAGAATTTACTGAGAACTATTTAATTTCCTAGTTATTCTTGTGCTTTTGCCATGATTGTCAGGTTAGTAAGCTTACAAAGATGCCTCTTCAGTTACAGATCCAGATTTACTGTCACATAGGGTCCTGTATTTAGAGATATAAAGATTCTTAGAAACGATTTAACCCAACTTCCTCATTTTAGAGTTAAGGAAACTTTTTTTTATTAAAGCTTTTTATTTTTCAAAGCATATGCATGTATAATCATTTGACAATAATCCTTGCAATTGTGTTCCAATTCCCCTCCACTTACATCCTTTACCCTAGATGGCAAGTAGTCCAATATATGTTAAACATGATAGAAATATATGTTAAATCCAATATATGCATACATATTTATACAATTATCTTGCTGCACAAGAAAAATCAAATTAAAACAGAAAAAAATGAGAAAAAATAAAATGCAAGCAAACAACAATTAAAAAAGTAAAAATACTATATTGTAGTTCCTACAGCCCCTTCTCTAGGTGTAGATGGCTCTCCTCATCACTGAACAATTGGAACTGGTTGGAATCATCTCACTGTTGAAAAGACCCATGACCATCAGAATTGATCATCGTATAGTCTTGTTGTTGTCATCTATAATGATCTCCTGGTTCTGCTCATTTCACTCAGCATCAGTTCATATAAGTCTCTCCAGGCCTTTCTGAAATCATCCCTGCTAGTCGTTTCTTACAGAACAATAATATTGAGTTATGGAAACTCTTAACAGAATTAACAGAGAAGTTAAAGGTTTTGTCTAAAGTCACACAGGTAATAAGTGGCAGAATCAGAATTTGAACCCAGGTCCAAATTCACATCACTTTTTATATAGCATCTAGCACCCTGCACATGATAGCCAAAGGAGCCCAGATTTAGTCTGCTTTATTTGTTATTGTTTTTATTCTTATCCTTTGTTCTTAAAGAGGCTCGATGACATCATGAGGGTGATGTCTTGGATTTCTCATGAATTGGATTTAATGAGGCAGAACTGTGGCAAGTTGTCAGCCTGGCTCTCTCCTCCAGGGTCATCAAACTTCAGTGGCAAGACAAAAATCAAGACAACTGGCAATGGACCAGCATGCGGTGGGTGATCTTGGCTTTTTATGCCTTATTAGCATGGAACACAGCCTTTATGCATGACAAATGGCAGATGACTGAGTGACAATGAAGAACCCTTTATAACATGATCCAGTACCATACTATACAGGACATAAACAAAGAGAAACTATGACACAGAGTCCACCCCAGAAATATAACTATATCAATCTGGCTCTTACAGACAAAGTTGTAGAAAACACTAGTGTAGGAGAGAGCTAAATAACAAAGAATTCTGGCCAACATGAGAACACAGGAAGCAATTCCCCAGACAAACAGTGTCATTTTGCAGCTGTTTCCTACATCTGTCCCAGCTTCATTACATTTAGCAGTAGTAGCTGAGAATATCAGGAAGGAGCCTCTGAATGTGGGTCTCAATGATACCCATGGGGGGACTTGGAATTTTCCAAAACAAAGCTTCCTCAAAAGAATTACAACTTAAGCTAGAACTAACCAAAATCAACAAATAAGGGATTTAAGACCTCAATTATCTTTTCTACAAGACTTAAAAGAGTTAGCCTAATGGGGAGGAAATTGCCAAAAAAACATCGTGAGAAATATACCTTTCTAGGGAAATTTGAGTTGCACACATCATTAAGGCTTATTTTAAGAAAAAATTTGAGGAATGTAAGACTGACGGTGTGGCTGAGGATACTAGCCCAAAAAAACTAATTGAGTTCAATAAAATTAACTTTTTTAGAGACAGGAGAAGGGAGCTAAATGAGAAAACTACAAATTCTGAAAATATTTAAATATCGACCTTGTGCAAGGCATCATGGGAGATGCAGACATAACTAAGAGAACCATTTCTACTCTCAATTTATAATCTCATTTCTTAGTTAATAGATCTAGTTGTTGTTGTTGTTTATTCTTAGCTCTAAAAAAGAACAATGGCATCAGGGAGGTGGTGCCATGACATGTAAGTGAGGATTTAAGTGAGGGAGGACTGGGCAAGGTCATAATGAACTCTGACATGTATAGAATAACTGTTAAATAAAATAGAATAAAATAAAATAAAATAGAAAATAAATAAAATAAAATAGAACAGAAAATCCGTTAAAATAAAATAGAGAATAAAATAGAAAATGTGTCAGAAGAAGAATGAAATGTGAGTTCTTAAGAGAAAATGATCACTCCTGATTAGGAAGTATACTTTGAAAGATGTGTAGGATCCCAGAGTTTAAATATGTTGTATTTCCCCAATGTTTCCTTCTTTGCCTCATTCATTCATTCATTTATTGAGTACCCTCTATGTTCAGGGCAATGAAAAAGAAAACAATTTACATGGCATGATGCTTATTTTATAAGAACTTGCAATTTAATATGATAAATTAATCATGTTTATACAAATAATGACAAAGTAAGACAATTATGTAAGCATACAAAGTACAATAAGAATTTATTTATTTATTTTTTAATTTTTATTTAATAATTACTTTATATTGACACTCGTTTCTGTTCCGATTTTTTTTTCCCTCCCTCCCTCCACCCCTCCCCTAGATGGCAAGCAGTCCTTTATATGTTGGATATGTTGCAGTATATCCTAGATACAATATATGTTTGCAGAACCGAACAGTTCTCTTGTTGCATAGGGAGAATTGGATTCAGAAGGTATAAATAACCCTGGAAGAAAAACAAAAATGCAGATAGTTCACATTCGTTTCCCAGTGTTCTTTCTTTGGGTAGTACAATAAGAATTTAGAGAAAGAAAAATATCACTTCTGTCTGTGTTCAGAGAAGACTTCAGAAAGAAAGGGTTATTGAACTGAATCTTGAAAGATGGGTAGACATCTAGATGATACAGAAGATAGAGCACTAGGCATGATATCAGGAAGACGTGGTCGCGAATTCTGTCTCAGAATTAATAGCTGTGTGATTGTGGGCAAGTCATTTAACCCTGTTTCCCTCAGTTTCTTTGTCTATAAAAATAAGTTGGAAAAGGAAATGGCAAACCACTCCAATATTTTTGCCCAAAAAATGTCTGAAATGGGAACATGACAAAAAAAATCACCAAACACATGCTAGGAATCTGAATTTCTTTATTTTCAGTTTATTAATATAAATTAATTCTATAGACTATTTCTAACTATAGCAGAGGGTTCTGGATGATAGCAGTTTTCAGCAATAAGTTATTTACTCCTAAAGAAAAGAGACAGAATTTACTGATATTGGAGAATATAATACCTATTGTATATTTGAATTTTGATTTAGTTAGCTGAGTGGCAAGATGGACTAGTAGAGAATCATTCTATCTTGGGAGTGAGGCATAGATTAAACCCCTGCTTTTAACACATAATTATTGCGTGGTCCTAGACACTCAACAATTTTAAAAAATGTTAAATTACAGAATAGTTGCCAGTTTTCATTGGTAGACTTAGTTTCCTCTCTTATGAGCTCCCTATATGATGAAATATGATGAAGTTCAGGTCTAGAACTACCCTTCAAAAAAAAAGTTATTGAAGCAACTCTATATTTGGAAATCAAATGTAAGAATTTACATTTCTTGTAATGTAGCCTAATTTGAGATTCATTCTTCCCTTCCTACAAGAGAATATATGTTCCTTTGTCAAAATATTATATCAAGCTTTGAGCAATGGCAGTATCACAGCCAATAAAGTCTATCTAAGGTGCAATTATTGCTAACTGAAAACAAAATATTTTCTCAATTCACAAATTTCTATTTTGACTAGACACATTAGACTAGATAGTTGTGATGTATTAGAAGTCAGAAACTTGACTCTTCTACATGCTAACATGTTATCTTGACTAAATCATTTGACTTATGTAGATCTGTATTTTCTGATCTGTAAAATGGAAATAATAATGCCTGCTTCAGGGGACTGCTGTGAAGAAATAAAATGTGTCCAATGCTATATAAATGCTAGTTATTTTTAGTAATGAAAGTTACCTAAGGATGTACATGGTAGATATGCACAGATAGGTAGAAGATGAAAAAAAAAATAATGAAATCTAGGCTAATGTTTTGACTCTACTCCCATCTTTCCCAATGATCACATATTTTGGGTGAATAAAATCATAGAATCGTAAGGTTGGAAGGGAACATGATGTTCTGTCCCCTTCCTCCCCCAGCCCCTGAAACATTCCTAAGAAGTGATCATTCTGCCTCTCTTAATAGGGAACTTTCTCCAAGACAGCTCTCCCTGCCAAGGCAACCCATTTCTTTGTAGTTTTGTTTTGAAGGTTAGGAAATTCTCCCTTAGATTAAGCTAAAATCGGACTGACAGTAAAAAGTCCTCCATCTGCCCTCTGAGGCCAAATATGACCAGCATTGTCCCTTTTCTATGTGAAATCCTAATTTTCAAGGAAAGCAGATAAAATGATTTCAAGAAAAATAAAAGGGAATGTCAGAAAAAAAAAAAGAGTGACATAAAAGAAGAGTGATCTGGGTGAAATATTAAAACTGGAAGGGACTTTACAGATCATCAAGTTCATTGTCCTCATTCTACAAGGAAGGAAACTGAGGCCCAGATCAGTGGCTTCAACACACAGTTTCAAACATTTATTGATGGGGAATATTCGAGATTCAAGCAGAGATCAGCTAAATCTTAAGTTTCATGCACTCTCCTTTATATCACGCTGCCCTGTGATCTAGTCTATGTTTTGTTAATGATTATCTGGGTGATCCTGGCAAGTACTTTTCCTCTCCATTCTTCATTTTCTTCATGTATAAGATGAGAGAGCCACTAAATTGGATGTTCTTGATGTGGAGTTCCCCATGTTAATGTTTATCTATTTCAATTGATTTCGATATCATATTATTATTTCTTGAATTTCAACATTATAGCTATAGTGTCCAGCAGAGCAATTAGAAAGCATAATGAATAGAGCACCAAACCTGGAGACAGGAGAACCCGAGTTCAAATTTTATTCAGATACTTACTGGCTGTGATCCTGGACAAGTCACTTAACCCTATTTGCCTCAGTTTCCTCATCTGTAAGATAGGCTAGAGAAGGAAATGACCAACCACTATTATATTTTTGCCAAGGAAATCTCAAATAGGGTTACAAAGAGTCAGGTCCAATTGAAAAAACTGAACAAAACATCAACAGTAATGATGATGATTAACATCCTTGCTTAATGTATGATCTTTTTAGAAAAAGCATCTCTTTAAAAACATAGTCTAAGGCAAAGTTATATGGATAGATTTCAGGGGATTCATGAGCTTAGGAGGGGGGAAATATTTTTATTTTTACTAATCTCTAAGAGAAATTTAACATTACCTTCAAATATGAATCTAAAAGAACATGATTTTGAGAAGGGGTCTCAAGTCTTCAGCAAACAATCAGAAGGGTCTATAACACAAAAACAAAGGTCAAGAATTCCTGGACAAGGGAGTGTCTAGATCCTTTCCAGATTTAATATTTTATAGTTCTATAATGTTATGCCCTTTGGTAGAAAAAACTATTCGCTGGCAGCAGGCAAGGAGGGTATTGTAAACACTGTGCATGCTTAATCTGTAGACAGTCTGCTCTCCCTTAGAATTTTGACTGGGAGTCAACCAGACAGCAGGAGGTGACCATTGTGTGTCTAAGTGTACCTGCCATCAGAAACCAATGGTAGCCTTAAGCAAGGGCTGACTGCTTGTGCCAACACTTTAGGGCAGCAAGAGATTTAGTGAGAGTAGAAATCAGTAGCCAAGAAAAGCCTTTGGTATTCAATTAAAAAATAAGCAGTGAGATGCTGGAAAACACTTAGCAAAAATCAAAATCCCAATTCGGCATGAACTGTGAGAATTCTGGGCATGGAAGATGATTTATTCTGCCAGACCCTTGTGATTATATTTGGGATGTATTTGGGATTTCTTTGCTGGAAAACTTTGTTCTTCCTTTGAAAATGTAACATGGTGAGACTAAGAAGCCTCCTTGAGCATGCCTTCAGGAACCCAAATTCTGAGGAGAAGAGATCCAAGAGCTAATTTTAAAAAGAGAAAAAAGATACTTCATCCCAGGAGGAAAAAAAAAATCTTAAATTTATACTAAATTTACACTTTGTGGATCAAATGAAATAATATATATAACTTGCTTTGCAAACCTTAAAGTATTATTGTTATTATTTTCATTATTATTATTCCTTGACTATTCATCTAAAGGAATAGAATTAGCTAAAAAAATTTGTTTGATTCTTGTGTTTTTGCCTCATTTTTCCAGCAAAAAAGCAACTAGTTTGAGAAAACAATTGAATTTCAAACATAAAAAAACAAAAATTTAAAATTTTTTCTCATGTCCACATTTTTTCCTAAATCATGTTGAAGAATAATGCTGCCAATTAATTATCCACTTTGTACTATGCTCTGTTTCACAATTATCATCTGATCTCATAGTATACTTAAGGGCTAATGGCTGTCCTGATGACTTCCTTTAAAAATCTGCTGAAGCAAGAGGGTTTGAAATTTCTGTAAGAAAGATTTTCATAATGATGGTGTGACCCTGGGCAAGTCATCTAATCTTATTTGTTTTAATTTCTCATCAGAAACATGAGCTGGAGAAGGAAACGTAAACCATTCCAATAGCTCTGCCAACAATACCCGAAATGAGGTCACAAAGAGTTGGATAAGACCAAAAATGACTGAACAACAAAAAGAATAACATTGTTATTCTGAGATCTTTAAGAACTCAACAGACACCCACCTGTCTGCAGATTCTGAGTCCTTTCAGTCCATTCTGGAAATAGGATAGAGACCTGGAATGACCTCTAAGGTCTTTAAGCTAATTTTTTGGGTTCAATGGTCTTCTGAATTTTTTGCCTTTTTGTGTTTCCCAGAAAACTTTTTGATTCTGAAATCCTTTCAAGTTTGAATTCAGCTAATTGAACTAGTTTGGCTGGGATATTATCTCCCTACTGGAGTGAAGAAATGAAATTGGGCCTACCAGGAGACCCTTTCACTATAACCATGATTAATGTGACTTTTTCCCCTTTCTCTACTTCCTCTCTAAGGACTGATGTGGAAAGCAAGATTCTTTTAATGCCTAAGTAAATAGAAAACTCTTTTTCTCTCCTTCCAGCTTTATACATCATGACTTTCATAAATGTATTAGTTAAAAACACATTGTAAAATTATTTTAAAGAAAAAATCCTAAAAGTAATTATTTTTCAGGGTGCCATAGTAGATTGAGCACCAGGTTTACAGTCAGGAAGATCTGGTTTTGAATATGGCCTCAGACATGTTCTAGCTGTGTAACTGGGCAAGTCACCAAACTGCTTAAGGTGTCAGTTTCCTCATCTGTAAAATGAAGAGACTGAATTTGATCACTTCAAAGATCTCCTCCAGCCTCTATGATCTTGTGATTCTTCTTCTCTTCCTCCTTTTTTTTTTTCTTTTTCTTCATGATAAATGACTTCAACTATTTGAAGATCTATCCACATAGAACTGTGGTTAAACTTTTTTTCCTTTGACCTTAGAATACAGAATTAGAAGTAATGGTTTGCAATTGAAAAGAGGGAAATTTGAGTTCAATGTATCAAAAAGCTTTCTAACAATTAGAACTAACAAAAACTGAAGGGGATATCTCAGGAGATAGGAAGTCCCTTCACATTAGAGGTCTTGATTTTTTTTTTAATTTTTAAATTCAATTTTATTTTATTTTTAGTTCCAAATTCTCTCACTTCATTCTTCATTTAGTGATACTGAGTGGATTCTTCTTCAAGTATAGATTCAACTAGTCAATTTCCAAAAGTCCCTTCTGAGATTCTGATTCTATGAGCCTTTCTCTCCTCCTATAACTTCTTCCCTCCTTTCTTATTCTCTCTCCCCTTTATTTTCCTCTTCCTTGTTTAGCTAATAATCATTAAAGGCCTTGCTATTTGATGAGATGATGTTTCGCCACTTCACAATCACTACTTGATCATATTCATGGAGTCATAGGATCTATAATTGTATACAGAGCTATAATAAATATATTTTATTTGAATTAAATATGGGCTGCTAGAAGTCTGTAATCCCAAAGGGTAGGATGAGAGGGAGTGTTCTTACTTTTCCTCCTACCAGTTTTGATGGTCAATATGTGCCCAGGAGTATGCTGATGTCAGCTTTAACATCTCTCGAGCCAAGAGTTAAATTTTCACTGAGAGCATTTACACTTCGAAAATCAGCAAATTCTAAAAACCAGGGCTTAGTTTATTGATTTGTTGATTTTCTAGACTTAAGAAAGTGATGGAGAAAAAATTTTAATAATGCAAATTAAACTTAAAAGTATATTACACATTCTTTTCCCCCTCCTCAGAGAGTTGGTTCTTCAACATTTCCCAATATCCCTTGGCTGTACCTCATATTTTTCTGAATTTTGTAGAGGCATGACTGCTCCATCCCTCCTATGTCCCACAAGCATCTGTTCAGGGTGGACCCAATTTCAAATCTTTCTCGTGTCTAAGAAAAATATCATTTGAGATCCACTGAAGGAAAATTTCATATTCCCACCTCCAAGTCTACCATACATGGAAACTTTTCCAAGCTGGTTTTGTTTATTGTAAGATTTACTTGTAGTTTCAAGAAAACAGAATTTCTAAACCACAACATCTGTACTCTTGTGTAGACCAGCATTTTCTGTCAAGAATTCAGGAAAATCATTATTCTATTAGTAAATATCAAAGTAGACTTCCCTGCCTCAACTTCATACCTGCTATAAATATTGTGCCCTAAGGCAATTTATCTGGAAATGAAACTCCCCATTTCACTTTTTTTGGGCAAAGCTAACTCAAAACATTTTTAAAATGCTATTGGGCTATCATTCCTCGATGAATAAAATGCTAACATTCACCCAATTAGTTTTCAAAGTCTGTTACTGAATCCACCATCATTTGTTCATAATATTGCTTAGAGAAAACTACTGTACAAATTGTACTTATGACTGGCAAATTCTTGCATATTTTTAACCCAGAAAATGCCAAACTCACTTATCCACAGTATATTTTGAAGAGGAAACTATTCTTAGAATTGATATGAAAGCTGACCAAATAGTTGGAATGAAAGTCATTTTAATGCAGATCCTATGCCCCCAACCATTTACAAGGTAATAATGGAATAGAATCCATAAAAGGCCATTCTGACCAGTAATCACAATTTTATGTAGATATTCTTCTAAACTGAGATTGAAATGAACTTCACATCTCAACACTCTTCACTTCTCTCTTGGCCAGCATCCTGTTATGTTATTTTCTAAGAAAGAAAATGTTTCTGAATTCTTGCATTGGGTAAATTAGTGAACTGACTGGTTTTAATTCCTTCTTTAAAATAATAAAAAATAAATTTAAAAGATAGGATGTATCCCAGATCCACTATGAAAGTAAGTATTTGCACAGGCTTATCTCTAGCTCTCATTCTATTTTGTACTATTGGGGTACCATTCATTATCTTGAGAAGTTGGTGAAAATTTTGAGGGACTTGTTTGAAAAGCTTCATGTGACAAAATTGGCAAACTTTCATTTGATTCTTTTTGGGTCCCCACAAACCTATGGAAATTCAAAAACAAGCTCTTTCTGTCTCCCTCCTGGCATTCATTTTCTAAGACTTGAGTTTCATGGTTTCCAAACAAAACCTTGGTGCCAGCTGGTCCCATAGTGGGAATGAAAGCAAATGAAGCCACAGAGACAGGCCAGTTTTAATGTCATTTCCGGCTTGGCTGTTCAAGTCTGGTATGAAAAAAGAAACCCCAATCCTAACTCCCTCCTATGGTCACCAATTCAAATTGCCTAAAGAAGTAAGTCTTCAAAATGAATCCAAACCAAAAGTGGTGTACTTAAGCGCCTTTTACAATAAGGGGGGTGACCTGTCCAGGTTTTTTCAGGTCTAGGCAGCCCAGCCAGGGCAACACATCCTAAATGTCAAGATGCATGGCTTTTGGGGAATGGGAAAGAGAACTGGGCTTTGGCTTAAAGAAATAAACTGTAATGGTAAAGACAGGATTCTGTATTTAATTTAGTCTCACAACTTCAGCAAAGCATTTTGAGTAGAAAAATTTTAGACTCATTCAGTACTTCTATAATTGATTTAGCATGCCCTGTGACAGGCGTTAAGAGTCATGAATCCTGACCATAGTCTGTTTAACTAAAAGAAGAAAAAAAAAAAAACCAACACAGGATACAACGCAAAACCAGCAAGTCCAAAATACACAGGACATAGGAAAAATTCAGGAAATACAATAAAGGATTTAGAAAGATATTCAAACACTTTTGGGGGAGGATAAAAGTTGTGTACTAACTTCCAAATAATAGGGATCTTTCATCTTATGTGTAAATGTTTTCTTGGCAAAAATTTCAAGTAATAGAGGAAAACAATCTTTGTTTATCCTAGTACTTTTCTGTATGTTGTTTGTTTATGAGTGGAAACAGGGAAATATCCTATAAGTTTAAAAATGAAGATTTCATGGCTTCATAAAAAAGTAATGTGAAAATACTCAACCAAGTTATAGTTAAAGGTACTCATAGATGGACATAGACCAGAGTCCTAGAGTATACCCTTATTTGGGGGTGTTCTCCTACTTTCAGGATTTCAAGTCCTTTTAAAGCATCCCATACTCAGAGCTTCATATATCTCATTCTCACTCTGTCATGGAATATGACCTCATTGTTAAGATCTCTACCTGCAGATTCTCTCAAGTTATGACTAAGAAATTGTCTGTCTACCCCAAAAGAGACTGCACAGCAAAGTTTCAGAATTTCCTAGTCAAAATCATTTACTAATTCTGTGTGAGCAAAGGAAGGGTCAACTGGGTTTTCATATAACTGATGTGAGCAAAAGATTTGAAGCTTGCAGTAACCCAGAATAAGTGGCCAAAAAAAAAAGAGAGAGAAGAATGCTTTTGCTGCTTAGAACTCATGAAAAGACAGTGGAAGTGATTTCCCATAGCAGGGAGGCAGCATGGAAAGAGAGAGAGCACTACTATGAAGAGAAAGGACCAGGGTTCCCTGCTTCCCTGATGCTTACTCCTTGTTTGGGAAATTACCTCATCTTTCTTGGTCTCAAAGGTCTCAGGTATAAAATGAGAACATAGGTCTAGATCAGGAGGTCAAACTCAAATAGAAAAGGTCCATATCCTTTGGCATTGATTTTTAAAACCATATATTAGCATTATGTTCAATTGTATTTTTGTTAATATTGCTCAATATTTTGCTCTGACTCCACTGAGGATCAGATTCCACTTGGGTCACCTGAGTCCTGGGCTTGACACCTCTCCTCTAGATAATCTCAAAGGTATATTCCAACTTTAATATTTTATGATTCTATGATGATCAGAATTTTGTATAGGACTTTCAGTTTCTTGGTACATAGGTTTTCTCTCATTTTTCCCCTACACAAATAGTATATTTCTCTTATTATGTTTAAAATAAAGCATGTATGATAGAGAACAAAAACCTCAAAATGCAGGCATGACCACAGTGTAAACCTGACCACAGTTAAATATTTCCATAAATAGTGCATTGTGGGATAAATTAAATGAATCTAATTTACTGAATGAGCTAAGTAAATTAGAAACCCTTAAAGATTTGTCTAGAACAAAACTGACTTGAAGGTCTGATATAGGGTATGATGGTAAATGTTTAACAACCAGTTCTTCCCCCAGAAGTCTGCAAAACACATGTTTAAATTTTATATACATTATAGTCCATTCTTTATCAATTTCTTAAGTCCAGACAATTAAGATAACAATAAATCATGCCCTAATTTAAGACATTTGCCAATTTCAAAAGCATAAATGTTCACAATAAAAAGTCAGTTCTTGGCTTTTGGTAAGCCAGTATGAGTTGACTTCTACATATCCCTGAATACAGAAGTTATTCAAATACTTCAATCATTTAAACATTTCCTAGGGCATTCTTTTTGCTGAAAGCATCTGATAAATTCTTGGATTTCTTAACAATAATGTCATTCTTCAAACTTCAGAGGAAAACATGAAGGGAACTACTATTCTAAACATAATTCTGACTAAATATAAAAGAAAAGTGATGGAAATCTTAGGAAGAAGTAATTGTCCTGTCTCAAAGTTTGTAACAAATAAAGAGAGGAAATCAAGGTATAACTTAATGCCTGTCTTAAATAATTGGAGAATAAATGTCAAAATGTTCAGAGAAAGATGTGTAGGAGCCAATAAGCTAAAATTCTACTGAAGAAATCCATCTGAGAGGTATAAGACCTTTCCAAGAATGAAATTATATTTCATATATAATTATTATGTTTTTATTATTATAAATTATAATTGCATTAATATAAAATTATTATAATCATTATATTATAATTATTATAAAACAAATTACTCTGGTAGAAGGATAAGGGAAAATGTTAAATATTGACATGGATGCACAGAAAACTCATCAATTAACTTAGGTTTCAAAAAAAGTATGTACTGAAAAGAGAAGAAAGGAAAGGGATGGTGTCAGGACAAATAAGAAAAGTTTATATGATCTTGTAATATTAGTATCAAAAGTCTTAAAATATAGAATGTGTCAAGTCTGTTGCCAAATTCAAAGACAGGAAATAGAATGTTTAGCTAAGTTGGGCAATTATTCAAGCAAGATGAGTCAATGATAATGGATGATACAAATAAGACAAAAACTTGAAATCCATCTCTTAATCTGTCAATTAGGAGAGGGTTGTGTCTATGTGTGTGTGTGTGTGTTTATTTTAGTTCAAATAGAAAATGCTTTACAAAAAACCAAAACTAAGTGAGAAACTTGATGAAATGTAACTCATGAAAGCAATATTAATATCCATAGAAGCTCATACATTCAAAAAATAGCTAAAAGAGGTGATTTTTTTTAAGTCAGAAAAAGCATTGACCTTAATTCATCAGACTATGACAACTATTTCCCTGGGCCACAGAAAGTACAAGTGAATGTAATGTCTGGACCATTGTCCATAATCTTTGCAAAGTCATGGAAAAGAGGAACAGGTGAGCAGCAGAACTGGAGATGAATAAAGGTTATTCAGGTTTTTGAAAGGAAAAATAAAATTGAAGTCTTCACTCTATTCCCAATGAGCTTAACTTCTAGTCTTACCAAAAGCTTGGGGTGATTTTTTAAAAGATGGTTTTTGAGCACCTAGAAACAAAAACATCAATGAGTAAGTCGCAATATGGCTTGAACCAGGATAACTAATCTTATTTCCATTTTTTATGCAGTTCCTCAACTAGTAAGTCAGGTGAATTTCACATATACAATGGATTTCACCAACACATTCACCAAGTCCCTCATTTTATCTTTGGGAATAAGAAGGAAAGATTCAGACTAGATAATAATATAGTTTGTAATGTAAAAATAAAGAGTGGGGGGGGGGGAGAAGGGAGAAATGTAGTACCTATCATGTGCCAGGAGCTATACTAGGTACTTTAGGAACATTTTCACATTTGATCCTCAACAACTGTGAGACATTGGTGTGGTTTCTATCCCTAATTTATAGTTGAAGAAATGGCAGCAAATTGAAGTTAAGTGATTAGTCTGTATAGTAAGTCTAAGAAGATGGACTTGAACTTACTTTTTCCTGACTAGAACTCAAGAGTTCTATCCACTGTCTTAGTTGCTTCTAAAACACATATATCACTTTTAAAACAACAACAACAATAATAGTTGATATATATGATTACAAAAAAAGAAAGAAAACAGAAACAGAGAATATATAGTTATATGGGGATTCAAAACTAGTTGAATAATAAGACCCCCAAAGCAGAGACTAATAAATCCTATATAGAGACTTGGAAAAGTAGAGTTCCCATGACTCTATCAAGGTTACACTGGTAGTAAATGAAAAAGCAAAGATTCATCTTCCTTTTTACTAAATCAAACTTCTTTTTGCTATCATGGAATACTTCAGGAATTTGGTCTTGACCTACTATAGGCAACATTTTTTATCAATGACATTAATGAAAGTTTCTCAGATTTTCAGACCTTATCAATTTGGGAAGGATAATTATTGTATTAGGCAGTAGAGACAAGCTTAAGAGTCTAGAACAATGACTTGTTTGTGAATAAGACAATATCCTTCATTTGGACATATATAGAATCAAGGAGGTATGGCTAGCCAATAATTGATAGAAACAGGAGTTGGAAATTTTAGTGAATTGTAAACCCATGCATATTTAGTTGTATATTAATTCTACAGTTGAAATAATAAAGGCAGCACTTTTTGTAGTGGCAAGAACCTGGAAACTGAGTGGATACCCATCAGATTCTCATCAGTTGGAGAATGATGAATAAATTGTGGTATATGAATATTATAGAATATTATTGTTCTGTAAGAAATGACCAGCAAATGATTTCAGAGAGTCCTGGCTGATTCTAAGTGAAATGAGCAGAACCAGGAGATCATTGTGCACAGTAACAATAGGATTATACCATGATCAATTCTGATGGATGTAGCTCTTTTCAACAGCAAGGTTATTCAGGCCATTTTCAATGATCTTGTGATGGAGAAAGACATCTTTACCCAGAAAGAGGACTATGGGAATTGACTGTGTATCATAACATAGTATTTTCACTTTTTTGTTGTTTTTTGCTTGCGTTTTGTTTTCTTTCTCATTTTTTTCCTTTTTGATTGATTTTTTTTCTTGCCCAGAATAATAATTGTGGAAATATGTATAGAGGAATGGCAAATGTTTAACATATATTGGATTACTTGCTGTCTAGGGGAGGGGAAGTGAGGGAGGAAAAAATTTGGAACACAAGATTTTGTGAGGGTGAATGTGTATGTTTTGAAAATAAAATTAAAATTAAAAAAAATTTAAAGAAGCTTTGCTGATGGGGGTCAAATCCTACCAATTCACAAAATTAACAAATACCTAGCATTACAGCAGATGAACTTGAAGAAAATTCCAATTTCCTACCACAATATTTTGTACAGAGTAGGTGAATTTAAAACATTTGTTGAATTGGAGAACAGGATAAGTAAACACTTATAGGAAGGAGCTGTAGATCTTGGCCAGACACTTGGAGGAGACATCTTGGCCTATAATTCCAACCTTGTTTCTGGAAGAGTAATGATGCTCAAAAGAGGAGTAGGAGAGTACAGCTTCCAATTTGCAGAACAGGGAGCTGGGAAGATTAAAATAGATCCTGTACCAATAAGGGAAACCATTTTTCTCAGTACCACTGACTTCTGAAAGAACCTCAGTGACACAATACTAATGTTGTAACATAGTAATAATTGTTAGAATCAACCCCTAATTTTTATAGAATATTGTTTAGGAAAAGAAATCCTTCAATAAAGTTAATTACCCCAAAAAATTATGTTTCTCAAACTTTTTATACATCACTACCACCCCCATTACCTTGTATTTATTTTTCTATACTTTTATGTATACCTGTTGCCTCCTCCCATAGAATGTAAGTTCTTTAAAGGAAAGGACTTTCATTTTTGAATCTTTATTTCCATCTCCTAGCACAGAACCTTACAACAGAGGCTGCACTTATTAAACGTTTGATAGTTTGAGTGATTTGTCAATCTTTGACCCTCATTTTTATTATCTATTAGTGATGCTTCTTCTCTAAAAAGTAGAATTGCCTGAATCTGCATAAAACGCTAGGATTTGTTGATTTTGATTGTCTCTTAACACAAGGAAATATCAAATGGTTTTGAGATGGAATCAAAGAATCTTCAAGGAGAGAAGAAAGAAGACAATGGAGAGGTAAGAACTTCTGGCCCCATTCCCAAGTCTCCAGCAGCCCAGGGGTGAGACAAATTGAGATCATAGAAAGACATAATGAGGCTGGGAGCTACAGCTGATTTGACCCAGATAGTAGCAAATAGTGGAGCAGTTTAAATGGCAACCAGAGATGTGGCTTTTTTCTTCCTAATGCCACAAAAAGGAAGTCAAAATGAGGCTTTTCTTATTTCAGTGTGAATGCTTATACCTTCGAAATCTGCAAATGTTCCCAATGAAAGCCTGATTCATTGTTTTGTGGATTGTCTAAATTTAAGTATATAATAGAAGAGATGTTAATAATTCAGATTAAATATAAAAAACTATAAAATTCGCTTTTTTCCTCTCCACACCAAGCTGGTTGTTAAACATTTACTAGCAGATTTCTGTGCAAGAAAATATTATAAGCTAGAAGAAGGAATAAAACAGAAGGATTTGGGAAAATTTTAGAAGCTTGAGAAGTCACTCTCACTTGGGAGGAAGAGGAAAGGGCTTTATAGTAAAGCCACAGCTAAGCTGGACCTTGAAGGAAAAGAAAGAATATTCCTGCAGACATATGCAGCATTTCCAACATTTACCAGATGTGGTTTGCTTGTGACCAAGCTTGTCCCACAATTCATAGGCACCTGGCCTGACTCTCCTGGGGAGGCTTTTATTCAGACCCATGTGGAAAAGCATCAGAGCTACACTGGCAGCCAGGCTGGGGAGGCTGACTCTACCCTGGAGCCTGGTATTATCTTGCCAGGAGTCTTTGGGAATGAAGCAGAAGAGCCTCTTGTTTGCTCAGTACTTATAGACTCAGTGCTGGTCCAGAAAGCTAAATGAAATTATTTTTTCTGGGATTTGGGTGTTTGGGGTGAGAAAGAAGGGATTTACTAGACAAGAACTTTCATCTTATTCTGTCACCCCTCATGTGGGCAAACTTGAGATAGGTGATTTTTTGAATTTTTTTTTTTTTTATATAACCTACAAACTTAATTATTTCATTAGGGATTCAAAGTTGAACTGCGTTTCCCCCCTTTTTTTCCTCATCAAAGTTATTGGAAGCTTAAGAGAAAGGCAATACTTGCTTAATTAAAACTGTTTTTTTGGTTGCCAAAAAAAATAAATTCTCTGCTTTATACTTCATAAACCATTATTGAGGCTCTCTCAGAAATGCACATTGCTGTTAGAGAATAAATAGCTTCTCATTATTATTATTATAAATTTCTTAACCATGTGTTCCCGGAATTTTTTTCCAGAGGATAATTATGTGTTCTGCCAAATTATGCCAAATTAGCTAAATTGAGTCCATAATTTCTAGTGCTGGATAGCCTGTCTCTGGAACTTCCAATAAATCCTCCTCCCTCTGGGTAAACCTAGTATTCACAGTGACCTTTTGTCTCAAGCATGGAAACCAGCATCTCAAGGTCAAGCCAAAGACTTGAACAAAGCGTACCCAAGACTTTTGTGAAGTTTAATAAGAAATATGTCTCAACTTTTGACAAAATACAGAGTTGAGTTGACGATGGATCCAGGTTAATTTAATATTGGCTCCTGGATTGCTACTAAAATATGGGGGAAATCTATTAATAATAATCTTTCATATTTATACAATAAAGTTTACAGATCCTTTGACTCACAACAAACACTTTAAATTAAGTAAGACAAGTATAACCATCATCCACATTTTACAAATAAGGAGACTAGGGTTCAAAGGGGCTATTCAAGTTAATTTTGGAACTTCTCATAACAACTAAGTATCTGAATGGAGACTGAAACTCAAAACTTCTGACTCAAGTTCAGGGATCTTATCACAATATCATTCTGTCTGTACTGACCAAAAAAATCAATTTACAAAGGAAAAAAGAAGAAAAACAAAAACCACAGGATTAGAAGGAACCTAAAGCTACTAAAGGTTCCATGATTCCCCCAAAGTAGCAATGCAAATTAGCAAAATTATCAAAAAAATCTAGAATTAGAATACAGACCTGTCTTCTAATCTAAGTTTAATGCACTACTCTACTTAATGTTATTTCTTAAAGTGCTTTCAAAACAAATTTTGGGCCCAATATAGCACTTTTTAAAAGGATATTTATGCATATTTAACATATATATATGTATATACATACCACTCCACACACACACACACACACATAGATATATAAAATGTAGTGGAAGGTACTATAAATGAAACAAACCTCAAAAAAGCAAATATTTTTTAATATTTTTCTCTAAACTTTAGTTTTATCCCTAAAGGAAATAGGAAAAAAGAATACTTACATCTTAATTTACTGCCTCATTTCTTACCTAGCCTTAATCACTGATTGGGTTTGCCTCAGTCAAACTGAAATCTTTTGAAAACTAAAGGCCCTAGTTTCCCATTGCATCCAGGACCATCCTCAGTTGTCCTGATCTATATCCTACCACTGGACTCAGATGGCTCTGAGAAAGTGAGGCTGGTGACTTTGCCCAGCCCTTCCTTATGTAAATCCAATTCACTTACATATTAGTGCATTACCACCCTAATGGCCCTCTTTGAGAAGGAAGGACAGACAAGTATCAAGTATTTTGCAAAGATCAAAAACCATAAAAACTTTACTTATCCCTCTTGCTGCAATTGTTGTTTCTACTATTAAAATCAATTTAGCAATCATTTATTAAGCCTTTCCTATGCACAAAGCACTCTTGATGGACACTAAGAGGGATACAATTCAACCTTTTAGCTCATATTTCCTAAGAAATAAATAGGCAGTAGTAAATAAACCCTGATCTCTATTTTACAGTCCAGGAAACTGAGGCAAAAAGAGATTAAGTGGTTTGTCCAGGGTTATACAGTTAGGAAGCAGGATTTTAATTCAGATGTTCTTGACCCCAGACCTTAAGCTATATCTGATTTAGCTCCTAGTTGCCTCTCATTGTGGAAATCAATGAGCAGTAATAGCATAGGAGTGATGGAGGGGAAAAATCAGTTTAAAGAAAACCTAGGGAGAGATCCAACTAAATAAAGTTATTTCAAGTGTTTAAGAATAAAGATGGAAGGAAGACAACAAATAGAAGAAAAGTGAAAAAGATCTGTAGTCAATTTGGCAAAAATAAAACCAATATAAAATGTAAATGAAACACAAACTAGACCATAAGGTATGCAGTAGATTGGAATAAAGTGCAATGAGTTCTGAAGAGAGATGAAAAATTTCATGGAGAAAGAAAGTGCAATTTGAGCTTAACTTTGAAGGAAGGTAGGATTTAAATTTGCAGAAATAAATAGAGGATATTCCAGAAATAAGCAAAGTCAAGTGCATTGCACAGGGACAGGAAAACAAAAGAAATGTCTGGGGAATGATAAGTAATCAATTTGGGCTGAAGCATGGAGCATAGCAAGGAAATAAGCAGGCAGATCTGTGTTAAAGAGTCCAGAGTTCAAGACATGCTAGGGTCAAAAAGGAGAGGGAATCAGTGTTAATATAGCCCCTTTAATGCGCCAGGCTTTTTATATACTAAGCATTTCATAAATATCTCATTCGATTCCTTGTGAGGGAAGTGTTGTTATTACATTTATCTCATTCACATCATGGGAATTAGGGGTACAGCATCCCCATGATCTGGAAAATCTGCATAAAATTTTTTGGCTTACTCATCATACCAGAAAAGAATTCTGAAAATTTTCTTTTTTCAATGGCATATTTACAGTATTAAAAGATTAAACATGTTGATATTATAAAATACTATATATATATATATATATATATATATATATATTTTATGCATTTCTGACTTTCTGCACTTTTTCTGTGTTATCTGCTGGCCAGTACGTGTCATCTGCTGTTTCCACAAAACTCCCTCTTGCCAAAATTCCCATTTAATTTTTTATGCCAACCCATGAGATATCAAAACCACAATGAACAAAGTCATAATGCGGAAGTAATATCTGCATGCCCATTTTACAGTTGAGAAAACTGAAGCAAACAGAGATTAAATTACATGCCCAGGGTAACACAAGTCTTTCTGACTCCAGTCCCAGCATCCTATTCACTGTGTCACAAGTTGACTTTCAATATTGGTTCTAAGAACTCAATGATCAATAGCAAACCAGGAAGCAGAAAGCTCTGCATTCTGAATAGAGGACAGAGATTAGGGCTAAATCATGGTTTAAAAAATAAGGAAATAATCCAGGAAAAACAGAAGAAACCAGTTCTGGGGGAGAAGGGAAAAAAGAGGTAAGAAAGGATGGAGACAGATCATTCAATGGTACTAGAATGTAGACTAGGATAATGATTGCATGTCTCTAATCATCAGTGATACTTCCTATTGGGTGTGATAACTTCATACCTGCAGGATGTGCAGCCAAGACTGGAATGAGAGATGTACAGATGTGTTCTAATCCTGATTGAAGCAAAGACAGGGAAAATAAAATTACAGGAAGGTTCTTTCAACAGTCCTAGAATTTGTGGACACGGACCAAAATATTTCAGTTCTTGAATGGTCTATGTAGGAAATGCCCAGCTGGTGTCAGTTTGGATTGTATTTCAGACTCTGGCTGTAAACCAAAGATCTCAACAGGCTAGAGGAATGGGCTGAATCTAACAGAATGATATTTAACAGGGATAAATGAAGGAGCTGTATTGCAGTTAAAATAGTGTTCAATAAATTCCAAAAACAAATTACTGGGGTGAGGTCTCTTTCTAGTCAGCAAAAACTGCTGGTGAAGAGTCTGGAAGAAATTGGGATTATATTAACACCTCATCCCATATACCACAATAAGAACTAAATCAATATATTACCTAAATATAAAAAAGAATAAGGATAACTAATGAGATTGGTCATGTGATTTCATTGGAATTAGGAAATTATAGGTGAAGAAAGTCCCATTAAAGAGGCAGAGATTGCCTTTTTTACAATTTAAAGTCTTAAAAGAATTTCACAGAATAGTAAAAAGTTAAATGATGTCCCCAGAGTCCTATGAACAAATCAAAGACAGAACTTCAATCCAGATCTTCCTACATTCTTTTAAGACTAGCTCTCTATTATTCTATAACAAATGAAAGATGAATAGAAGGATATATCTTTCACATTTATGGATAAAGAAAGAAAATTGAACAAATTCTAGAAAGCAACATAATCAATTAAATGATGATTTTTCATCACATAAAACTAAAATTTTAGCAACAGTTGGAATAAGACAGAAAAGAGTTAACTGAGCAAAATTTTCATTAAAAAGAACAAATTCTCATAAAATTTGATATATGAGTTACTCTCAATAGATAAAGAGCCAAAGCAAAGGAACAGGAAGTTCTGAAGAGAAGAAATCCAAACCATCAATAGCTATATGAAAAAAAAAAAATGCCCTGAACTATCAATAATAAAAGAAATGCAAATTAAAACAATTGTAGTTCTACCTCACATCTCTCAGTTTGGCAAAGAAGAAAGAAATGAAAAATGATCATTGTTGGAAGGGTTGTGGAAGAACAAGCACCTTATTGTACTCTTGGCAGAGTTACAAAAAGGTTCAAGCACTCTGAAAAAACAATTTGGATCTATACTCTAAAAGTCAATAAACTGTGCATCACACAATACTATTATTTGGCTTCTCAAAGAAAGAGGAAAGATGCATATGCCCAATTCACTTTTTGTTGTAGCAAAAAATTTGAAACCAAGAGAGAGCCTATCAATTAAGGAATTGTTGAACAAATTATAATAAATGAATGAAATGGGATATTAATGCATTCTAAGAATCAACACACATTTTTTAAGTATTTACTATATACCTAGCACTGTGCTAAAAATAAATAAAAACAGTCCTTACTCTCAAGAAATTTACAATCTAATGAAAGAGATTCCAACAAGCTACTATGTGCAAACAAAATACAAGACAAATTTGAGATAACTTCAAAGAAAAGCACTAGTATTGAAACATAAGTAAAGTTTTAGTTTCTGAGTAACCTAGGAAGACTCAAATGAAGTGATGTAGAATGAAGTGAGAAAATCAGGAGAACAATTTAATCATGAACACATTTTTTAAGGAAAACTATCCTGAAAGACTTAAAAATAATGCAAAGACCAATTATCAATTTCAAAAGACTAATAATGCAAGGAATGGGTTGCTAGTGCTGAATGAGACATATTTTTGGACACAATCAATATAACAGAATTTTGTAACACTTGGCTATATTTGTTAGAAGGGAGAGCTTTGTTTTTGGAGTAAGGGAAAGTTGAGGGGCATGAGGGGCATCAGAAGAATTAAAAAAGGGGGTAAAAAAGAATAGAATGTCAATGAAATATCTAAAAATACATGGAAGAAAATTCATAAGGGAATATGCACAAGGAGGAAAATGTAGTTACTACCATGTTAAAGTTAATGTATGTTTGATGGTTTTAACTGTATGATATTACATATCTAATCCTTTTACTGGTCCTCTCTGAAAGTGAAAATGTGCATGTTTGTTGAACACTTTCTAGTTCTTAATGATTTTTAATTAGCTGCAGAAGTACAGAGTGAGAGAGATATGATTAGACTTTAGTTTATGAAAAGAAATTACTGAAAGTTTTTAGTGGTGTGCAAACTCAATACGATTCAATAGTGATTATGGAAATAAAAAGAGAAAAGATGATATTAGATGATAGTAACAGAAGTATCTAAAAAAGATGATAATCCTTCTGCTATTCTGAGACTACTCTCAAGAGTATTGTGCTACATTCTAGGTGTTCTTAGGAATGCATTAAGGGAAGCTTTTTACTCAGGTTAAAACATATCTGGAGTTTGGGGTTCAAATCAAAGTTCCATAGCTAATGAAGAATTTTGACTAGCTGAGAATGTACAGGTGAAGGAAACTCTGATGGTAAAGATCTTTGAATCTCTATTATATAAGAATTAATTGAAAGAATTGGGAATGTTTAGCTAAAGAAGAGAAGGCTCTGTGTGAACATGATAGCTCTCTTCAATTATTTGAAAATGTCATATGGGAGGGAGATTAGATTAATTCTGTTTTATCTCAAAGGGAAGAACTAAGAAAATTGTTTTGTTATTGTTCTTTTTGTTTACATTTTAGTAGTATTTTGTTTTTCCAATTACATATAAAGAGAATTTTCAACATTCAGTTTTGTCAGATTTTGAATTCCAATTTTTTCCTCTTTCCTTCCCTTACCTCCCCTTATCTCAAGAGAGCAAGTAATTTGATATAGGTTATAGAAGTACAATCATTTCAATATTGATCACATTGTAAACAAAATCAGAACAAAAGGGAAAAAAACCATAATTTTTAAAAAAGCAAATGAAGAAGAATGAAAAAAGTAAAAATAGTATGCTTAGATCTACTACATTCAGTCTCCATAGTTCTCTGTCTAAATTGGATAGCATTTTCTATCTCAAGTCTATTAAAATTGTCCTGGATCATTGCATTACTGAAAATATCTTAAACTATCATAGTTGATCATCACATAACCTTGCTATTACTGTTTACAATGTTCTCCTGGGTTCTGCTTACTTCAGTCAGCATCAGTTCATGTAAGATTTTCCAGGATTTTCTGAAATCTGAAATGAAAAAATAAAGATTTTTCATAAGTTATCAGGCTGGAGGATTAAACATTTCATAATGTTCTCTATTTCTGGTTTGGTCATAAATTCTTCCTTTCTCCAAAGATCTGATATCCCTTGCTATCCTATTTTGCTTATATAATCACACCTTTTATATCTAAATCAGAAACCTATTTCAAACTTATCTTGGTATAGGGTATGAGATGTTGGTTTATGCTTAGTTTCTGTTACACTATTTTTTCAGTTTTCCCAGCAATTTTTTTTTTTCAAATTAGTGAGTTCTTCTTCCAGAAGCTGGAGTCTTTGCAGATTTAAACAGTAGATCACTATTGTCATTGACAAGGAGCTTAATATTCTCAACTTCTTGTTCTTCCAGATGAATTTTGTTATTATTTTTTCTAGCTCTGTAAAATAATTTTTTGGCAATTTTATTGGAATGGCACTAAATAAGAGGATTAATTTAGGTGGAATTGTCATTTTTATTATATTTTTCCAGTTGTTAAGATCTGACTTTATTTGGGCAAAAAGTGTTTTGTGATTGTAGAACTAAGAAAATTGGATGGAAGTCACAACAAGAAATAATTAAACTTAATGTCAAGAAATATCTACTAATAATTCGAGCTATCCATATATATAATGGACTGACTCAGGAGACATTATTTCCCTACAGAAAAAGTTTTTAAATAGACACTGTTGAAAACTTACTGGATATTTTGTACTGGGGATGCTTTTAGGAGTATAGGTTTGACTTGATTGCTCAAGACTATTGTAGAAAGAACTAAGAAGTATTAGAGGAAAAACACTTAACTTGAATAAAATGAAAGAATCGTGAGTTTTGTAGACAAAACATTTTTTGTTAAATGCTCTCTCTGATGCTATAAATTTCCAGCTGGTTTTGGATACCTGTCCTAGGTTTTCACATAATTTTTTCCAGTGGAATAATTCCACAAGCACAAAATTAGATGTGGATTTGTTATTTTCCTTGGAAAATTCTTTAAATATATACATATACATACACACATATATTCTTTAAATATATACATACATATGTATATGTGTGTGATGTGTGTACATGTACATATATGCATGTATATATGTGTGCTTGTATGTATATACGTATGTTTGCATGTATGTAATAAAGCTGAGTAGCTTTTAAACTGCAGAATGTACCACAAGCAAAAAGTCAGACCACAAGGCAGTTTAGGAAAAACCTTTTTCTATTGTTGTTTTAACTGAAATTTTAATTCCTCTGAAATGAAGAGAGTACCTTCCTTTAGAGTAACACACCACTGTTTTAACCAAACCCCTGCAGAGACTGGGAAAGAATAGTCTGTTTTCAGCTCTGAAGCTGAGTTTTTCTTATTGGGAATGACTCAGCTATTAAACATAACTGAGAGAAATGGATTCCTTTACACACCATGTGACTACATTATATCATGACCTTCAGGAAGATGTAAGTCAGCCATCTGCTTCTCTAACAGGTGAATTTATCATATAATAATGACAGTAACAATTACACTATTAGCTAGTATTTAACATAGTGTTTTATGGTTTATAATATGTTTTACATGTATTATTTCATTTGATCCTGACAAAAACTCCATAGGATAGGTGCTACTATTATCCTCATTTTTCAAAAGAGAAAACCAAGTTTGAAAAAGGTTAAATGACTTGCCCTGTGGTCACTTAGTGAATGTTTGGCAGCTTGCAGTAATTTTTCCTTGAGATCATAGTTCTGCAGTTTTGCAACAATGTTTCTTGGGGCTTTCCTTATGGGATCTCTTTCTGGAAGTTACTATAGATTCTTTCAATGACTATTTCACCCTCTAATTCCAGTATATCAGGACAATTTTCCTCCATGATTTCTTGAAAAATGATATCCAGGCTTTTTTTTGGGGGGGTTATGGCCTTCAGGTAGACTAATAATTTTTAAAATGTCTCTCTGGATCTATTTTCCAGGGTCAGCTGTTTTTCCAATGAGGTATTTTACATTTTCTTCCATTTTTTTTCATTCTTAAGACCATATCCTTGGCTTTTTCAGACACTGTCTGAGCTGGGCTGAATACCCCTTTTACCCCAGTGAGACTGACCTTTCTTAAAGTCCTTCCAATCTCTCTTGAGCTGGAGAGTGGATTCATTCCATCAGATTCTGTTCAGAGGTTTTGTTTCATGTGGTTTTTGAGGGAAACTGGAAAAACTCAAGTTGCTTCCTGGCTTCCGCCATCTTGGCTCCACTTAGTGAATGTTTGAAAAAATGAGTCAAACTCAAGTTTTCCTTGAATTCGATACAACATACCATCCACAGAGAACCCCTAATCCAACCCTATCATTAAACAGAGGAAAGTAAGGTCCAGAAAAGTTTGGGAGTTTCCCTAAGGTCATGCAGCCAGTTTGTGTCAGAGTAGGGTCTTATATTTATTTTAATATGTTGCAAAGAACCTAATGGAGTTAATTAAAGTCATTTAAGCTAAAAGTGCACTGAATATTTATACTTGTATTTACAGGCAAGTGTCTATTCACTAATGTTCAAAATTTGTTAATATTTATTTTTATTTTGGGCTGGGGCCCATGAGTTCTACTTGAAACTCTTTAGTAGATGATTTAAAGCAAATTGCACATCTCTTTCTGACATTTTTACTGACAGCCCATGATAGTCCAGTTTCCTACTTCAACATTTTATTTTGTAATTGTGGGATGGCCTCACAAAATCTAAGAAGAATTGAGAACTATACCCAAAGGGCTACCAAACTATACATATCCTTTGATCCTGCAATGTCTTTACTGGGTCTTTATCCCAAAGAAATCATAAAAAAGGGGAGGAAAGGACCCACATGTGCAAAAATGCTTTTTTTATAGTGGCAGGAAACTGGAAACCAAGTAAATGCCCATCAATTGGGGAATGTCTGAATAAGTTATGGTATCCAAATGTAATGGACTATTATTGTTCTATAAGAAACGATGAGCAGACTGATTTTAGAAAAGCCTGGAGAGAGTTATATGAATTGATGCTAAGTGAAGTGAGTAAAACCAGGAGAATGTTGTACAAAACAACAAGATTATGTGATGATCAACTCTGATGTTCTTGGCTTTTTCAATAATGAGATTCAATTAGAATAAACTTGTGATGGGAGAGCCTTCTGCATCCAGAGAAAAGACTATGGAAACTGAATGTGAATCATAACATAGTGTTTTTACTTTTTTGTTGTTTGCTTGCTTGTTTTTCTTCTTTCTCATTTTTCCCCTTTTGATCTGTATTTTTTGTACAACATGAAATATGTGGAAATGTAGAAATATGGTTAGAAGAATTGCACAGTTTAACTTATATTGGATTACTTGCTGTCTAGAGGAGAAGGGAAGGAGGAAGGAAAGGAGAAAAATTTGGAACACAAGGTTTTATAAGGATGAATGTTGAAAACTATCATTGCATATATTTAAAAAAATAAAAAAGCTATAATTAAAGAAAAGAAAAGAAATTTTTAAAAAATACAATTTTACAGCAAAAATAAAAGACATGCTTCTTGGCCTATCATTCTGGAATAATTCTACATTAATGGAATAAAAAGATATTAGCATGTAATACTAGACAATATCACAATATCATGATGCAAAGTTACATACAAAGATATGGGACTAATCTCTCTCTCCCTCTCTCCGTCTGCCTCTCCCCCACATAGCATCTGTACTGGGCCTTTGAAAAAAAAGGAAAGATTTTCCATAAGTTATCAGGCTGGAGGATTAAACCCTACCACATCCCAGGAACAGTTTTGGACAAAATGGAAATAGCACAGGACTTAGAATTAAAGGATCTGATTTCAAATTCAAGCTCTTCTACCTTACTGCCCAGGTAACTTTAGGTAACAGTAAAGTAATATAGGTATGTAACAACTTTTTTGGGCTTTCTTCAGGAATAAAATTAAGGAGATGATTAGAAAATCCTTCTAGCTTTAAGTCTATGATCTTACGACCCACATTTGAATTCTTTACATTTTACAGTGTTCCATGGTTCACAGTCAGCATCACTGAAGAAATGCTAGTGTGGGAAAAAAAAATAGTTTCTTCATTCAGGGATCAGCTTGGAATTTATTGAAAGATTTATACAGTTTTCTCAAATGCAGTCAAGCCTACTCCCTTCTCCTATTTGATCCTAGGCTCAGCTTAATAGCCAATTCCAATGTCTCTCCAAAATTTTTGTACTAATAAAAAAAGTCAAAAAGATCAATGATCTGTCTATTCAGTTGCAAAGCATGGTCATGAATCACAAAAATCCCATCAAAAGTTTATTTTATAAGTTAGGAAATCATGACTCAGTTTTTTCAGACTGCTACAAAAAAAGCAAATACAAAGAGTCTGGCCTTTTTGTTGCTGCTGTTCTGTCATGCTTGAGGCATGTCTGACTTTTTACGACCCCATTTAGGGTTCTTTTGGCAAAGATGCTGGAGTGATTTGCTATTTCCTTCTCTAGCTCACTTGACAGAAGAAGAAACTGAGATAGATAAAGTTAAATGATTTGCCCAAAGTCACCCAGCTAGTAAGTGTTTGAGGTCAGATTTGAACTCAAACCTTCAAGACTCCAGACAGTCTGGACACAGACACATCACTGGGTCACCTACCTGATCTTCAGTCTCTGTACCATCACTCATTTTCATCCTCCCATGCCATTTGTTCATCTGTAAAATGAAGGGGTTGAACTATATGATGCTACCAAAGTGTCACAGAGTGTGGAAAGCTGGGTCTATCTAGAGAAGGAATTCCTGAATTTGAAACTTGCCTCAAGCACTGACTTCCATGTATGACACTGATAGCAGTGGATTCCAAAGTGAACAAGTTATAGGTCACAGAATCATAATTTAAAGCTACAACGGTCATCTAATACATTTCTCTATTTTTAGGTGAGAAATCTGAACCCTACAGATGCCAAAAGAATAGTACAAGGAAACATGAGCAGCAAGTAGCAGAACCAAAACTTTGTACATACTAACTCATGGATATATCTTGCTAAGAATGAAAAAAAAGTTTGATCAATAACAGCAGTGGAGGAAAAGGATCTATTTGTACAAAAGCATTCATAACTTATTTAGTGCTATACCAATCAGACTCCCAAGAAACTATTTTAATGACCTAGAAAAAAAAAAAAACAAAATTCATCTGGAAGAATGAAAGGTCAAAAATTTCAAGGGAACTAAGGGAAAAAAAATCAAATGAAGGTAGCCTATCTGTACCAGATTTAAAACTATATTATAAAGCAGTGGTCACCAAACCATTTGGTATTGGCTAAGAATAGATTAATTGATCAGTGGAATAGGTTAGGTTCACAGGACAAAATAGTCAATAACTATAGCAATCTAGTGCTTGACAAACCCAAAGACCCCAACTTTGGGGATAAGAATTCACTATTTGACAAAAACTGCTGAGAAAATTGGAAATTAGTATGGCAGAAACTAGGCATGGACCCACATTTAACACCATACACCAAGATAAGATCAAAATGGGTTCATGATTTAGGCATAAAGAATGAGATTATAAATAAATTAGAAGAACATAGGATAATTTACTTCTCAGACTTGTGGAGGAGGAAGGAATTTGTGACCAAAGAAGAACTAGAGATGATCATGGATCACAAAATAGAAAATTTTGATTATATCAAGTTAAAAAGTTTTTGTGCAAACAAAACGAATGCAGACAAGATTAGAAGGGAAGCAATAAACTGGAAAAACATTTTTATAGTTAAAGGTTCTGATAAAGGCCTCATTTCTAAAATAAATACAGAATTGACTCTAATTTATTAGAAATCAAGCCATTCTCCAATTAATAAATGGTCAAAGGATATGAACAGACAATTCTCAGACAAAGAAATTGAAACTGTTTCTAGCCATATGAAAAGATGCTCCAAGTCATTATCAATCAGAGAAATGCAAATTAAGACAACTCTGAGATATCACTACACACCTGTCAGATTGGCTAGAATGACAGGGAAAGATAATGAGGAATGTTGCAGGGAATGTGGGAAAACAGGGACACTGATACATTGTTGGTGGAATTGTGAACACATCCAGACATTCTGGAGAGCAATTTGGAACTATGCTCAAAAAGTTATCACATTCTGCATATTGATCCAGCAGTGATACTACTAGGCTTATAACCCAAAGAGATACTAAAGAAGGGAAAGGGACCTGTATGTGCCAAAATGTTTGTGGCAGCCCTGTTTGTAGTGGCTAGAAGCTGGAAATTGAATGGATGCCCATCAATTGGAGAATGGTTAGGTAAATTATAGTATATAAATGTTATGGAATATTATTGTTCTATAAGAAATGACCAGAAGGATGAATACAGAGCGGCTTGGAGAGACTTAAATGAACTGATGCTAAATGAAATGAGCAGAACCAGGAGATCATTATACATGGCAACAAGACTATATGATTATCAATTCTGATAAAAGTGGCTATTTTCAGCAATAAGAGGATCCAATTCAATCCCAATTGATCAATGATGAACAGAAACAGCTACACTCAGAGAAAGAACATTGGGAAATGAGTGCAGACCACAACATAGCATTTACACTCTTTCTGTTGTTGTTTGTTTACATTTTTGTTTTTCTTCCCAGGTTATTTTTACCTTCTTTCTAAATCCGATTTTTCTTGTGCAACAAAAGAACTGTATAAATATGTACATGTATATTGTATTTAACATATACTTTAACATATTTAACGTATATGAGGCTGCCTACCATATAGAGGAGGGAGTGGAGGGAAGGAAGGAAAAAGTTGGGACAGAAGCGATTACAAGGGTCAATGTTCAAAAAATTACCCATGCATTATATTCTGTCAATAAAAAGCTATAATTTTTTTTAAAGTATTCATAGTCCCTCTTTTTGTGTTGGTAAAGAATTGGAAATTGAAAAGATGCCCACCAATCAAGATATGGCTGAACAGACTGTGATATATGATTGTGATGGAATATTATTGTTTTATGAGAAAATTCCTGGTTTCAGAAGAACTTGAGAAGATTTAAATGAACTGATACCGCAAACTGAGCAGAATCAGGAGCACACCGTACATAGTAACAGCAATAATACGATGATCAGCTGTGAAAATGAGTTACTATTTTCAGCAATACAAAGATCCAAAACAATTCTGAAGGAATTATGAAAAGTGCTATGGACCTTCAGAGAAAGAATTGGTAGAATCGGAATGCAGATTGAAGCATACTTTTTTAACTCTATCAACATGAAATGTTAATGAAAACAGTCAGTACAACAAAATTGATGTCTTTAATTGGGGTAAAGGAATTGCAGCTCATGGTACCATATAGCAAGTGCTGGAGTACTCAGGGAGAGGAACTGGGAACAGGAATTATATAGAGTGCTAGAGAGAATGACCAGATTGCTGGTGGGAAGGGTTAAGTATCTCAGTTTCAACAGATTTAATTTCTTTTGTATACCATGCAAAAGTCTGTTTAAAAAAAAAAAAAAAAGCTGGGGAATCTGGAAAGGGGAAAGTTTGGGAAATTTACAAAATAAACCAAGGACAGAATAACCATTCTAGTCAACCCTAGGCAATTCATTGGCCTGGGAACCAAATCCAGGCCAGAATCAGTCAGTTCTCAGTCAATTGTGTTTGTCAATTCTCTTTATTTTTCTTGATTTGGTTGGGTTTTGTTTTTGTTTTTGATCTCTGTTCTTCTTTACAACATGATTAATATGAAAATGTGTTGCATGAGTGCACATGTATAATCTATTTCAAAGTGCTTGCTTTCTCAAAGAGAGAGGGAAAGAATTTGGAACTCAGAATTTATAAAAAAAAAAAATTGATGTGAAAAATTGCTTATACATGTAATTGAAAAAAAATGAAATATTTTTTTTTAAGTGGCCCTTTTGTATAGCCCCCTTCAATCTCTGCAATGATTGTGGCAGAGCAGTGGGAATAGGGACAAAAAATATTTTTAATTATAGTTGTGTTTTTTTTTATCTGTTAATGCTCAGACCAGTATGAGATTCTTGAGTAGTCAATGAGTACCAGTGACCAGTAATGACCAATGTGTAGCCATACTGCTAGAGCACTGAATTAAAACAATCCTGACAATTTCATTTTAAATGAAATCCAAAGAAAGAGATGACTTACAGTTCAGTGGAAGGATAATTTACTGGTTATACTTGGAAAGGAAAATAAAGGAATTGGTAGAAACAAGGAAGACTGATTTCTGTCAGGAAGGTATCAGGAAATTAGGGCCAGAGACTGCCACTCACTCTTCCCTCCTCAGACTTAGAGGGGGAGAATGATAGTAGGCTAGAATTAAATCTATCTGTTCCATTAAACATTACATATTTAATATATATAGGGAATGTAAATAATGGTTTCAAGCGAAACACTGATTATTACTTCTTAATGGGAAAAAAGAAGCCTAAGTTTTATACCCAAGCTTTGACTGACTTCCTATACAATACCAGTTCCATAAGGCACATACATAGCAAATAGAAAAGAAACCATTATCCATGTCAACAGAAGGGAGAAATCAGAGAAAATATACATAGGAGAATATAAGCCAGACAAAACAAATTGAAGAAGCTCTTCCATGAGAATAAGGTAATTTGGCTCAACCAAAAGAGAGTCCCAGATTTCACTCAAGGGAAAAATTTCCTAGATTCCTAGTATGTTAAACTGGAAGTAGGAACTTGATGGAGACTCTCAGTTCCCCTGATGTTAGCTTCTCAATCTTTCTCTTTAGTGATCTGAAGCTCTCTCAAAGCTGGAATACAGAAGACTCTAGATCTTTCTTCTAATCCTTTTTTGTCAACTCAAAGGGTCAATAGTCAATAAATATTTATAAGTATTTACTATGTGCCAGGAACTAGGTCCCCTACTCCCCAAAGCCACACAAGCTCAGTACATTGAGTTATCAGTCTCTACCAATAAGAAAAGAACAGAACTGTTCTCCCATCAGTCTCCATCACTTCAGTGCTTTTATCTTCTAATTCCATCAGGAGTTATTTTTAGGCCCCTCTCACCAGTGTCACTGTTCTCAGCCTTGCTTTGATGCTGGACAACTATTCTTAAGCAGAAAGACTATGACAGGATTACACTGGAGTCTTAGTGGAGAGTCTTAGGGCTAGTCTCAAACCAATCAGCTCTTTTATACTCAGTCCTAGAAGCCCCACCCTCCATACAGATTCTTTTTAGGAGGCCACACAAATGTTTTTTTCTTTATTATTCTACTAAAATGAGTCTTTGCTCACGCAAATTCCATAGCTTTTTATTTCCCTCTGTTCTCCAATGGGGCTGGATCTTGCAAATTATCCCCAAACTGTTTCTCAGAGATTCCTCAAATGAGAAAAGGGAACTGAGGGGCCAACCAGTGCTTGATGGCTAGGATATTGTCTGAGGGATGAAGATGCATAATAAATGAAAGTAAAGGAAAAGAAGTATATTCTAAGGACAGATGGAAAGGTGGTGAGGTTCATAATATTCTGTTATGAGTCAGCAAAATCAAAAATGTTCACATGGACTAACAACTCTTTAACTTTTCTATTACTCTGTTTACACAATTTCAGATGTTGAAACTCAAAAGATGCTTCCTAAAAGAACAACCAAGTTCTTTTCCTTTGATGAATTATAAGCAGGAAGTTAGAGCTCTTTATTAGGAGAACTGTGGTCTATTGCAGAGGAAAGCCTGCAAGGGACTTGACCCTGAGTAGATCCACTGAAGCTCTGAAGTACATGAGACTTATTCATGCCCCAGGAAGGCTTTGTGCAATTTGAGGTGAGTTAGGTCTATTTAAGCCTGAAGATTTAAATTAAACTATAATTGAAAACAGTTCAGGATTTGCAGTCAAATACATAACTGTACTTAGGTATTTTTGGTCCTTGATTCTCATTAGGATGTTGAGCCCTAATTTTATAAAATTCTACCCATGTTGCAGGCAAACAGAAACTGAATTTAAAAATCAGATACTGAAAACTCAATTCTTCTGACTTCAAATCCAGCATTCTTTCCACTGTACCACTGCACCTCAATTCAAACAAGTTCTGTCAGTTTGTAATGGATCATCTTTATTTCATGAAGGTCCAATTTTTTAATCCAATTATCCTACTTTTTAATAATCCTATGTTTTGGGGTCCAAAAAAAAATTAGCTTGACAAGTACAAGGTATGGTAGATGTGCCTATGTGGTTGGTTGTCTGGAAAAAAAATATGGGTGTTTTAGGGCACTGCAAGTTCAATAGAAATGAATTTTGGGATATAGCATCCAAAAAAGGTAAGTTGGTCTTAAGTTATTTTCAGAAGTACGTAGATGCAAACTAGGCAAATGATTGTCTTGTTATACAATGCCTTGGTCAGACTATATCTAGAATTTTAAATCATGAATTCAGTTCCAACTTGCGTTCAATTGAGTACCGCAGCTTAGGAATGACATTGGTTATCTGTAGAACAACCAGATGAGGTCAACTAAAATCAGGAAGGATCTAGAAATCATGCAATATGAGAATTATTTGAAGGAATTATGGATGAAAAAACTTGAAGTTTTCAAGAGAGTTAAGAGAGAAGGAAGTTGAGGCACCAATTGTAAAAAAAAAAAAAAAAATTATCATTAAGTTAAACTGAGAAAAGCAGGAGAAATATAGATCTAGTAGGGATGGATGGATGAAGTGAGACTATTTTAAAGATGGAGTCTCCTAGGCAAGGAATATTCACAACAGGGAATGAGCTAGTAGATAGGCATTTGAAATTGAAGAGTAGAGGTGATTTGAGAAGTAATTTACTGTAGAAGAGGGAATGAAAGCATCAAAAATACATGTTGAAGAGACTTAGAATTGATACATTACAGATAGATTGATAGATAGATAGATTTATAGATATAGATAGATAGATAAAATAAAAATCTTAATGTTCCCCAAAGTATTAGTGAAATTTTAAGCTTTACAGTAAAAAAAACTCTGGGAAATAGAATTCCCAATCCCTCTATTTTTGTCCGCTTGCATTTAGGAGGCCACAAAAATGTTTTTTTCTTTATTATTCTGCTAAAATGAATCTTTGCTCATGCAAATTCCATAGCTTTTTATTTCTTCTGTTCTCCAATGGGGCTGGATCTTGCAAATTATCCCCAAACTGTTTCTCAGAGATTCCTCAAATGAGAAAAGGGAACTGAGGGGCTTCAGTTAATTGTACACTATTTCAAAGTCCGACTCTTTTTGTACAGCAAAATAACTGTATGGACATATATACATATATTGTATTTAACATATACTTTAACATATTTAACATGTATTGGTCTACTTGCCATCTGAGTGAGGAGGAGGGAAAAAATTGGAACAAAAGGTTTTACAATTCTCAATGCTGAAAAATTACCCATATATATAACTTGTAAATAAAAAGCTATAATAATAATAAAAAGAAATTTTAAGCTTTAATAGCTTAAAGCTTTTAAAAGCTTCTTAATAGCTATTAAAGATGAACACTGGATGAGAAAGTTTAAGTCATCCTAAATTTGAAGAACCATAATGTAGAAGAGGATTTGGGTTTGTTTACCTTAGTAGGCTGAAATTCCAAAAAGGTATGCTTGAATCAGACAATTGAACACTTAAGGCTAATTACCTATTTCATGTAAGACAATGACTCTATTAGCATATATTTGAATAAATGGCTCTTCTCACTGTTGGTGCTGGCTCAAGGTTTGATGTTAAGATAATCAAAGGCAAGGATTAGAGGGGGAGGGACAGAGGCCAGGGTCATTTGGTGGCAGGATGAGGAGGAGGAGGAGAGAGACTCCTGAATCCAGGATTCTGCTTAGCTGTTTCTTTCACTTCTGCCCCTAAAGACCAAAAACTTTGATTAATCCTGACTCTGGCTGGCCCCGAAGCCCTCCAGAGAACTAGACCATACTCTACAAGTGTAGAATGGAAATTGAAAGAATTCACCAATCAGCTCCTGAAAGAGATCCCAAAATGAAAACTTCCAGGAATATTTTAGCCAAATTCTGGAACTCCTGGATCAAGAAGAAAATACTGCAGGCATCCAGAAAGAAACAATTCATATATATTGGAGCCACAGATTCAACTCAAAGAATTAGATGTGGCAATGCATTTGTAAACCAAATGCTTATCTCAGGAACAAAAAAGTTGAATAATTTGAATATCTCAAATATTATAGCACAGTGATTCAGAAGAACTGTATCATAATCAAGTCAACATTTTCAAGCATTTTTACAATGAATTTTAAGATGATCAATTGTATGGTGACCTGATTTGGTTAACTGATTATTATATCAGTTTCTGAACAAGGACTTAAACATTATTTTTCTCTTGATGGTTAATGTAGATAGATTCTCTATGAAGAAATTTTGGAAGGGCATAGGAAAAAATTGTACAACCTGAAAAACATGGGATGAAGCATGATATAGTAGAGTGCTAAAACTGAAGTCAGGAAGACTTGTTTTCAAATTCCACATCTAACATTTATTAGCTTTGTGACCTTGTGCAAATTACTTAATCATCAACAAGTGTTTGTTTAACACTTATTATATGTGAGGCACTGTATTAAGTGTTAGAGATACAAAGAAAGACAAAAACATAGTCTGCCCTCAAAAAACTTATGTTACCTAAGCCTCATTTTCCTCATCTATAAAATGAATGGATTGGACTTGATGATGTCTAAAATCCATTCCAGATATCCATTAATTATTCAAACTTCTCTGATGAAGATAATTCCCATATTTATCAGGCAACAAATCCATCAAAGTAGGCTAAATATTTAGGACTGATAGTCCATTGAACAAGATTCTGAATAAACACAACATGGGGGATATCTCTATTGTTGTAATATGAATATTTAATAGAACACAACTGACCTTGAGCAACACATCTTTTTTTTTTTTTTTTAATATATATATAGCTTTTTATTTACAAGTTATATGCATGGGTAATTTTACAGTATTGACAATTGCCAAACCTTTTGTTCCAATTTTTCCCCTCCTTCCCCCCACCCCTTCCCCTAGATGGCAGGATGACTAATACATGTTAAATATATTAGAGTATAAATTAAATACAAAATAAGTATATATGTCCAAACCATTATTTTGCTGTACAAAAAGAATCAGACTCCGAAATATTGTACAGTTAGCCTGTGAAGGAAATCAAAAATTCAGGCGGACAAAAATAGAGAGATTGGGAATTCGATATAATGGTTCTTAGTCAACTCCCAGAGTTCTTTCGCTGGGTGTAGCTGGTTCAGTTCATTATTAGCAACACATCTTTTAAGAAGATATAAGGAGAAATTCAAAAGTTCATTATTATGAGTAAATTCCAGCTCCTTTAATTGGAGAATCATGTGCATTCTGTACTAGACAGGGAATTTTGGAAGCAGAAAGAACTCTTCCTTCATGGATAGAACAGCTAATAAAAGCTCATGCCAATGAAACAACTGATTTTTCATTGGTCAAGTGCACAGTCATTGGATATCCTGTTGGTGAATTAGAAAGGAACTGTTTTGGGGGAAGCTCAGAGAATTGTCTTTCCACCAGTTGTGTAGTTCTAATGTGATATTTTCTTATTAAACTCAGATGTTATTTTTCTAATTTGCCTCTGGATTTTTAATGACTCTTACTCCAAACACAACATTTAGCAGCTCTGTGAAAATGATAATAAAATTGAACATAAGGGAAGTGTTTAGTGGGAAAATGTTGGGTTTGAAGTTGATTTTCCCAGTTGATGTCTTCCCTTTGCCCTTCTGAGTTCACCACATCTGATTTCAGTGTCTCAATAATGAACATCTTGGTAATAAGCCAAAAGATAAATAATATATATTTATATGCTTGGCAACTGAAGCAAGGATTACATCCCATTTGAATTTCTACCTTAATTTGAGATTAAATCTAAACCATCTTGATTAAAAATGGGATTTATGTGGGCCACTCAGGCTTCCAAAGTCAGCACAGCACGTTTATGAGACTATTGTTTGAAGCAGAGACATGAACATTTCATTCTAATAGTGAAGATAGATTCAAGTATTGTTCTGTGCTAATTGTATTCTGGTAGGCTACAAAAATACTGAACTATGCTTTGAGACAAAATAGTACATGGTGGATTTGAATTCTACCTGCCACTCATCCAAAATCACCCTGTGTTCAGGGTTTATCCTAGGAACATTAAAAAACAGACCTAAATATCTCTGCAGGGTCTTTCTATCTCTCTTTTTTTTTTTTTCCTTTTCACCTCTTTCTTCTTCCCCAATACAAATCAAATGTTACCATTTTTACCATCACAATATCTCTTGTATGGATATCTTTCATGTCACTCAACGTGGCCACCACTCCAATTTGGACCCTCATTTCCTCTTGTTTAGACCATTGCAACAGCCTTCTCATTGAGTTCTCTGCTTCAATGTAAATAATATAAACATCCTCCATTCAGCTACACAAGTGATTGCCATGAAGTTCAGATCCAAGGATCAGATCCCCTGTTTTTCTCTAAGGTTTCCTAAATTTCAGGGGCTCCTCCAGGAGCAAATATAAAGAAACTAATTTATTTGATTTTATTCAACCATGTGCTTTCCACAAAATGAACAAGAAGTTGATGTCAATGAGATTACTGATGTCCAGATTTTTCTCCTTGAAACTATTCTTGCTTGTTAGGTTTCCTTCCTACTTACCTGACTAGGCACTGAAAGGGAAAGTTTCAGATGAATCTAAAACTCTGATTATTATGACAAAATATACCAAGTTATTCATAATTTTTTAGTTTTATTGATATTCCAGTTAGTTGTTTTTTATTTGATTTTTTCCATATCCAAAAACTACATGTTTAATCATGAAGATTTAGATCTAATTTCAAATTAATGAAATCCAAATGGAATGTTGCCCCAAAGGGTAATATTTATGCAAATGATTTATCTCTGTTACAGTTTTTTTCTACCTCTTGACCCATACTCTTTGAACTCCTTTACAATATCTGCTATTTTATGCATACATATGCTGCCTCCCTGCCCAACTTTATTACTAAGTCCTTTTCCCTCTCTCCACTTTCCTTTTGGATGAATTCATTAATTCAATTAACATACTCTTGCAAATGACTCCCAGAAACAGAAACATTACATGTAAATTTGACTTATGTATTGAGTCCAGTTCTATATCTTTAACAATCTACTAACCATTGTCATCTAGATGGCATATCATAAAATCCAAAACAAAATTCATACTCTCCCTCTACTAACCTCAGCTATTTTCCTAATTTCCCCTTTTTCTATTGAGGACACAATTATTATTCCAGGCATTCTGGTTCCTAACCCAGCAATCATCCTCAATTCTTCATTCCTCTCTTTCTTCCTTAATAACCCATCAATTGTCATGTCTTATTTCTACTTTTTCAATATCTCCTGCATCCATCTTTTTTTCTCTGATTTCCATTACAGCCATTCTAGCTCTAGCACCTTCTCACCTCTTTTGCAAGGGCTAGTGCTCTTTTTGAAAGGAATACAAAAGTAGGTTTCTGACAAGTTTTTATTTGAATGAGAAATTTCAGTGTATATGTTCAAGAAAGTCCAATAGGAAAATAAGCAACAGACATTTATTAAACATTTTGCTAGGTGCTAGAAACAAACAAACAAATAAAAAGACAATGAATTAATTCCTGCTCTCAAGGAACTTAACATTTTTCTGAAGGGTACAACATATAAACAGGAAAGTAAATATAAGATCCTTTAAAGAGAAAGCAGTAATAATTCAGGAGATTAAAAAAAGGTTTTAATTGGAATTTAAATTGCTACCAAAACTGAACCTTGAGTGAAATTAAGAATTTTAATAGGTAATTTGAAGAGAATATTCCAAGCATGGAAGAGAAACCGATTCAAGGGCATAAAGGAAGTAGATAGAGCATTAGGTTCTAGGAATTTGAAGTAAGTCAGTTTGATTGCAACATAGAATATATGAAGGAGAATAAAACAAAATTCATCTGAAAAGATGAGCTAGATTTAAATTATTACATTTGAGGCTGAGGTTTGTATTTTATCTAGGAAACAATAAAGAGCTGGAGATTCTTCAGGAAGTGACATGGTCAATCTTGACTGTAACCTGATGAATATAAGAATAAATAAATCATGAATATATCACTTCTTACTAAAAATATTACTTCTAACTGGACAAACTGCAAATTCCAAGAATTGATGGGTTTTTTTTTTATCCAGTTGTTTATAAAAAGAAATACAATTCAATATTTACAACATAATAAATAGTTAACTACTTAATTTATTTCTAAGTAACATGTAATTGGGTTCAAGCAATAACTCAACTTCTTTTTTTTCATATGAAACTAAATATCATGGCCTTCCTCTTGGCATGCTAATTAATGTAGATTGAATTACGCAGTATTATGGTTTCTTAATGCTACTTGTAATTGGTGAAGATGACAGAAACCACAGTAAGCCAAGCCAACAAGAGCTTATTATGTGCCTAAAGCTGGGTGACCTTATAATAAGACATTTTCAGAATACAATAACAGAATGAAAGTTGATGAGCTCTCTCAAGGAAAGGTCTCCAAGCTATTCAACTACTGGCCAAAATTATTTGATATCATGCTTACATACTTCAAAAGAAGAGATATAAATAAAGACAAGGATTTGGATCACTCAGAATGCTCATGTTATATTCATTTCAGCTTGTTAATTCCAAAGCTGTCTTACTCGAATACTAGTGCTATAAAATTGAAGTATCTCAAAGGGCTTATTCACTAGTCAACTCTTCTATCTAGCTTGCAATCTCCTCGCTGAAACTGCTTTTTCCAAAGTCACCAGTAATTTCTTTTTTTTTTTTTAATTACATTTTAATCAATGCCACTTGTTTTTAACATTATCTAGTTTCTCCCAATAATCCTTCCTCTCCCACTCCCATAAAACAAATAGTCCTTTTCAAGCTTAAAAAAATAAGAGGAAAAATCAGTGTAACTGACGAATATAATGAAGAAGTCTCCATTTAAATGCAATGTGCATCACTTATGGAACTTCCACCTTCCCCAAGAGGTAGAATAGGAATGTCTTCTCATATCTTTTCTTTTGAGCCATACTTATTATTTATGATTCACTTTTGATTTTGTGTGTATGTGATTGTTCTTTATATTATATTTTTGTATTCACTGTATATATTGTTTTCTTGGCTCTGCTTACTTTACTCTCTAGCACTTCATGTAGATTTTTCCAAGCTCCCCAGTATTAATTATATATATAATTTCTTACATCATAGTAATATTCCATCACACTTGGTATACCACAATTTGCTTAGCTATTCCTTTGTTGATGGCATCTCCTTTTTTCTTCCCAACTCTTTGCTATCACAAAAAGTACTATTTAAAAACATTGTGTTTTATATGAAGACTCTCTTCTTAGCAATGACCTTCTTGAGATATAAGCTGAGTAATGAACTCTCTGGGTCAAAAAGCATAGACTTTTTATTCATTTGCATAATTACAAGATGCTTTCTAAAACAGACTGATTCAAAGCTCTACTAACAATGCACCAATGTGCCTATCTTTGCACAACTATTTGAACATTATCACTCTTTTTTTGTCAGCTTTGCCAAGTTGCAAGCTGTGAAGTAAAATTTCAGGTGTGTTTTTATTTGATAATTCTATCATTAGTGATTTGAAGCATTTTTCACATGTGATTGTTAATAGATTGTGATTCTTCTTTTGAGAATTATTTTGTTTTGTTCTTAGCCACTTACTTATTGAGAAATAGCTTTTGGTTTTATATATGTGCATATCTACAAATAGATATTATATATACACACATTATATACACATATACTAATTATTTTAATACCTAACTAATTAGTTAGGAATTAAAATTTTATCAGGGAAATTTGATTAAAAAAGACTTTTCCTGACTCCAGGTCTGGTGCTCTGCCCATTGAGGCCAGATTTTAACTTGAGAAGATGTCACTTATTGAGCTAATCCCAACACTCTGTCTATTGTGCCATCTAGCTGCCCATTTCTTTGAAAAGACTATTAAATATATAAACCTTTAGCCAAGTTAACTAAAAACAGGAAAATCAAATGAAAAAAGTAACAAATAAGCAAAGTAAAATCACAATCAATCCATATAAGACTAAAAAGAATAATTGGAACCTATTATATACAGTAATGTGTTAGCAAAACTGAAAACACAAAATAGAGAAATACACCAACAATATAAAATATCCCAATTGATAGAAAATCAAATATTGATATTAAATGAATCTATCTTGGAAAAAAGAAATATAACCAACTATAAAGTAACTAATAAATAGAATATTGGAGGTTGGGATACAATTGTGCTCTTTTCTAAGCCCATAGATCAGGTTGTATAGCTCTGTTACTGTGAGGCTGGTGAATGGATGTTAAATACATGTATTAAGGGGTGGAGATTAATCTTCTCTGATAATAGTTCTTTGAGTTTTTACCTTGTTTGGGTTCTTTGTGTCCTAAACTATGGAAACAGCTCTAATTGCTTTATTAGTGCATATTCCTATTCGAGAGAAATTTTAGAGGTAATGAGGATAGAAAAAATTATCTACTCCTTCAACTTTTTGTTTACATTATCCGAAAGTACACAAATTATTTCTTAATTCCTAATCTGTTCTTGTTTCACTCATCATCAGGAGATGTGCCTGTAAATATTTAACAGCTAGTTTGGATATGTAATCTCACTTTTAAGTTTAACCAGCATTATTAACATTATTTTATTTAGATAAACAACAAAACAATAAATCAAGCCCTGATATGCAGTGTTTGCTGCTTTTTGAGGTATAAATTCTCACAACTGAAAATCTAACAATTGATTTTTCCAAGTTCAATATGGCTCCTCATCTCTTTTCTGCTTTCCTCTTTCCCACTTGTATTTAACTACTTTTGGTTGCTCCTTGGAGGAAAAAAAATATCTTTGTAACATAACAGCATGGTCAAACAAAGCAAATTCTTAAATTGGTTATGTCCAAAAATGCTACTCATTCTTTGTATTAGTCCATCACCTCTCTGTCAGGAGATTGTTATTATTCTTCATAATCAGTTTTCTGAAATCATTATTGATCAATTGGTCACATTTCTTAAATCTTTCAAAATTATTCATTTTTGCAGCTTGTCATGTGTAAATTGTTCTTGTTCTGTTAGCTTTATTCTCTATTAGTTCATACATGCCACAACAGTATTCTATCACATTCATATACCAGAACTTACACAACCATCTTCCATTTGATGAGCATTTTCTTTAGTTTCTGGTAGTTTGCCACTATAAAAAAAAAAAAAATTGATACAAATACTGTTGGACATATAGGTCTTAGTTTTTTCTTTCTTGGGAATAACCTCAGGATGTTATCATTGAGTCAAAGGGTATACATAGTTGATTAATTCTGTACATATTCACATATGTACTTTTCTCCCCATATTTATGCAAGTTCTTTCCAGGTGGGGAAATGAAGATAGCAGTAAAACCTATACTACAGAGTTATTCTAAAGTGATATGTTATATGTAATGAGCTTTGTAAACAGTAAAACACAACATAAATCCTAGATTTTGTCTATTATTATTATTATTTATAGCTTTTTATTTACAAGTTATATGCATGGGCAATTTTATAGCATTGACAATTGCCAAACCTTATGTTCCACTTTTTCCCCTCATTCCCCCCATTCCCTCCCCCAGATGGCAAGTTGACCAATACATGTTAAATATGTTAAAGTATAAATTAAATACAATATAAGTTGTATATTATTATTATTCATTGTACTAATATCCCTATTCTCTAACATAGTACTCTCATAGAGTAGAAACTTAATAAACATTTAATGATAGCTTGATTGAATAAGAAAAGGTTTGTAGTTTACTGTCCACTAAATTGTCTTTGATTTTTCATTTTCATAGATTCCATAGAATTGATAAATAGGACTTGTGTTCTGCCTGTCTCTGTATCTTATCTTCCTTCTAACCTCTTTTGTGAATTTTCTTTAAATGCTACATCAATGATCTTTTTCTTTCTTACCTTTCCCCACCTCACTATCACTACCTTCATAATCCAGTCACTGCTTTATTCTACCTCTTTTCCCTCTCTTGGCTTTTCCATTTGCTTCACTGCTTCATGTTTCCAACCTGTGCACTTGAGTTTATGCTGGTTTTTCACAATGGATGCTTCCTCTACACTTACAATTTCTAGCTATTTAGTGCCCTTTTCTAAAAAATCATACTTAGAATGTATATGGAAAAGCTAAGCTCCTTGACAGGCTTCCATTGCTGCCATCCTAACCAGAAGTCTAGTATTTTATTTTCATATTTCTAAACTAACACTGAAAATGGAGTTATGGACCGCCACATGGCACAGAGAGCTTGAAGATATCTAAGAGATTGTAGTCTAAAGACCTTTTATTGGTCGGTGGAAATACTTCAGCTATAAGAAGAAGTCACCCATACATACCTAAGAGGAAGCCTTCCTAGGAACAGAAAATAGACTCTGGCAGTACTACTTGATTGGTAAATTAAGTGTGGGATAAACTAGTAGACAAATTATATATTAAGAGGAGATCAGCCAAGATGTAAAGTAGAAAGAAGTACAATTAGGCTCTTTCCTGCAACTCCTACCCAAAGACCCAAAAAGCACACTAGAGTAACTCCTGATAGATAAATCCAAGACCAAAAAAAAAATGCAGTTTTCCAGCCCAAATCAACATAGGACCATAGATAAAGAGGACTGTGGGCACTGAAGATGGGATTTAGCCAGGAATAGTTCTGATGATCATTCTAGCACAGGGACTAAAAGAAGTTTGAATGTATGTACTCAGGTAAGAAGAGGATCCCAACTCTATGTAAAATGCAATTGCCAATTAGCAGATCTGTAATTCACTCAGAATGGATTGAAAAGTGGATCTGTACCTAGGAGTGCTATTCCAGGGTGAGGAATAGTTCTAGAACTTAGGCTAATCAAGGAGAAAATTCAGAAGCAAGTTTTGCAACTCGACTCCAAGACTGGAAAGGATTCACCATTTCAGCCCTTAGACCAATATGAAATCTTCAACAAAACAATCGAAGCAGGAAGCCCAGACTAAAGAAGAACCCACAGTTAGAGTACTCTGCATTAGCACAATATTTTTGCTCACTGATAGTGGCTGAGTCCAGTAGCCATCTACTGAAATGCCAACTAAAGGAACTCCCACAATTCAAACTTAAACCTAGGTCAGTAACTTGCAGAAGTCAGACTAGGAAGGTAGTGGTCAGATTTTTCCTGGATCAAATCTATTTGATCATTCTAAATCATATTGGTCACCAGTCTGAACTTTCTCTCAGATCCTAGAGTACTATAATACTCAATGCCTCAAGAAAATTTGAGTAGAATCCAAGAGGATATAAACTCAGCCCAGACATTCCTTCCAGAACCTGGCCCTAATATAAAGTCCTGCTTTGGGAAGTAGACTGCAAGAATGAGCAAACAAAAAATTTAATCCTATCATAAAGAGCTGTTATGGTGACAGGGACATCCAAGACACAAAGCCAGAAAAAGAAAGGAATCCAGAACATCTACATACAAAAACTCCAAGAAAAACATAGGTTGGACACAAGAAGATGAAGAAAGTTGGTTTTTTTTAAAAGAGTAAAAGTTATTTTATAAGTGAAACAGGAGTGCTAGAGGGGGAAAAATTTTAAATAAATGAAAATTATGGGGAAAAAAATTGGAAAGAGAATTAGAAACTTGACATATGAGGTAAAACCTTACCTGGACAACACACTGCTCCAAAATTAGAATGAGCTGAATAGAAATTAATGATTCCTTGAGACAACAAGAAACTTTAAAACAAATTCAATAGATGAATTTTTAAAAAGAGAGAAAAAAAAGAAAATGTAATGAATGTATCTTTATAGCAAAATATAAACAAACAAATCAATAATAACAACAACAAAACCATTGGCCTGGAAACAAGATTGAAAAGAAAGAATTGAAGAATCATTAAACTCCTTGAAAGCCATGACAAAAACAGAGTCCTGGTGTTTAATTTCAGGAATTAATCAAATAAAATGTTTCAGATCTTTCAGAAGCAAAAAGCAAACTGAAAATAGAAAAAAAAAATCTACTTATCACCTCATGAAAGAAAACCCATAATAAAATCTTCTTAGAGCATTGTAGCCAAAATGCAGATCTTCTGAGTCAGATGAATTATATATTATAGTCCCTTAGTAGCAAATTAAGAAAGTAAAAATCTGATTTTTATGGGCAAAGGGAAAGTAGGACATGACAATATGAATTGCTTACACTAGTGCAATGCATTGTCACCTAGAATAGCCAAGTACCTACCCATCTTGCTACAATTTTCTATTAAAGTCAGGTAACTTTTGACTGATACTTTCAGCTCTTTATACAATTAAAGCCTTTCAAATGGTCTTTAGAAAATGAGGTTAGGCCTTTCAAAATATTATATTGTATACCCAGATAAGATGGCAGAATGAAAAGGAATAGAACAGCCCAGATATTTCACAACAATAAAAATAAGCTTGAAAAGAAAGCTTAAGACAAAGTAATCATCAAGAAATTGAAGACAAACTAGTGTGAGTGAATTTTTCCTGCTGAGGTCCCTATTAAGAGACAGCCAGAAGTCTGTGGGCAGTAGGGAAGAGATTCAACCAAAGAATCCCAGATCAGGGGAGTTTCAAGTGGAAGTCTTCCAATTCAGGAGCAACAAGCCAGGGAATCCTGAAGTACTCAGCAAGGTCACTCTGAACCAGGTCATAATGCTACAAAACTGGGAAGACAAATGCTAAACTACACCGTATCTTGGGACTCAGGAAATTTGTAGCTCACAAGCTGAGTCACCTCTGACATCCTTGAAGAATATAACAGTCAGTACCCAAAGAAAGCAGTGACAAACTTCCAGATACCACAAAGCAATACCAAACAAGGTCCTGACATTCCTTCAAGAAGTTTGGAGAACTTGGACGCAATACAAAGTCCAAAGGAAGAAAGGCTAGAATATTAGAAAAGAGAAACACATCGATGTGAGGAATTCCCCCAAAGAAAAATCCAGTAGAAAATAACTCCAAAACATCTAAAAGAGTCTCAAACAAAACCATAGTTTGGCTACAAAATCAAAATAGAATTCCTAGAAGAAATGAGGCAAGAGTTTAAAAATTACAGTATATATTAGGTATTTTTTTTTCATTTTGATATTTGTATTTAGTTTTCTTTTCTCTCTCTTTTTTTTAAATCAGACTAACTAATAGTTAATTAATTGATGAACTATTTCTGTTCCACTGCTTTTATTTTTTCTTAATTCTTGATCATATATTCTTATACTTTCTGTCTTTTGCCTCCTTTTCATTATCCACCCTATCAAGTCAAAGTTTATTTGTGATGAATTTCTCCCTCTTAACCTTGTTCTCTATCCTATTCTCAACTATTTCCCCATTGATTTGATATATTTCTTTACTAAACTCTTTGTGAATGGCTTTTCAGGCCTCCTTTATCCAATTCAGATAAATGTGAAGTTCTTGTATAATTTGCTCCCCAATACCTTCTTCTATATTTGTGAGTATTCCACTTATACATCCTTTTTAGGTGAGAATGTAGTTTCCACACCTTTTCCCCCTATTGCTTCCCTAGTGTATTCTTTTTACTTCTCTTTTATTTCTTCTCTTTAGATTTTAAATTATATATTCTATATTACATATATATTTACATACATAATACATAATCATATATGATAAAATTATAACAATAATTATAAATGTAGAATATATAATTATATATATATATATTTAAATTATAGATTCTCTGCCTTATTTATTCTTTCTATGGCATCAGAGTTCTGAGAGTATAGTTCTATCAATTTCCCCATTAATAGTTTTAAATTCCATCATTGTATAGTTCCTGCTAATTGCTCAAATGTATTTACCATTCTATGGCTTTCTTGATTCCTATTGTGTATTTTAAAGTATCTATTTGATTCTGATATTTTCATTTTCTGATATCTATCTCAACAAAGGTCTATTTTTCCATATAAGACTAAACTCACTGCCATGATGTAAATGAGTCTTGGGTATAAATCATCTTTTGCCTCCTGAAATAATGTATTCCAACCTCCCCATTCTTTTATTATGGTAGATTCAATTCTTGTGATCCTGATTGTTTCACCCTTTGCATGTGAGCTCTTTTTTTAGGTTAATTGCAGTATTTTTTTTTTCCTTTTGATTTTGAAGCTCTGGATTTGGGTCATGATACTCTTAAGAGTTTTAATTTTGGAGTTTCTTTCATTAAATACCCAGTGTATTCTCATTTTGTCTTTACTCTCTGGTTCCAATAGATTTGGGCAATGTTCTTCCATAAGTTTTTGAAATACATGATCTAAAATGATTTATGGTCATGGTTTTTAGGTAATTTAATGATCTTTGTATTTTTATTTATTATTAGTTATTATTATTATATTTTTATTATTTTTCATTTTCCTGTTTTCCAGATAAAATTTTTTTATTTGAAGAGATGCCTTATATATTCTTTCTTTCACTTTTTCAGTTTTGTTAAGGTACTTCTTGCTTTTCCATGAAGTCACTAATTTGTTTGGCCCATACTAATTTTCAAAAAAAAAAAAAAAAAGCATCTCCTAAACTAAGCTATTTAATCTCTTTCCAATTTTTTTCTCTGGTGTTCACATTTATAATATCATTTTCCCGCATTCTTTTTCCTTTTCTTCCAGGAATTTTTGTAGAACTTCTGGAATATCTGTGATTTAACTTGAGGATTTGCTCATAAATAATGTGGAGTTATTCTGATTCTGAATTTATATACATCTCTGATTCTGGAATTTTTTTTATTGTTAGTGTCTTCTACTCACTTATTTCTTTATTCTTACTTGCTAAATTCATTCATTCAAGAAAGAATGGCAGGGAAATTGTTTAGTAAAAAAGGTAGAAAACTTTACCCAAGTAACAGACTTCCAGAAAATTAGTTTGGACAAAATAGAAATCAATGGCTCCATGAATACAAAAATATGCTAGTTAATAAAAAAAATTTTTTTGTCACAAAATCTAATGGAGATTCTCTAGACTGCCTTCTCTGCCTCTCCCCCATCTATAACCCGAACATAAAACAGGAGTTTAATTCATAAACTCATAGGATTTAGAGTTAAAGGGAATAAATAAGATAACGTATGTAAAGAACTATGTAAATATTTATTATTATCTAGTCTAGCACTCTAGACTGAGTGCTGAGGAAAAGTCCCAAGAAGTTAAATGTCTTGACTAAGATCTCACAAGTTAATCTCAGAGTGAGAATTTCAATTCCCTTCCTATGATTTGCCAATCAATGCACTCCATTTCCTCCCCGATTCAATCTTTCTAAAATAGCAAATAATGATAAATAAACTTTTGAGGACAGCCCATCCTATTGCAAGAGTCCGGTGTAGCTCCTTGGGTTTTTTCACTGATACTTAAATAAAAAAAATTCTTATCTGTGATTTTATTGATGTAGAGAACCTCAAATGAGAAAACTCTTTCAACAATGAAAATAGGTAGGTAACTCTTCTGCAAATTAAAGTCTTAGAGAGTTGTTTGAAGATAAGTAATTTCAGTAGATTTTAGAGTTAAGACTGGAACTCATCTTCCTGCCTTTGAGAATGGCTCTCTATCTCCAGGCTTCCATTCTCTCTATCTATCTCTCTGGTTTTTGTTTTTTGTGTTTTTTGTGTTTTCTGTTTCTATCTCTTCCCCTTCTGCTCCCCCCACTAAATTACTTCATCCTCCTGTGCTAAATTACAAAGTCATTGGTGGGCTTTCTGAGAGCACCTCAAGAATATGTTGAATATGTAGAATATAAGAATGTAGAATATATATGTAGAATATGTAGAATACCTCCTAAGCCACAGTTTGGGATAGCATCAATATATTAGGATTAATATTGTTTTTTTTTTTAACTGTTCATGCAATATATTTGGTTAAGTGCTAAAAATGACATACTCTCAGGGAGGCCACAGAAAGTTAGGTCCAAGATGGCCACCTGATAGGGCGCTATCCATGACTCGAACATTCTCCAAGTTTCTGAGCCAAGTCACCTACTTTAATGTGGTCTTGTGAAATATAACGTTAACTCAAAAAATGTTTCTTCCACATATGCTCATTTTGCAAAAATATTTATATCCCCTTGTAATCTGAGAGCTGAATGGTTTCCTTGACTGGCTCTGGCTTCCTTTACCACAAATAGAAACATAAACAGACCTGCTTTTCTACCTCTTGGACAGAGGTAGAATTTGTAGTCACCTTCATCCTTCTCCACCCTTCTCCTCACTCCACAATGTTCCATCACAAGCAGTATTTCTTTAAGGTGTTTAGGACAACGATTAACAATACTGTCTCTTACCTTTTTTTTTTTTTTTGCCTGATTTATTGAAGTTCATTTTTTTTCTCATCCTTGAAGTCCCATTTCAGAAAATTTGATTCCAATGTACCCCAAATATGTAGGGGTATGTGTGCTTTCTGTTATCCCTCCATAAAAGCAAAAACCGCCCCCCCCCCCAAGAAGTGGTTAGTTCTGTTCCTTTCACATTACCACTTCTGCTTATTAAAGGAGCTCTGGAAGGCTCTCTTGATAATTTTACTTTTTATCAGTGAAACAGTGCATGATATAGTGGACAAAGTGCTGGACAAGAGATATCTAAAGTCAAAACTAACCTTTGCTGATGGACTCAAGGTGCAGAATCAGACATGCATTTTGGGGATATGGTTAGGGCAGGAACCTGCTTTGTTTAACTATACATATTTGTTATTAGGGTTTTCTTTTTCTTTTTTTTATTGTTGTTGTTGTTCAATGTTTGTGGGGGAGAAATTTGAGGGATGAGAATTTTTTTTTAAATTTTCACTTAACAAGCATTTATTTTCTTTCTTTCTTTCTTTCTTTCTTTCTTTCTTTCTTTCTTTTTTTTTTTTTTTAACAATTATAACTTTTTATTGACAGAGCCCATGCCTGGGTAATTTTTTACAACATTATCCCTTGCACTCATTTCTGTTCCGACTTTTCCCCTCCCTCCCTTCACCCTTTCCCCCAGGTGGCAAGCAGTTCTATACATGTTAAAATAGGTCACAGTATATCCTAGATACAATATATGTGTGCAGAACCGGACAATTCTCTTGTTGCACAGGAAGAATTGTATTCAGAAGGTAAAAATAACCTGGGAAGAAAAACAAAAATGCACGCAGTTTACATTCATTTCCCAGTGTTCTTTCTTTGGGTGTAGCTGCTTCTGTCCAGCATTGATCAATTGAAAGTGAGTTAGATCTTTTCTTTGTTGAAGAAATCCACTTCCATCAGAATACATCCTCATACAGTATCGTTATTGAGGTATACAATGATCTCCTGGTTCTGCTCATTTCACTCAGCATCAGTTCATGTAAGTCTCTCCAAGCCTCTTTGTATTCATCCTGCTGGTCATTTCTTACAGAGCAATAATATTCCATAACATTCATATACCACAATTTAGAGGGATGAGAAAATCAATGCTATCAATTTAAACATTTAAAAACAACAGATCATGTCTCTAACATTCACTAGTTATAAACAGTATGGTTGCACATTGATAAGAGCACTAGACTTGGAGGGAGGAAGACTTAGTTTACATATTCTCTCAGACATTTATTAGATGTTACCTTGTACAATTAAATCTCTATGGCTTAGTTTCCTCTTCTATAAAGAAAGGAAAGATAACAGGGTTGTTGTAAGGATAAAATGAGATAATTTTTGTAAAGCACTTTACAAACCTTAAAGTGCTATATGAATGATAGCTATTATTATTATTTTCATTTGTTTATCTATGAGCAAGTCATCCAAAATTTCTGAGCCTCTGTTTCTCTTCATCTATAAAACAGAAATAATAAAAATACTTAAAGTTTCTTTTCCTCACAGTATTATTAGAATAGTCAAATGGAATTACTTTGGAAAGTTATTACCATGAAAAATTAAATTAGGTTCAAGATTTTGGCAAAGTTTTCATTAGGTGAGCTTTGAGGTCCCTTTTAAATCCAAGTCTATAAAAAAATCATATACCTTTATAACTATTTGATTCACATGACTAGAATCTCCAGGAAATGGGATTGATGTGGTAAAAAAATAAAAAAGAAAGAAAGAGAAAAAGAACAAGAAAAAAAAAGTAGGAAAAAGTCAGTTTTACCAGGATCTTTCCTATTTCTCATAACAAACAGATCTTACAAACATTATATTTCCAATTCAGTGTATAATGGGAAACTCCTAAGGGGATTCTCAAAGCACAGTAGTACAGTTCTTAAGTCTAGAAAGCATGGAAACCAAAGGAATCATTCTAATTATCTGAAGGTAACTTTCTATGTTATCTTGTGATTTTGGGATGATAATGAATTCTTTATACAACAAAGTGATCTCCCTACTTGGAAAAAAGTAAAAAGTCTTAAGGAATGTTTCTATATGTTTCTTATTATTAAAAATGATGAGAGATTCTTAGGTAGAACGGGGGAAATAATCTTAGGAAAAAGATTTTTTAAAAGGCCAAGAAGACAAAGAGGGATTGAAATAATTATCAAATGGTTTATAATGGAAAAACACAGCAAAGGGAAAAAAAAAAAACACGGCACCAATGGAGTTAGACAAATAAGGTTTTTTAAATTGATTATTAATTTTCTGAAGTATCATTCCTTTTAAGTCCTATTTCAAATTACATTTTAAGTGTTTTAATATTTTTATTTTCCCAAGTTACCTGTAAAATCATTTTTATATTTGTTTTTTAAATTTTGAGTTTCAAATTCTCTCCCTTCCTCTCCACATTTTCCCCATTGAGAAGACCTAAGTGAAGTTATACAAAACTTTTCATAAAAGTCATGTTGCAAAAGAAAATATATATCTCACCCCCCCAAAAAAATTAAAAAGAAAGTAAAAAAAAGATATTTCAGTCTGTATTTGGATATAATCAGTTTTTTCTCTGGATATGGATAGCATTTTTCATCATAAGTTCTTCAAAGTAGTCTTGGATCATTGTATTGCTGAGAATAGCAAAGTCATTCATAGATTATCATCCCACAATTTTACTATTACTATGTACACAGTACATCAAATTACATTTTGATTTGCTTCAAAGACAATATACCTTTCATTGTCTGAATTAAAGGCTCTTTGAATTTCTTTTATCTTTTTCCTGCTTAGAGGAATTTCATTTCCTTTATTTATCCTTTACCACCCTACTGCCATCAATATCATCACCTCCATTCCTGATAACATCTCATAAACTTCAAAATTATCTTCCTAAATGGCAATGTAATCAGCATCACCATCATTTTCTAAATCAGTGTCTTTCTTTTTAATATCACACTTTTCCTCTCATTTTCTTTCTAATAGATTTCTAAACTAACATTCCTTCATCATCAGTTTGCTTTCTTCTTGTGGCTTTGTTATTCTTTTCACTAATCTTTCTTAAATTCTCTGCATTCTGATCGCCAGATGTATTTTCATTTATAAAACCCAATGAAGTGGATTCATGAGTTTTTTTAGTTTCAAAACAAAACAAAACCCTAATACTAACACTAGAATAAACTAGGGCCCCTGAAGGCCACTTCTACCATGGCCTTTCCCTTCTTATTTAATCAAATCAATTGGCAGTTACAATTAAACAATTGGCTTAAAACTTAAAAGTTTTGTGATATATAAAGATGAGACCACGGCCAGATGTCTATTTGTATCCACGATCCAATCTATTTCTCTTTCCTCTAGGAATTTGCTTCTTCAATTATTCCTCTTCTTTTGTTCATTTTCAGTCTGCTCCTAACTACTCATTTCTTCTCTGCTACCTATTTTCCAGGTCTTTCTTATTCTTAAAAAAAATCTTGCATTTGACTTTACTCTTCCCTCAAACTGTCATCCTATAAATCTTTTCCCTTTCATAGCCAAATTCCTAGAAAAAAAATACATATTCATTACTTCCATTTTTCTACCTCCCACTATCTTCCTAGTACTTAATAATCTCTCTTCTGACCTCATCACTCAATTGAAACTTATTTCTTCAATGGCTTATTATTTGTGAAATCCGATGACTTATTCTCAGTCTTCATCCTTTTTGAACTCTCTTGTTTCTGAAATTGTTAACCACCCCTTTCTTTTGAAAATTATACTCGCCTTAAGTTTGGGGCACAGAGTTCTCAAATGGTTCTCTAGCCTATCAATCTTGCTTGAAAGATTATAAATAATCCATATCCCATTTCCTAAGCATAAGTGCTTCCCATGGACCTGTCTTAAATCCTTTTCCTTGTCTATGTCTTAGAGATCTCATCATTTTCCATGGATTCAATTATGATCTCAAATTAAGGACATTTGAAGAAAAATGCTATCTGCATCTAGAGAAATAACTGATAAATATGTATAAAATGCTTTTACATTTGCATACATATCTGTGTCTAATGGTAGACATCTCTAGGATAGAGAGGAAAAGAAGAGAAAAAGGAAAAAATTAAAAGACCAAAAAAAGTACATGATAAATTTATTATATATTTGAAAAGGAATAGCAAATTCTACACAATAGAGTTGCAGTTTCATGTGCAATCATCTTTTTTATTATACTAACATGGAAATGTTCATTTTATTCCACAAATTAAAAATAAAATAAAATAATCTGCATATCTATTCCTTCTCTCTGTCTTGAGCTCCATCACCTGGATGGAGATAGGTATAAAAGTCATCATGTATCCCAAATTGAGCAGAAGTCTGATCATACCATTATTCTATTCAAGGATCTTCAGTAACTACCTTTTATTTCTTGGAAACAATGAAACCCCTTTGTCATCTGAAGTCCCTCACAATATGACCCCATTCATGTATTCTACACTGTGAGATAATATAAAATGTCATTTCCTTCAAGAATGTTTCACTGATACCCCCAGATGTTAGCATCCATGTCCCCTAAAATCATCAAACATTTATTTACATTATCTTATATGTAGAGGCAGCATTGAAAAATGGGAAAAGAGATGCCCTTAAGGACCAGATGATCTGGATTCAAGTCCTGCTTCTTGGAAAGTGACAACCTTTCAGTGCTCTAAGCACTGAAGCTCTAAGTTGCAGAGAAGATTCTGACAACATTTTTAAAGAATGTTTCCTCACCTGGGAGGTTCCTATACCAATGAAATTGCAGGTCCAGTGTCTCCTTTATTCTGTATTTACTTCCTTGTGAACACACTGAATTCCTCCAGAGGAATGTAGGTTCCTTGAAGATAAAGACATTCATTTTTCTATTTTTATTTTCAGTATCTAGCATAGTGTTTGATATATAAAAAGACTATAAAAATAAATGCTTGCTTGATTTATTAATTGATGCAGCAGGATCTGTTCCCATAAACTCATTCTTTCTCTCAATTTCTGTCTTTCTGTAGAGGACACTGTCATTCTTTAAGTCATCCAAGTTCATTATTTCTAAGCCCTTGATGTTTTATTCTTTCTCATTATCATATTCCTTTGTCAAGTCTTGTGGGATCTACCTCTATACATCTCTCTCACATCTATCCCTTTCTCAAAGCCTCATCTCCTCTGATTGAATCTATTGCCATAGTCTCCTAATTTGAGAATCTTTCCAATCTCACTCCTCTTCAATCCATTCTCCATTCATCTTCCTAAATAATCTCCCAAATCCCTTTTAATCATGTCACCCCTGTTCAAAATGGCCTTCTACTAACGCTAGGAAAAAATGCAAACTCATTGGCATTTAATCTCTTCATAATTTCCATTTGAAATCTCCATACCAGTTTCATATTAATCCCCCTGTACACATATATGTGTATATGTGTGTATACATATTATGTATATATGGCATATATATGATGTATATATGATATATATGTGCGTGTAAAACTATTCTATACATACTTCTGTTTATTAGTTCTTTCTCTGCATGCAGAAAGCATCTTCCACCATATGTCCTGTGTAAAAAAAATTTGCTTCTACTATATACAATGTTCTCTTGATTATGCTAATTTCACTTTTTTATTTTGTGCAAATCTATTCAATTTTTTTTTTACAATGAGCTCATCAATTCTTAGAGCACAGTAATATTCTATGTTTCTACATTCTATAATTCACAATTATATACCACAATTTGTTCAGTTATTCCCCAATTGATGAGCATTCCTGATAAATCTTTTTTGATCATATAAACTTTGGAGTCCCCTAAATCACACACACACACACACACACACACACACACACACACACACACACACACACACCCTGTGACCCTATTGGAAAATCAAGCTTTGTTTCAACTAAACACCTGATGTCAGGAAATGTGTTGCCTTTTTAAAATTTGTATCCAGATAAACATTGATAGAGATCCTGCCAGTATTCATAGAATAGACAGCTACTCATTTCTGAAAATTCATCTGAAAATGAGTGATAAAATCAAATGGAAGTTAGAATTTGTTTCTAGGGGCTTTGAAATCCTGGAAAAGAAAAAAAGGAATTAGATTACAATGGAGTTTTTATAAGACAAAGGGAAACATAGGAAATTAACAGATGGCTACATTGATGAATTTGATTTTTCCAGACTTATGGTATCAGAACAATGGGTTCTCATCAAGGGGGAAGGAGTATAATATAAACAATAGGAAAATATATTTGGCAAAAAACTCAATAACTTGGTCAAAAGAGCTTTCAACAAAATTTAAAGGAATAAAAAATGCTTAGATAAAACCATATAACTAGACATTAGAAAGGAAAACAATTGGGATATAAAAAGAACAATAATAAAAGATGTGTCCAAGAAGATAAGAAGGAAGAGTCTTCATACTTTAAGCCTTTCCTCTCTCTCAATTTCCACATTGAAGCAGTGACCAAATGTTGTCAATTTATAATAGCTTTTATAAAAATTCTCTCTAATTCCAGATTAATGTCACCACTTTAATATAATTTCTCATTTCCTTCTTTTTATATTATTAGAATAGCAAGCATCCTAATATATTTTAACTTCTTGTTCTCTCTCATTCTCTCATAGCTTGTACATTTATCTTCCTCATTCATAAATCTGGTAAGGTCAGTTCTTTGCTCAAAAACCTTGAATGGATCCCTATTGCCTACTAAGAAAAGTTCAACCTCTTTAGCCCAGAAGTCATAATTAGTTGTCTCTCTGTAGTTACAGCCTTATCTCATTTTATTTCCCTCCACATATTCTAAGATCAAATTGGACTACTTACCATCTTCTGTATGGTGTATATTCCTAGCAATCCTATCAGTTCCCATGGGTTCAGTGATCAGTTTTGTGAAGATTATTCTTATAGCTACATATCTAGACCAAGTGTCTCTGCTGAGCTAGTCATGTATCTTCTTTTGCCTCTTATACATCTTGAGCTGGATATCCCATAGGTATCTCAAATTCAGCATGTCCAAAACAGTTCTCATTTTATTTCTTTCCAAACTCTCACCCTTTCACATCTCCCCAAATTATTTTTTAAGTCACTGCCATCCTCCCAATCACCTATGTTCACCACCTCAATGCCGTCTTTAGCTCTTTGCTCTTTGTTATCCCACCTGTTCAACTCTCTGTCAAATCTTGCATTTATATTTTTATAGCATTTTTTATATTTGTGGTTGTTTGGCTATTTTAATTACCTCTTATGATCGTATTTGGAATTTTCTTGGCAAAATATGGGAGTATCCTTCTCCAACTCATTTTACAGATGAGGAAACTGAGGCAAACAAGGTTAAGTGTCTTATATAGGATCACACAGCTAAAAAAAGTGTCTGAGGCAGGATGTGAAGTTCCTGACTTCATGCCCAGTGCTCTAACCATTGCTCTTATCTCTATGTCAGAATTTCTTATATACTTTTCATTATTTCCACATATATAGCCTATTTCCAGATCCCATCATCTTTCAATCTGGACTATCCTAATAGCCTTCTAATTGTTATCCTTGCCTTAAGACTCTCCTTCCTTGAATCCATTGTCCAATTGGCTGACAATATGTTTTTTTCCTAAAGTTAAACTAAACCACGTCATCCCTTTTTTCACTGAGCTCCAATGGATCCTTATTACTTCTAGGATCAAACTTCTGTTTGGCATTGAAAGATCCTGTTGGCACTTTCCTATCTTTCTATTCCTTTTGCACACTCCCCTCCATATACCCTATGATGCACATAGGGTGGCCAACTTGTAAGTCTTCAAATGTGAGAGTCATCCCATCTTCCATCTTCATGATTTCACAACTGGGCTGTCATTAAATGCTCTGCCCCCTCATCTCTGACTCAGTTTCCTTAAATTCATTCAAGGCTCAGCTCAATCCTACTTTCTGCAAGAATCCTTTCCATGTCCCTCTATTCTAAAGCCTTCCACTGGAAGATTCCCTTCATCTACTCTGCATATATCTTAATTGTATCTCTTTATTTACATATTGTCTCTCCCATGCTCTTTGAAGGAAGGAGTTGTTTTTGCTTTTCTTTGTATTTCCAGCATTTAAGGAGTAAGAGAGAGAACAGTCTTTACACAGCATCTGCTGTGTAGGTACCAAGCATTTTTACAAATATTAACTCATTTGATCCTCATAACAACCTGAAAGGTAGGGATTGCAGTTGAGGAAACTGAGACAGACAGAACTTAAGTGATTTAGCTAGAATAACACAGCTTATAAGTGTCTGAAACCAAAATTAGAACTCAGGTCTTCTTTTAACTCCTTCCCCAGAGTTCTATCCACTGCACCACCAAGCTGTCTCTTAGTAGAGTGACTGATACATAATAAGCTTTTTTTTTAAAATCTAATCAGGCAATTTTATTATTTCTTATGTGCCAATGTTTTTTTTTTTTTTTTAAACAACTTTTTATTGACAGAACCCATGCCAGGGTAATTTTTTACAGCATTATCCCTTGCACTCACTTCTGTTCCAATTTTTCCCTTCCCTCCCTTCCCCTCTCCCCCAGATGGCAAGCAGTCCTTTACATGTTAAATAGGTTACAGACATAATAAGCTTTTAATAAATGTTTGTTTTTTTGGTCACATAATTCCCTATGCCCAGAATAACTTCCCATATTCTCCCACTCTGCCCTGATTTCCAACCTGTTCATTTTACATTCATCCCTTAAAGTCCAACTTAAATGCCATGTCCTTCAAGAATCCTTCTCTGACTTTCTCTCCCAAGGGACACATATCTTTTCTCTCTGGGACCATACATCAAGCTTCTCTTATAGTTATCCTGTGTACTTGCTTTGACCATTTGAAAAAATCAATTCTTTTATCTATTCAGAAGTTATTGAATTTGAAATCTACTGTTTTTTTTTTTTTTATTTGCTATGTATGTGATCTAGGCAAGTCAATGAGATTCATTGAGATTCCGTTTTCTGTATAAAATGAGGGAATCAGACAGGATGTGCTCTGAGGTTCCTTCCAACTCTACTGCACTTATAAATAAAAATCTCCATATTCACATTTTATGTGTGCCATGGATGAAATAATTTATTACCTGATGGTCAGATGTCTTATGTAGAGTTTCTCAATGATTGGTTAGTCTAATCCATACCAAACCTCTTCAGTTTGCCAAGCTCTATTGGAGATTAAGTTCTAATGTTATGATCTTCAGAATGAATAGAGAGATAATAGCCTTTTCAAACTTTCAGTTTCCTCCAACACCTAATACTAAGATCTTTCTACAATTTGAGCTTTGTTATTAAATAGGTAAAGCCTCAGATCTCTATACTACAATGCAAAGGATTTGGGCAACAAAGAAAGTAAACTTGATATATAACACCACGAAGTAAATACAACAGAGGTAATCACTAGGATTTAGTGGGATGAGATTTATTGTTATAAAGCAGCAATGAAACGATTGGTGTATGTATCTAGGAATGGTTAGCCTGGGAAAGACTAAATAAGGGATATAATCCCTAGTGAGGATTCTGTGAAAGAGGAATTACATTTATTCCATCTTGCTTCAGATGAAAGACAAGGCACCAAAGGATAGAAGTTATGTGAAGAACTTGAGAACATTAAGATCTATCCAAGAAATGGATCAACTTCCCAAGAGAGTTACAAAACTAGAAAACCTCAGAGCTGGAAGTTACAGAAGGAAATATCTAGCCAAATTCATACTTGAACATACCTAAGAATGCTTTCTATAATACTCCTAACAAGTGTTTATCTATCCTGAATTGACAAATGGGAATTGTTCCATTTATCATATATATCTAACTCCTGGTAGCTAATAGATCCTTAATAAATTTATGTTGGTTGATTGATTTAAAAAGCTTAAGTAAAGGGGAACTTGCAACCTCCAGAGGGAGCCATTCTACTTTGTTATAATTCTAAATAATGAGTTCTGCAAGAAGAAGATGGTAGTTGTCTATCAGAGCACCTATTCCTTACTTGGGAATATGCAGAACTAGATTGTTTTTGAATGTTCCTTTTAAAGCTAACATGCTATGATCTATTACCTATAATCTATATCCTTCCACAAATTGAAATTTTCCTAATACTTTATTCAGTAAAAACCTCATTCATTTATAAAGTCTAGTACCATTGTAATTCAGATAAATTCATTTAACTACCTTTTAGCATAAATCCTACCTTTAGCATGAAGCCCTTTGATATTTGATTTTACTCACTGTTTCATGTATCATTTGCCCATGTCTTGATATAACCAACCTTCCATTGTACCCTTGAATTTGTTTTGTTCTTGTACAACTTGGGTATTACTCTCTTTCACCCCCTAATTAGATAGTTCCTGTTTCTAGTGGTATAAATGCCCAGACTTTAATGTTTACCCATGATTGGTCACTCTTTAACAGTTAATTCTCATCAGGCCATTCCATAAATGCTATAAATGTGTGTGATTGTGATTTTGTTCTGCTGACTCATGCTTAAAAGTACAAAAAAAGCCCAAACCTCCAATAACCCATTAGCCTGAACAGTGGATCTGGAGCTGGACCTGATAACTTCCTGCTTGGTGAATGCTCCAATGATATATGGGCTGCTGTAAATCCTAAAATCCCTGTTCTGCAACAATGACTATTACATATGTTCCTGCCTTGTGCCTTTCTCCTAATAAAAACTTTATTTGATCTGCTAGCAGTAAATGTGACTTTATATTGATTCAATCTCCATCAGCCATATTTATACAAACTTTTTGTTCCACTCACAAATAAGATTCTGGAGCTTTGCCAATATCTAGTCTCAAGTAACAAAAGGAGCAATAATCCTGGAGTGAAAACTCCACTAAGAATACTGGATATAGAAATGATTCAATCAAAAAGTAGGCTACCTTTTTTATTAAACAAAATAACAAAAAAAAAATTCAACCTTTTTTATTAAAGGGCACTTTTTTATTCTAAAGTTCAATACATGCATTTCTGCATGTTTGTAAATTTATTTTGTAAATGTTTGTAAAAATTAGATTCTTGTTTTTGTGTTTTTAAAAATTGACATGACAATCACTTCTGATTCACCTGAACAGATGGATAATGAAAGCATGGATTTGGAAATCATTTTTTTCAAAAGATCCCAGCAACTTTAGAGAATATTCCTTCTCCACTATTTATCCCAGAGTCCTAACATGAAATTATCTAGAGAATTAACTTTGTCATAAATGGCTGCCACAGATGATGGAATTTTGCAAGGCAGGCAGCTTTGAAATGTTGAGAAACACAGCCACCTGTTGGGCTTAGCCTGGTATCACAGAGCTTTCAGCAAAACAGAGTTTATGCATGTTTTCTCAAAGAGAAAGACTGCAGATCTTTGTTTCCTGGTCTATAATTGGCTTGAGGAGGGAGCAAAAATAAAATTGCTAAGAGGGGTTTCAAGAGAGTGTGGTATTAAATCAAACTAGAAGTCAAAGGCTTTTAAGTGAGCTTAATGACATAATGGATTAGTTATTGTAACTAGATTAGAGAAACTATGATAGGACAGAAATACAGTAATCATTTGATCAACCAAGGATCAGTCAAACAAGAAACATACTCTGACTCCAAAAGAATGCACAGAGAAAATATATCAAAGTTAGAAATCCAGATGTTGTAACATTCATTTTAATGCAATAAACTTAACTTTACTTGAAAAAGTGACTCCAGAAAACAAAACTGCTCCAGGGGATGAAGTAAGTTTACAGATGGATGTAAAGACTTGTACAAATCTGAGAAACTTGTCCGTGTGCTAAAAGCCACAAATATAGCAAGGAGTTCAATTTGTGGTTCTGTTATTTCTCTCAAGCCAGACAACATGACTACTTGTTAGTAGTTCTAACGGAGGAAACATTCAAATATTGACTAAAAAGGAGTTTCAGAAATTTAGAACTGATTTTAATTATTGATCAACCATTGAGTAGCTCCTATATTCTTCATATTTTGCTAAGCAATTGTTCAAATATGACAACATCACAATCTACTAGGGAAGATAAGATTTGGGTAGCAAAGTAGAGAAAGATTAAGGGCTAAACTAAGTGATATTGATTTTAAATGCAACAGAAATGGGCTGCAACAATGGAAGTACTTGAGCTGAATATTTCGGATATGGCTAAGCAAAAAAAAAAGGAAGGTACTAAATAAATATGGGAAGATGTAGGGTGTGGGTATAATGGTGACTGAGGAAACTGGTAAAAGGGTAGGTGTTAAGGGATTGTTGTTGAGTCATGTTTGACTCTTCCTGATCTCAATTGGGCTTTTTTTTTGGGCAAAGATACTTGAGTAGTTTGCCATTTTCTTCTTCAACTCATGTCACAAATGAGCAAACTCAGGCATAGAAGATTAGGTGACTTAATTACGATCACAAAGTTAAGAAGTGTCCAAGGCTAAATTTAAATTGGTGAAGATGAGTCTTTCTGACTTCAAGTCCAGTACTATATTCACCACATCATCTAGCTGCCCTTATGTTGAGGAATAAAAGTAAATCATGGAAAAGGTGTTTCTGTAATAGTGCTCCATCTCTTTAGAGACTCAAAGGCCTTAGATGCTGTTACAAAGGGAACCAATTTGTAATCCACTACCAGAAATGAAAAAAATTGTCATAATTCATTGTAGAGGTGGGGGGATATTGAGGGGGAAATGAGTTGTTATAAAAAAGAGAGGTGATATTGGAATAGATGATATGGTGGAAAGAGCCTTGATGTCAGATATCAAGGGTTTTTAATTTGAAGTTAGTGAACAAGAGAGACAAAGAATGAGAGAATGACACAAAGATAGAGAAAGAAGGGAAAAAAGGGAGAGGTAAGAAGGGAAAGGAAAGGAAATGGAAAGGGGGAAGAGGAAAGTCATAAAGAAATGGGAGAAAGAGAGAGTTGCCTTTCAATAGAATTGGCTAATTGATTTATTTTGTAATTCTAGATATTTTACTTTATGCATTTTTTTTTTGAGAAGAGCACTACAAGCTTCATTACAAAAGAAGGTCATGACACAAATGAAAATAGTTAAAATTCGTTGCTCTACTCTAGGGGAAGAGGTCCTGGATCCTCTGATATATTTTACCTATTTGACCATGGACAAGCCGATTAACTTCCTAGCTTTCAATTTCTTCATCTGTAAAATAAGACTGAACTAAATATGGCGTCAAGGTCCCTTCTCATTATAAAACTATGATTAGATAAACAGGGATCAGAGGCAGTGAGGTGATACAGTGGATAGAGTACTGGCCCTGAAATCAAGAGGATTTGAGTTCAAATTCAACTTCAAACACTTGACACTAACTATGTGACTCTGAGCAAGTTATTTAACCTTAACTGCCTCAAAAACAACCACAGAGATAAAGAGGATTCTGTACACTTGGGCAGGAAAGGATAGAGGAAGCACAAAAACTAGACACAGACATCCAAAATGGAGGGTCTTGTTCTTTCCTCCCACTGCCCTTTATTTTCAATCTTGCCTGTGGTGATGTGGAAAATTGTAGCAACTGGTATATTGGATTATTGAGTATGCTGGTTGTCACACTTTATATAGGCAGGGAAATTCTGCTGCCATAGGAATGAAACTCCAAAGCTACCATGAGTTAACAGAGGTGCCAGGGTTGCTGTGTCCTGAAACTGCCTAACACCTGCATTGCAGAAGCAGTTCAGATTGATCCTTCTCCCAAGACTGGCAACTACTGTGATCCAACAAGATTGAAAGTTATACGATTCATTCTCTGATTTCACCTACTATTGTCTATGATATAGAGCTGGAGTCCTGGTCACCCACCTCCCTCATTTTTTTCCCATGATTTAAGTTCATATGTTCAGGAATTCCCCTGGTCACACCCGAAGAACTAAAAGTGTAAACAGGAAGACATCTTAGAAGACAAAAAGACATAGATGACTCCATGTTGGAACAATCAATTCTCTTCATTTTTTACTATATTCAATAACCTATCTGGCTACAAAACCACTGAGTATATGAATACTATGATTTATTGAGAGGTGAAGGGAAAGGAAAAATGACCAAAAAGAGAAAAGATCAGATGCATGGTGGATACTCTAGAACTATACATTTCTTAATTGTGATGATATTATAATATAACCCTTGGACAATTTGCATAAGATTCTCCTCATACCCAAAGATTGATTTTTCAGTGTTCTGAACCTGCAAGAGGAACAGAATTGGTAAGAAGTTGAAAGAAGATTCTGATCTTCTGGCTTTCAGTTTCAAGAGAGGTCATTCTGTTCCAGATTTTCTTCAGAGGTTTGAAGACAGAAATGTTCTGGATACATGTACAAGCCAATATGTTGAAGACCTAGCACTTTGATCATGGCCCTGTTTCTAGCTTATTACATAAGAAATTTCTCCTTAAGTGGGATTTAAGTCTGCCCATCTGTCTCTTTCGAGCTAGTATCTTCCTGACACTGGGTGGAGTTGATTTCTTTTTGTGTATTGTCTGGTTACATATTCCCCTATATATACTTTATCTGATTTTAGTTTTGCATTGTCTTTATTTGGATAAATAGGCTTCTTTGATATTTGCTATGTGTGTTCATTGTTGAACTGGTGTTTGCTGGCAAACTTTGGACATATAGTTTGGGACAATTCTTCATGACTAAGTGATAACAATGAAGAACATAGATTGAAAGTAAAATTTATTTCCTCTAGACTAATAATTAAGGAATCATAAAAGTATAATGCTACTACAGGCTGCTCCCTTTTTCTGAGGAAAACAGAGCCTCTGACCTCATCTTCCTCCTGGCAAGAATTAAAGTTGACCCTGGGGAAAGCTTGAGGAAGGGAGTTCTAAAGCTATCTGTTCTTGCCTCCTTATAAACTATATCTAAACAGACTAATGTGGAAAGATATTAACCTACATGGGCAACATAGTAAAGCACCTATCCTAACCAAAGTAGATTTTAACTGTTTCTTTTAAAGGAATGTGTTGTGTTCCAAAAGGTTCAAGAGAAATAACTTCTGAGTAATTTAATCATTTTATTAATAATGCCAGCATTTTATTAAAAGAGTAGGCAGCTCCCTGTTAGATCAAAAACCATCATGGCAGTAGGCTCATGCTTATGTTCTTTTGGAAGAGGAGTATTCAAAAGGATGGCAATCATTTCTGATTGGTAGAATGAGAAAATAAATATTACAATGAGGGCTGGACATGAACTTTAATTATGTCATCCACTTCTAAGTTCCCCAGCCTTGGGGATCTACCAAAAATGTATTCAAGTCTGAGTATATTATAATGGCCACTCTACCTAAGTGGAGTCCATATAGAGAAGATTAGCTCAGCCTTCAGAGACAGGTTTTGAAATGAGGATTAAGAAAAGAGGAAAATCTGAATCTCCTCAGCTCACTGGTTATTAATAATCATTTCTCTCAAGTGACTGGAAAGGGCAGGAAGCAGCCTAGTATTTGCAGGTTAAACATTCCCTGATACTTATAAATATCCTATAAGAAATGACAAGAGGGGTGATTTTAGAAAAGCCTTGAATGACTTAGATGAACTAATACTAAATGATATGAGCAAAACCAAAAGGACACTGTACATAGCAATAACAGTACTGTGTGATGATCAACTATGATGGACTTAACTCTTCTACAATGAGGTGATTCAAGACATTTCCAATAGACTTATAATGGAAAGAGACATCTGTGTCCAGAGAGAAAACTATGGAGATTGGAATGTGGATCAAAACATAGTATTTTCTTTTTCTGTTATTGTTGTTTACTTGGTTAGTTTTTTTTTCTTTCATGTTTTTTCCCCTTTTGATCTGATTTTCCTTGAACAACATGACGAATATGGAAATATAATTAAAGAACTGCACATTTAACCTATATTGGATTGCTTGCTATCTTAGGGAGGAGGGGGAATAGAGGAAGAAAAATTTGTCACACAAGGTTTTGCAGAGGTGAAAGTTGAAAACTATCTTTGCATATATTTGGAAAAATAAAATACTATTGTAGAAAAAGTGCATTAAATACATACATATATATATATATATATATATATATCATGTTAAATCCCCAAAATAATCTTATGAATCAAATAATATAACTACTATCTCCATTTTATAGGTAAGGAAACTGAGGCTCATAGAAGTAAATTAGTTATATCAAGATTACCCAAGTAGTAAGTGGCAGAACTGGGACTCAAATTCAGGTATATTTATCCCAAATCAAGTGCTTGCCACAGTGTATGCCGTTTCACAAACATTGTTTCTCTACAGTTAGGCTGGATAAGGTGTTCAGAAAGAACTACCACTTCTATTATGAGAACTTGCTGAACTCTTTTCAGAGCAGCTCATCTACCATTGGTGTCTACCTTCACCCAACTCTTACCTGTGATTCCAAGGAACTGTAGCATGCACAGTGACCATCGCACCTACTAACCACAGGTAAACCCATCTAAGCAGATGGGCTATACCAAGTTGGGAATGACTGACAGTGAGTTAGAGAGATATATACTCCAAGCATGTGAAGACTTTCCTAGCAGGGCATATGAGAACAATTTATCCCAAACGCCATGAAGACAGTTGACCAGGCCCATGGAATGCTTAGAGCTTAGTCAGGCTTGAAAGATGCCATGGTAATCTACTGAAATCCAAGACATCACCAATTATCTTGACTTTGTCCTGCCACTGGACTTCCTCAAGAAGAAAGGATGGGACTGACACCTTTGTGGAACTCTACCTCACTTAAATCCAATTCACAAGCAAGTCAAGATATAACCCCATGATATCATTGTTCCTCTTCAAAAACAACAAAAAAATCCTAACAATTTCCCTGCAATTTAGAAGCAGAAACAGGATTTCAGAGGAATTATCCCTCAGGGTGGATAAATGGATGGATATATAGATAAATCAATAAATATATATAGAAAGAAAGAAAGAAAGAAAAAAAGAAAGAAAGAAAGAAAGAAAAAAGAAAGAAAGAGAAAGAGAGTGTGTGTGTAAAGAAAGAAAGAAGATATGAGAACTAGTCTTATTGTCTTTATTTATATTTATAGTCTTATTAGTCAACTCTGTAAGACAATAAGTTGTAAAACAATTGCCAATTTTCTATCAAACTGTGAATACCCTTTGGTCCAGCAGTGTTTCTACTGAGCTTGTATCCTAAAGAGATCTTAAAGGAGAGAAAGGTACCCACATGTGCAAAAAATATTTGTGGCAGCCCTTTTTGTAGTGTCAAGAAACTGGAAACTGAGTGGATACCCATCAGTTGGAGATTGTTATATATGAATGTTATGGAATATTATTGTTCTATAAGAAATGATCAGGAGGATGATTTCAGAGATGCCTGGAGACTTACAGGAACTGATGCTAAATGAAATGAGCAGAACACGGCCACAGCAAGATTATACAATGGTCAATTCTGATGGACATGGCTCTTCTCAACAAAGAGATGATTCAGACTAATTCCAATAGTCTTGTGATGAAGAGAGCCATCTGCACCCAGAGAGAGGATTATGGGAACTGAATGTGGATCACAACAGTATTTTCACTCTTTTCATTGTTGTTTGCTTATGTTTTATTTTCTTTCTCATTTTTTTCATTTTTGATTTGATTTTTCTTGTGAAGTATGATATTTGTGGAAATATCTATAGAAGAATTGCACATATTTAACATATAATGCCAATGAGGGATGGGCATGAATTTTAATTATGTCATCCATTTCTAAATTCTCCAACCAAGTCTGAGTGTAACACAATAGCCACTCCACCTAAGTGGAGTCCATATAAAGAAAGATTAGCTCAGCTTTCAGAGACTCAGGTCTTGAAATGAGGATTAAGAAAAGAGGGAAAATCTGAATCTCCTCAATTTACTGGTTATTAATAATCATTTCTCTCAAGTGACTGGAAAGGGCAGGGAGCAGCCTAGTATTTGCAGGTTAAACGTTCCCTGAGGACCCAAGGAGATTCAGCAACCTTTAAGAAGGATATGCTACATATGTGCCCAAAAAAGAACTGAGGTAGCTCCTGGGAAGGAGGCTCAAGGAGAGCACCACCTGTTCAATGACTCAGGTAGTTCAACTCTATTGCATATATCACATGTTATATTTCTCTAAGTTAAAGAAAGGCAATATAAAAACCAGTTTGAACTATTCCAATTACAAAAAGCCATTGTACAAATTTAACATATATTGGATCACTTGCCAACTGGGGGAGGGGATGGGGAGAAGGGAGGGAAAAAAATTAGAAGATAGGGTTTTGTAGAGGTGAATGTCAGAAATTTTCCACGTGTGTTTTCCTCACTAGATAACTCCTTACACTAATGAAATCATACTTCTAATAATCCAATCCACCTAAAGAAAAGGCTAAATACGAGAAATTCAGAGATACCTATGAAAACTTAGCTTTTTTTTTTCTTTTGAAAAAAATTTCTTTACAACATTATCCCTTGCACTCACTTTTGTTCTGACTTTTCCCCTCCCTCCCTCCACCCCCTTCCCCAGATAGCAAGCAGTCCTATACATGTTAAATATGTCACAGTATATCCTAGATACAATATATGTGTGCAGAACTGAACAGGTCTCTTGTTGCACAGGAAGAATTGGATTCAGAAGGTAAAAATAACCAGAGAAGAAAAACAAAAATGCAAACAGTTTACATTCATTTCCCAGTGTTCTTTCTTTGGATGTAGCTGCTTCTGTCCATCTTTGATCAATTGAAACTGAGTTTGATCTTCTCTTTGTCAAAAAAATCCACTTCCATTAGAATACAAACTCATACAGTATCATTGTTGAAGAATCTCCTGGTTCTGCTCATTTCACTTAGCATCAGTTCATGTAAGTCTCTCCAAGCCTCTCTGTATTCATCCTGCTGGTCATTTCTTACAAAACAATAATATTCTAAAACATTCATATACCATAATTTACCCAAACATTCTCCAATTGATGGGCATCCATTTGTTTTCCAGTTTCTAGCCACTACAAACAGGGCTGCCACAAATATTTTGGCATATACAGGTCCCTTTCCCTTCTTTAGTATTTCTTTGGGATATAAGCCCAGAAGTAACACTGCTGGATCAAAGGGTATGCAGAGTTTGAAAATTTTTTGGGCATGATTCCAGATTGCTCTCCAGAATGATTGGATTCGTTCACAACTCCACTAACAATGCATCAGTGTCCCTGTTTTCCCTCATCCCCTCCAACATTTATCATTATTTTTTCCTGTCATCTTAGCCAATCTGACAGGTGTGTAGTGATATCTCAGAGTTGTTTCAATTTGCATTTCTCTGATCAATAGTGATTTGGAACACTCTTTCAAATGAATGGAAATAGTTTCAATTTCATCATCTGAAAATTGTCTGTTCTTATCCTTTGACCATTTATCAATTGGAGAGTTGATTAGACTCAATTAAATTAGACTCAATTCTCTATATATTTTGGAAATGAGGCCTTTATCAGAACTTTTAACTGTGAAAATGTTTTACCAGTTTATTGCTTCTTTTCTAATCTTGTTTGCATTAGTTTTGTTTGTACAAAGGCTTTTTATTTTGATATAATCAAAATTTTCTATTTTGTGATCAATAATGATCTCTAGTTCATCTTTGGTCACAAATTTCTTCCTCCTCCACAAGTCTGAGAGGTAAACTATCCTATGTTCCTCTAATTTATTTATAATCTCGTTCTTTATGCCTAAACCATGGATCCATTTTGATCTTATCTTGGTATATAGTGTTAAATGTGGGTCCATGCCTAATTTCTGCCATACTAATTTCCAATTTTCCCAGCAGTTTTTGTCAAATAATGAATTCTTATCACAAAAGTTAGGATCTTTGAATTTGTCAAACACTAGATTGCTATAGTTGATTATTTTGTCTTGTGAACCTAACCTATTTCACTGATCAACTAATCTATTTCTTAGCCAATACTAAATAGATTTGGTGACTGCTTCTTTATATTATAGTTTTAGATCAGGTACAGCTGGGCCATCTTCATTTGATTTTTTTTTTCATTAATTCCCTTGAGATTCTTGACCTTTTGTTCTTCCATATGAATTTTGTTGTTATTTTTTCTAGATCATTAAAATATTTTCTTGGGAGTCTGATTGGTATAGCACTAAATAAATAGATTAGTTTAGGGAGTATTCTCATGTTTATTATATTCACTCAGCCTATCCAAGAACACTTAATATTTTTCCAATTATTTAAATCTAACTTGATTTGTGTGGAAAGTTTTTTTGGTAATTTTGCTCATATAATTCCTGACTTTCCTTTGGTAGATAGATTCCCAAATATTTTATTCTATCAACAGTTACTTTGAACAGAATTACTCTTTGTATCTCTTGCTGTTGGATTTTGTTGGTGATGTATAAAAATGCTGAGGATTTATGCAGATTTATTTTGTATCCTGCAACATTGCTAAAGTTATTAATTATTTCTAATAGCTTTTTAGTAGAATCTTTGGGGTTCTCCATCTGCAAAGAGTGATAGTTTGGTTTCCTCATTACCTACTTTAATTCCTTTAATCTCTTTCTCGACTCTTATTGCTGAGGCTAGCGTTTCTAATACAATATCGAATAATAATGGTGATAGTGGGCAACCTTGCTTCACTCCTGATCTTACTGGAAAGGTTCCAGTTTTTCCCCATTGCATATGATGCTTACTGATGGTTTTAAATATATGCTCCTGACTATTTTAAGGAAAAGTCCATTTATTCCTATTCTTTCAAGTGTTTTTATTAGGAAAGCATTTTATCAAATGCTTTTTCTGCATTTATTGAGATGATCATATGGTTTTTGTTAATTTGGTTATTGATATAGTCAATTATGCTAAGAGTTTTCCTAATATTGAACCAGCCCTGCATTCCTGGTATAAATCCTACTTGGTCACAGTGTATTATCCTGGGATGATTTTCTGTAATCTTTTTTGCTAATATTTTATTTAAGATTTTAGCATCAATATTCATTAGGGAGATTGGTCTATAATTTTCTTTCTCTGTTTTATGAAGACTTCTCTTAATGTCCTAGGAAAATAGTAGGGGAAGGGGAAATGTCCATGACTATCATAAAGAGAAAATCTGATTAAAAGTCAACTGAAATAAGATTAAAAGCGATGAACATTATTGGTTTCAGAGGACAGATGATAAAACATCTCCCTATACTCATTAGAAAAATGGAAGGTAAGAGAATAGCATCAGTCAGATTAGGTCACAGTGCCACTTAATTTTCCTTAGGTTTTTTTTTTTTTTTTAAGGATAAATTTCTCAGGGGTAAGAGAAGATATCAGCAAGTCTCTGAGGTGGGAGAAAAAAATTAAAGCCACAAAAAGCCAAAGATGACTATTACTCCTTCATTTATAGAAGGAACTAAGCCAAGCAAAAAGATTTGTTGAGGTCATATAGCTAAATAAGTTCTAGAATTGTAACTATAACACAAATCTCTTGATTTTTTATCCCATGGTTCTTCCATGAAACTTCACCAATTCTTAAGAGTGGATCAAAGAAATTGAATCTTTTAGTTAAGTATGATTCATTCATAGTCATTTTCCCAATGATAGAAGGCAGAAAATTGGCCAGGAGACTTGGTGTAAGCTGGATAGTAGATTAAGGTAGAAACTGCAGATTGTAAATCTAAGATTTAATAACACTGATCTTTTTGTCAGAGAATTTAGACTGGGCTTTGGAAGAAAGATAAAGTAAAATGATCCCATAGGTGATTAGGTCAGACTGCCTTTCTCCAAGAATCTCAGAATTCCTCTTTACTTTATTAGACTTTGTGACCTAGAAGCCAAAATCTGTACTTTCCCATCACTCATTCCCAAAACATTCATTCTTTGCCTAATTATTTTCAAAAGTTGGTGACATGAATGATTGTCTTTCAAATGGTCCCAGTTGGTTCTTTTTTGAGCCAACATTGACTGCTACTTTTCTTTTACTTCTAAAAATATGAATAAGTACATTTTGTCTTCTGGGATATTTGTAATTTCTACTGAAGAAATTGTTTTATTAGAAACAAACCTTAGAACCTTCATCAATTCAAATCACACAAAATGCAGAAAAGACTTTAGACATTATTTAATACAACATCTTCATTTTACAGACAAGAAAATGAAAGTTTCAAGAAATTAAGTGACGTGACAATTGTTAAACAATTAGTTATTAAAGAACTTAATAACTTAAACCTGGATTTGATGACTACTAGGCTAACCCAATGCTCTTAACCTGCTTTAAGTGACTCTCACAATACCCATGACCAAAAAGCTCGTTATCCATTTAATACTTTTTTTTTTTGCCAGCTTCTGTTAAATGGAAAATCTGAAGTCTTATGGCTTATGAAAATCAATAAAACAAATCAGTGATAAATCTTGGCATAGGAATCAATATTTTTTGCTTCATCTTAAGTAAATGCTTTTAAAGTATTTTAGATGCCCTGATATAATTTTTGATTTGGCCAATGGTAAAGCTTGTTAATGCATCACCATTACACTCCAACCAAGGACACTAGTTTTATTTTATAAAATGAGTAATAATATAAGTTTTTCAGTTGTATATCCCTTGAACTTTTAATATTTAAAATAAATGTCTTTGTGCTCTTACAAGAAAAAAAATGTTGAAGCAAATCTCATAGGTAAGGAATGCTTTAGCACTTGAGATAGTTGACTTAGTACTATAAGTTTTTACTGAATTTGAAATTGTGCATGTTGTTTAAAGAATCCAGAACCATTAAGAAATTCTTGGATGAGTTTTGAAATATATATTAAATATACAGATGCATATATGTAAATGTATATAGATATAAACACAAGCATATGTGTATAATTTACTGTCTTTTTCTAAAAATCTAATTATGAAGGGTTTTTTTTAATAGTATATATTTAATAGTAATAATAGATAATGGTATATCACCCCCCAAAAAGGATAAAAAGCTACATTTGTCAGTCCCTTCTGCAGACCACCAAGTCTCAGTTATCTCCTCAAGTACATTTTGAGTGACATGGAATATACCAATTATCAGTGAGCTAGGTAACAATATACAGTCATTGGTAGCATTTTTTGATTCCGAGACTACACTAAATGAATCTATTCAGACGTGTTGTGAGATTAAAGCACTTTGCAAACTTTTACTTCTGTATAAATGCTGGTTGTCAACTTTCATTCACCAGGCCTCCAGTGGAGGTGACTTTTTTCTACTATATTTTTGCTGAACTCAAGAAGTGTTTATATATTCCTCTTCCCCTTTAGAAAAGAAAACTCCTTGTTCTAACATTAAAAGTTCTAGCAAACTATTTTTTCCTACTTTTCTAAGCATATCTCCTTCTATTCCCTTATTTTGAAAATAACAACAACATTCCAATCAAACTGGTGTGATTATTCTTCATATATTTCATTTGTCCTCCAACCTTTCCTCAATGCCTTTTTTCACTGCATAATAGTAAAGTCAAAATACCTCTACTCTAACTATAAAATAAGTAATCCTATTTTAAAAAGAAAAACTAATTAGTCTGGCCTAACCTGTTCTTGATGAAGCCATATTGGTTCTTTGTAGTCACTGTTTCCTTTTCTAAATATTCACAAATCAGCCTTCCAATAATATCATTTGAATTTTGCCAGGAATTAAAGTCAAATCCTATGGAGGCTTGGAGTTTGCAGGTTCTTTCTTTTTCCTTTTTGTTTTTTGGAAATTAGGATATTTTCCCAAGTCCAATGTTACACTACTTCTACTATGCTCATTGATCTTTAAAAATCATTGACACTGGCTTAACAATCAAATTTATCAGTTATTTCTATATCCTATGAGATAGATCAAATTAGTACCATAACAGGAATAACTCACATCGCTAATCACACTTTTTGAAGAATATAATTTTCATCAAAGTGAGCCAAGAACTTATTTGCTGATCTTTTGGAGAGAAGGAAATGAAGGACAAAGAGAAATAAAGTAACAATATGACCTTTGGGCCAATTACTTGACCTTCCTATAAATGTTTTCTTTTCTATAAAAAGATAGGGTTGAACAAGAAAGTATGTGAGGTCCCTTCAAACTCTAGATCATAATCCATTTATTACTTGATCCCCTCCTACCTTTTTATTTTTACACTTTATTCTTTACTATCTACTCTTTAATTTAGTTGATACTGGCCTTTTGTCTACTCCATGAATAAAACTCTTCATCTCTCTTTTTTTTATTAAGCTTTTATTTTCAAAATATATGCATAGAGAGTTTTCATCATTCACTTTTGTAAAACCTTGTGTTCCAATTTTTTTTCCTTCCCTTTTTCCCTCCAGCTCCCCTGGACAGCAAGTAATCCAATATACTTCTATTCTTCTATACATATTTCCACAATTATGCTGCACAAGAAAAATCTGATCAAAAAAGAAAAAAATGAGAGAGAAAATAAAATGCAAAGAAACAACAATAAAAAGGTGAAAATACTATGTTGTGATCCACACTCAGTGCCCACAGTTCTTTCTCTGGGTGCAGATGGATCTCTCCATCATAAGATTATTGCAACTATCTTGAATCACTCACTGTTGAAAAGAGTCACTTCCATGAGAATTAATCATCATATAAGCTTATGTAATACTCTTCATCTTTTAGCATCAGGAATTTTCTCTGGCTATTCCTATGTCTGGAATATTCTCCTTTCTCAACTCTACCTACTGATTTCTCTGGCTTCCTTTAAGTCCCAACTTTTCCAAGTCTTTGACAACACCTCTTACTTCCAGTGCCTTAATTATTTCGTATTTGTTTGGTATATAGCTTATTTTGTATTTGTTTGTATGTTATTTCTCCCATTAGATTGTGAGCTCTACTAGTGTAGGTATAGATAGATTTTTAATTTGGGAGGGCATTGGGCATTTGGATTTTTTTTCTTGCCTCTTTTTGCATCCCTAGTGTTTAGTACAGTGACTGACACATAGTAGGTACTTGATAAATAATTACTGATTGATTGATTGATCTTATAACATTAGCCTCCTGTATTAGCATTAGACCCGGATATTATATTCTCTCTTTAATAACTTCATGTCTCCTGAATTCTGACTCTATTATCTGCATTCTGCATTTTTTTTTTAATTGAAAGAAAGTGGTGAATCTTGTGATCTGCTTGGACTGATTATTATTCTACTTGCTTTTTTCTGACTCCTATCTGTGCTTAACACCCTTCCAACTATTTTAGAGTTTTTTAAGCAGCACAGTTACTGCTCAAGATTTTATACTGGAAAGTATTCAAGACCAAATGAATTAAAAGATCTGGAATTCCCAAGCCTACTGTCCATTTGGAACTGTCTAAGGCAAAGTGGGACATGTGATATGTTATCCAAATGCTTACATCTCTGCTGACCCCACTCTGCTTCTACTTTCTCTTGTCATATAAATCATAAGACTAAAAAGCAATCTGCATTTCCTGCCTCTATTCCTTACCAATAACTCAGTTTTAAACCATTTGTAATCTGACTTCAAAAAATGTCCTCTCAAAAGTTACTGTTCATTCCTCCACCACCAAATGTAATCATCTTTATTCAAACTACATTCTCTTAAATATTTTTGTAGCATTTGAGACTGTTGAACACTCAGAGCTTTTCCATATTTTTTTTTCCTTCTTTGACTTCTATGACAATGACCTTTCTTGGATTTTCTCTGACCATTCTTAATCTGAAATTTTTAGCCTTCACCAAATCCAGACTCATAGAATTACAGAATTTAGGGTTGGAAGGGATCTCAGCAATCTTTTCCTGGAGGTGAGAGGTGAGAGTATTTTATTTTGTCCTCAAAAGACCTCATCTGTAGTACTGATTTCAGTTTTGGGCACCATAGCTTAAGGATACTGATAAACCAGAGATTCTTCAGAGAAAAATGGTAAAATACCTTGATCAAGTTTTTTTTGTTGTTGTTATTCTTGGCCATTTTTGGCATAATTTCTTGCAATCTTTCACTCCCATAGTTTTTTTTATTTTTATTTTTTAATAAAGCTTTTTATTTTCAAAACATATGCACAGATAATTTTTCAACATTAATCCTTGCAAAACCTTGTGTTCCAATTCCTCCCTTTCCCCCATTCCCTCCCCTAGATGGCAAATAGTCCAATATATGTTGAACATGGTAGAAATATGTTAAATCTAATATATGCATACACATTTATACAATTAGCTTGATGTACAAGAAAAATTAAATCAAACAAGAAAGAAATGAGAAAGAAAATAAAATGCAAGCAAACAATGACAAAAAGTGAAAATGCTATGCTGTGATCAACACTCAGTTCCCACAGTCCTCTCTCTGGACGTTGATTGCTCTCTTCAACACAAGATGATTGGAATTGGTCTGAATCACCTCATTGTTGAAAAGAACCACGTCAGAATTCATCTTTGTATAATCTTATTGTTGCCATGTTCTTCTGCTCCTTGATCTCCTAATTCTGTCATTTCACTTAGCATCAGTTCATGTAAGTATCTCCAGGCTCCTCTGAAAGCATCCTGCTGATTGTTTCTCATAGAACAATAATATTCCATAACATTCATTATACCATAACTTATTCAGTCATTCTCCAATTAATGGGCATCCACTCAGTTTCCACATTCTTGCACATGTGAGTCTCTTTTGCTCCTTTAAGATCTCTTTGGGATATGATCCCACTAGAAACACTGCTGGGTCAAGGGATATGCACAGTTTGATAGCCCTTTGGGCATAATTGCTCTCCAGAATGGTTGGATACATTTACAATTCCACCAACAATGTATCAGTATCCCAGTTTTCCAACATCCCCTCCAACATTCGTCATTATCCTTTGCTGTCAACTTAGCCACTTTGAGAGGTGCATAGTGGTATCTCAGAGTTGTCTTAATTTGATTTCTCTGATCAATAGTGATTTGGGGGTAACTTTTCATATGACTAGAAATGGTTTCAATTTCTTCATCTAAGAATTGTCTGTTCATATCCTTTGACCATTTATCAATTGGAGAATGGCTTGGATTCTTATAAATTTGAGTCAATTCTTTTGTATTTTAGAAATTAGGCCTTTATCAGAATCTTTAAATGTTAAAATGTTTTCCCAGTTTATTTCTTCCCTTCTAATCTTGTCTGCATTAGTTTTGTTTATACAAAAACTTTTTAACTCAATATAATCAAAATTATCTATTTTGTGATCTCTAGTTCTTCTTTGGGCATAAATTCCTTCTTCTTCCACAGATCTGTCACTCCCATAATTTCAACTATCATTTCTATGCAACAGAGTTTAAACTTATATATATAATTAATTTTGTTATAAATTAATTTTATTTATATGTTAATATATTAATTATAACTTAAATTGTATTATTATAATTAAATTTTATATAATTAGATATTGTAATTTTAACTATTTATTAATTTAAAATAAATATATATTTAAATATTTAAAATAAATAATTTTATATAAATATAAATTAATATAATTAAATATATAACTAAATTACATGTAATTTAAATTATAATCATAATTTTAAATTATTTATTTATATGTTATACATTAATTTTATTAATTTAATATAATTAAATTTATGTGTATAGCCCCAACTTCTCTCCTAAACTCTAGACCCAACTTCCCATTATATAGAGTATATACATTTATACATATACAGTTATATATTAATATATATCTAGTACTTCAAACTCAACATGTTCAAAATTCATTATCTCCCTTTCAAAATAAAAATAATTAATTAATATTTCCAGCCTTATCTTCACATACCATATGCTTTACTTAAACTATACTGCTATCTAGGTGGTCTCATACATGTCCTATGCTTTCCTAATTCTGTGCTTTTATTCAAGCCATTCTCTAGCCCAGTGGTTCTCAAACTTTTGTTTTCAGTATCTTTATCCTATTAAAAATTATTGAGGATCTCTCCAAAGTGTTTTTGTTTATCTGGATTATATTTATAGACATTTACCATATTGGAAATAAAAACTATTTTTGAATTTGTAGACCCTCTAAAAGGGTTTCAGAGATCCCCAGGATTCTCTAGACCACACTTTGAGAACCACTGCATCTAGCCTATAATACCTCTCCTCTATTCCATAGCTAAAGAACTTCTCTCTCTCTCTCTCTCTTTCTCTCTCTCTCTCTCTCTCTCTCTCTCTCTCTATATATATATATATATATATATATATATATATATAGTCCATAGCTAAAGGACTTTCTCTAAAGCTCTCTATAATGATACTTCCTCCCCAGAGAAATCTTGGCCAAAAGAGTCCTTTCCCTCATTTTATCTTTCAGTGTATTTTGCGTGTGCTTCTCTTTAAGTAGTTATCATGCTCTATCTTTTATATAGTACATGATACATCTCCTCTAGAAACTGTAAACTTTCTGAAGGTGAGAATTATGCTTTATTCATATTTGTGATTCCCTTGCTTAGTACCTAGCTGAAGTATGTGTAAAACTGGTACTTGACAAACATTTGCTAAACAAATGAAGGGATAAATCACAATTTTATTTACAATTTCATTCTTTCAATTTGTTTACTTAGCAGTAAGCAAGCCAAGTCTAAAAACCACTTTGGTCATATACCGTCCCAGGTACGCCATCTCATTAGATACATTTAGTGATCCATCTTATTTACAGAAAATGAATATGAAAGGAAAGGACCAAAGAATCATTGAACCCTAGAGCTGGAAAAGACTTACAGAGAGAATCTCATCCAAGCCCTTAATTTGACTTGTGAGAAAGCTGAGGTCCAGAAAAATAAAGGGATCCCACAGGGAGCAAGTTGTAGATGTAGCATACAAAGCAAAATACTTTGAGTTCTTATGCAGCATTCCTTCCTCTGTTCCACACTCTAACTCTGCCTCTGGACAGAAACAGCAGCAAGTTGATGGTCTATCCGTGGACCTTTTTTTGCTCAGGGATACATGCCTTTCTTGTTTTAAATGATAAATCTATCAAAAAAGTTGTCCCCTCACCTGGTAGCCTGTAAATAACAGACAAGTGAACAGCAGTGACTCAGTGGCTAGAAGCCTCTAAACACATCCCAGAAAGTGCCATTGTCAGCAATAATCAATAACTTTATCCTGACTCTGGTATTTTGACAAGAAGTCTTAGAGAATAACAGTACACTTGTCTAGACTGTGAAAAGACCACCTGGTGTCCTTAAACAATGCTCTACCGTGGGGGGCTTTTTAAAGAAACCCCAGCAGCCTGGATGCCAACAGGACCAGTAATCACTCAAGGGGATGGGGTGAGGAGAAACATTCTTTCCCTCATTATATGGTTGGCAAGGCGAGGCGCCAATCACTGGTGATGCTAGGCCATCTGTAACCTCCCAGGGTGCTCCTGAGGTTATGTGTGCATACTTGCTCAGCTCTGTAAGAGCTGTTAAAAGCACAGCTCCTCAGCCTCATGTCCATATTTGTGCATGGAACATTATATTATACTTTCAGCACCTCAAACAAGGAAGGAAAATAAATCCTGTTTCTGGGACAAGCCCATAGGCCTCTCTCTGAGCAGGGAGCTCCAATGTGAGAGTGAATTATTCCTCTCTGACAGAGAAATGGCAATGATAAACTCATACGTATTGTTTTCTAAGGCCACACAGTTATACAAAGTCTGCCTTCTCCTCTAACCCTGAGAAATAAAATGACAGAAGGAAAAAAAACAAGAAAACTAAGATTAAGTGAATTCTAGAAATTGGATCAATATAACAGGATTGATTCTTTCTGAATCTTTAAACAAAGATATCTGAAAAAAACTTTTTTACTCAGATACAGCGCTACAATTTAGTAATTACATAGAAATTTTCATAGTCTTTGAAAGAATAAATTATAAGGAGGACGGACAGTGTGATATATTGAGAAAACCAATAACTGTGACGGAAGTCAGGAAACTTGGGTTTGAGTCCTGATGCAGACCCTTACTATCTGTGTGACTTTGTACAAGTCATTTAATATTCCTGGGCCCGAGTTTCTTCATGTAATAATAACAAGTTAAATCAAACTAAATATCAAAAAATATTTTACAAACATTATTTCATTTTATCTTCCCAATAACTCTAGGAAGAGGTAGCTTGATGGTACATGGATAGAGCATCAGCTCTGGAGTCAGGGGGAACCAATAATTCTAGGAACTAGAAACCATTATTATTCCCATTTTACAGCTGAGGAAATTGAGACAGAAGTTAAATGATTTGTCCAGGGTCACAAAATTAGTAGCACTGAATCTCAACTCATACTGACTCTAGGGACTGTGTTCCATTCAATGAATCACTAGATGCCTCCTGGGTAAAATATTGGAGTTGAATTAAATGATCTCTGAAGTCCATTCTAAATCTATGATCCTGTCTGTGTTCTTTCCCAAAAGGTCTTTGAATGGAATATACTCTATAAAAATCTATCATTTCTCAGAATAGCTGAGAATGGTTCTGATTTATGTATGTAAATAATAAATCAGTATTGGTCCTACTGTCCAATTAGAAAGTTAAAAGAAACTATACAGTTGTTCTCAATAGATGCTTCTGGACAGTGTAAATATCATGAATAAAGAATTAATCTTATATTGGCTAAGATGACAAGAAAAGATAATGACAAATGTTGGAGGGAATATGGGAAAACTGGGACACTAATGCATTGTTGGTGGAGTTGTGAACTGTTCCAACCATTCTGGAGAGCAGTTTGGAACTATACCCAAAGGGCTACCAAACTGTGCATACCCTTTGATCCAATAGTGTCTCTAATGGATCTGTATCCCAAAGAGATCTTAAAGGAAGGAAAGGGACCCACCTGTGCAAAAATGTTTGTGGCAGCCCTGCTTGTAGTGGCAAGGAACTGAAAACTGAGTGAATGCCCATCATTTGGAGAATGGCTGAAAAAGTTATAGTATATGAATGTAATGGAATATTATTATTCTATAAGAAACGATCAGGGGGTTGATTTTAGAGATGCCTGGAGAGACTTACATGAATTGATGCTGAGTGAAATGAGCAGGACCAGAGATCATTGTACATGGCAACATCAATATTATACAATGATCAATTCTGATGGACGTGGCTCTCTTCAACAATGAGATGATTCAGACCAGTTCCAATGGTCTTGTAATGAAGTAAGCCATCTATATCCAGAGAGAGAACTGTTGGAACTGAGTGTAGATCACAACATAGTATTTTCACTTTTTGTCATTGTTTGCTTTCACTTGCTTTCTTGGAAATTGAGTGGATGTCCATCAACTGGAGAATGGCTAAATAAATTATGGTATATGGATGTAATGGAATATTATTGTTCTATAAGAAATGATAAGCAGGCTGATTTCAGAAAACTCTGAAAAGACTTACATGAACTAATGCTGAGTGAAGTGAACAGTACCAAGTGAACATTGTAACAACAAGATTATGCGATGATCAACTGTGATAGATTTGGCTTTTCTCAGCAATGTGGTGATTCAAGACAGACTTGAGATGGAAAATGCCATCCACATACCAAGAGAGAGCTATAGAGAATGAATGTGGTCGAAGCATAATATTTTCACCTTTTTGTTTGTTTGTTTCTTTATTTCTCATGGTTTTTCCCCTTTGGGTCTGATTTTTCTTGCACAATATGACAAATAAGGAAATATGTTTAAAATAATTGCACATCTTTAAATTTAGATTATCAGATTACTTCCTGTCTTGGAGAGAGACGAGATAAGGGAGGGCAGAAGAAAAATTTGGAATGGAAAGTCTTACAAAAATGAATGTTGAAATCTATCTTTATATGCATTTGAAAAAGTAAACTACCATTGACAATTTTTTTTTAAGTGGAGTTCTCAAAACATGAAATCATGTTTTAGAGATGAAAAAGAGAAACAAAAAAGATGCCCCTAAATTACTCCCTGACAACCTCTTCTCCATAAGACAGAATTGCTCTAACAGTTCTTGATTCAAAGGAAAAAATACATTTTAGACAAAGAAATATATGCAGACCTCAGTTTTGATTCAGAAGAATATGGTTATCCAATGCATACTGTATACTGGTATTCATCAAAAGAAAAATAATAAAATAAAATTCTGGTATGCACTCCATAGTGATAAAAAGGAGAGTTTTGTAAGTTTCTGAAATGTATATAAAATACACAATTTCTCTATGCTTACTTTTGTTGATTATTTTTTATTGATTTTGTAAAGCAAAACATGGGCTTTCTTTTCCAATAAGGTATCTCACATTCATACATCAAACTTATTAATATACATATAACAGTGAAGATATCCTTGTTCACCAATTCCTCTATCATAAATATAAAGCTATGTATAAACCAGAGACTCATGTTGGGCAAAGGAGTTTACCACTTTCATAAAGGAGATCTAATATAAAGCATCTTTCCTAGGGATGGTGAGGTCCTCTAGATGACCTGTTTATGGATGCCGATTGCATTCTGCTCTGGAGCATTGAAGACTTTACTGAAGATACTTAGCTTCTCAAAAAAAAATTGACCTAATCACCCATTCAATGACAAGTAGATGAAAAATATCTATTGCACAGGTTAGGTAAACAACTATAGAGCTAATCCATCAGCATATTGATAATCTTGTTCAGAAAATGCAAATGAATAGGTTGAGTTTTTAATTAAATAAGATGGGTGAATTGCCTTCAGGAAATTACAAAGTTCTCTTAATCATACCAAACTTTACCCAAGAAGAAAGGGACCATCTGTTACATTTTATAGATTTAGAACTGGGAGGAATCTTAGAAGTCAGTAAGTCAAAGATTGCACATATTTAACCTATATCAGATTGCTTGCTATCTTAGAGAGAGAAGAGGTAAGGAAAGGAAGGAGAAAAATTTAGAACACAAAGTTTTATAGAGTGTATATTGAAAACTATCTTTATGTGTATTTGGAAAAGTAAAATGCTATCAATTTTTTAAGTCAATAAATCCAATCCTACTCTTTATATATTCTGAGGAAACAAAGACCTTAAGAGATTAAGTAATTTACTTAGGGTCACAGCTAGATTCTGAGGCAGGTTTTAAATAAATAAAAATCTGTATTTAAATTTCAAGTCCAGAATTCTACCTAATGCATTGACTTGCATCTATTGTATGGATGTGAATCATGGAACACTACAGTCTCTGAGAAATTCAAAATGAGTATAACACAGGAGGACATTGGCAACATGCATTGAGCAAGCTGGAATAAATAAGGAATTTTTAAAGAAGAACCAGATTAATGTAAACCAAATGTCTGCAAGTAATTATGATGAAAATAGGCAGCCTGGTCATGGGGAAAGAATGAAAAATGACAAGTGGAGAGCCCAGGTGTGATGTCCAGGTGTACAATTTCACTATATCAGGAGAAATCCAGGAATACCCTCAACATCTTGCTCCTATGATGAACAAGAAGTAATACAGAATGGACAGGTAAAAATAGGTCACAGTCTGCAATATGGAGGAAATATGAGCATTGATGAGATTACAAATCCATTGGAATATTTTGAGTGTTGAGAAGGGAAGAGTAGTAATGATCACATTGTTTCATTTTGCTCATTTTACTCATGGTCAGGTTCTTCCCTGACCTGTGATTTCTACTTTTAAGTTGGGTCTGTGAAAGATAGATGAAGATGGAAAGATGGAGCAAGGGACAAAGTATTAGAGTGAAGATGAACATTGGCATGTAGGGAGTAAAAAGTAGTGATGATGGTATAAATGAGGAGGAAATTTTATTAATAAATACACTTCCCTGCATAATTGGGAGACCCACAACTCCTCTGTACACTGAACTCTTAGAATTCCACTAAGCCGATTTTGAGAAATGTAGATCTGCTCTAAATATCTGTTTCCATTACTTATAAGTTAATGTTCTCTGCTTCCAGAGATTTATTGAGCTAGTAAAGCATGTAATGGTGCTCTCAGAACTATTTATCTATACTTGATTATACCAGAAAGATTTTGGTCCCAGGAGTTTCATTCCTTAGTTCCTGATTATATGTGTATCATAAAATAGACTTGGAAAACCAGCATCAGTAATATAAACATCACTGTACAAGTAAGTAATCGAGCAGATGAAAAACTAATTTATTATGCATATGAAATCGAGAATAAAATTCAATCATGATAGAATGTAAAAATAAATTAATATGGTGTCATTCCCTTTTTGGCTGGGTTGCCAAAACCAAAACTCCCACTTTGTAACACTAAAATTACTTTGGTCCTACAAGAACTAAATGTATGATTGAATTTCTTGGATAAGAGACTTTAAAATTCACTTCTAGTAATAAGGATCCAAATCCATGCTATCCTTCCCAGCATGATGTCCTCATCTCTTGGCAAGGGTGACCAGATCCAAAATTGGAAAAGGAGTCAAATTTGTCTTTTTGTAACTTCATTCTTGCTTTCTATCTTCCACATTTATTCTCAATGCCAGGATCTTCAGTCTGTCTGGCTGCATGACTCCTTCCTATAGTCATGCTTCACTAATCACTGATATTTACATATGCTAATAGTGACCTTTCCCTCATCAAAACTTACCTGTCTTATATGTCCCATTTCTGAAGAGTTCTGCTACTTAATTGCTCTACAACAAGCGGTAATTGATAGCCCACTTAAGTAGATGCATGTATGAGTGAATACCAAAAACATCTATTTATGAACATTTGTTTGCCACATTATAAAGTTTTCTCCTTTTTCTGCTCTTTCCCCAGAAATAAGATCTAGAGATGAAGGAGACATAGGCAGAAAAGACTTCTCAAATAAGTCTTTTATTGTCAAATAGAGTGAAGACAACAAATTTAAATATAAGCTGGAAAGGATCTTAGTGATAATCCAATCCAACCTCTCATTCTACATATGAAGAAAATGAGGTTTAGAAAGAAATGATTAATGAATTTTTTCCAAGTAACACTAGTAGTACTTAGCAGATGTGGATTTTAAACCAAGGCCATGAAATGAGTTACCCTCCCAATATCTTTTCAGTCTTTTATAGAACTGTAGCTTCATGGTGAAAAAACAGATAAATTGCTTCTGATCTCTTAATAAAGAAGTAATCTTGACTCTAAACATTTTCATAGCTGTATGACCCTGCACAAGTTAATAAAATGTAGGGGGTTTTTTACCTGCAAAACAGGGATGATAACAGTCTTTACTTTCCAAAATTTTTATGAAGATGAGATAACATTTGTAAAGCACTTTGCAAATCATAATGTACAATATAAATGTAGGCATTAAAAGCACTGCATAAATGTCAGTTGTAATTCCTTAACCCTAACCCTAAAAGAAAAAGATTTATAATTTCTCTAGAATAATATTCCTAATAACAATGGACCATTCTACTTCTTATCCCCAATGGTGTAAAATTCAGTTTATTCATTTTCTATCATCTGTCTTCACAGAGATGCCCTCTTTTTTGCCTAATTTTCATGTACTTTCCAGTGATTCAGTCTAACATTCTTTCCTACTAAAACCCAATTTAATCATTGAAGAAATATTTGCAGTGCCCAGGGCAGGAGATAATCATATCAAAACAATTATGTGCTGCTCTAGGTAACCAACCCAGCTTATTCATAGTCCAAGATAACATTTAATAGTGTAACAATAGAGGTTTAGGTTTTTCTGTTTTACTTTTCTAATCATCAATTCTATGAATAAATTTTGCTTTTCCAAATAGAAATAAGGAATGGTTAATTTTTAACTTACTTCCTTTTCATCCCACTGTGAAAATGAATATAAAAAAGATTTCATAGGAAGCACATGAATATTCTAAGGGCTATTTAATGGTTATTTATTTGTGGATGTACTTATAAAACTGAAATGCTGAGATGTATTTTATTCCACTTTGTCACATCAGGAAGCTTCCAAGATACTTTTGATGACTAAATTAATTAAGTGCATGGTAAAAAAGGAGCAGATTTATTCTTCTTAGATTTCTTTTGCGCTTTATTATTCTTCTCTCCCATATAAACATTCAGAATTTAACTTAGCAATAAAGAATTCATCTAAGTCTGGAAATAAATGTCTATTATCCAAAGGTTTAACATCATGCAGGAATATGTGATTAATTCCCTTCAGATTAGAATAGCATACCCAGCTTTTCCTAAGATTGCTGTTATTTAAATCATTTTTAGTTGTGTCCGACTATTCATGACCTCATTTGGGATTTTTTTTGGTAAAGATACTGCAATGGTTTGCCATTTCCTTCTTCAGCACATTTTACAGGTAAAGAAACTGAGGCAAATGGGGTTATATAACTTGCCAACATCACACAGCTAATAAAAGTCTGAGGCTAGATTTGAATCAAGAAGATAAGTCTTACTGTCTCCAAATCTGGCATTCTATCCACTGTGCCACTTAGCTATATACCCTCTGATATTATTGTCCATTTACATAGCACAAATCAATTTATATAGTATGTTTAGGTATTTATTTGCATGTTGTTTCTCCATTAGAAAGCAAAGCCACTTCAAGACAGAGACCTTGTTTTTTCCCTTTCTTAACTCTGGTACTTAGCAAATGATTTAATATATGCTTATTAACTTGATTTCATTGGCTATCTCTCCAAAAAAGTTTAATCTATCACTTTATTATTTAATTTTACTATATATAGTAGCAGAATTATGCCAAGTTGGTGGCATAATATCTATTCCTGGAATTACCTAACAACTAAACATAAGACAATTTGCTAGATCTATTTTCTCTCTTATCCTTGCAACATATTACCCCTGATTTTGGGTGAAAAACTATCCACAATAGTAAGGGGAAATTCTAACATCTAACAGATCTAACTTTCCTCCCTACCCTCACTTTATTAATTTATTTTTTAATTATAGCTTTTTATTTTCAAAATACACACATGAATAACTTTTGACATCCATCCCTACAAAACCCTGTGTTCTAATTTTTTCTCCCTTCTCCATCTCCCCCAGTCGGCAAATGATCCAATCTATATTATACATATTTCCACAAATATCATGCTGCGCAAAAAAAATCAGATCCAAAAGGGAAAAAATGAGAAAGAAAACAAAATGCAAGCAAACAACAACAGAAAGAGTGAAAAAACTATATTGTGGTCCAAATTCAGTTCCCACTGTCCTCTCTCTGGATACAGATAGCTTTCTTCATCACAAGGCCATTGGAACTGCCTACCCCCATTCTGATTAATTATCTTCAGATAAGATTTTTTAGAAGAATGCAACATTTTTTAAAGTATTTTAAATACTTTAATAATATTTTGCTATTGTTATGAAATATTTTAAAGTATATAATTAATTATATGAAAGAAATTAATGCATCAAATACATTAAAAAGTTTTCTTGCTGCATTGAATATCTAATTCAACAATAGGAATTAATGCCAGAGACCAAAGTGCTATTATGGTAGAAGGACCTCCCATTGGAGTAGAGTTTTCTTTTGTATATGTAGTTGATTCTTCCTTGCACTCTTTCCACGTTTCTGAATATAGATGTCTCCTCTTTCCATGACATCCTAAGAGAAAAATGGAGGAGTAAGTCTCTCATATCTCTAAAACTAAATTTTTTGGTTGATAAAGTTGCTCAATGTTTAATTTGAGGTCTTTTTTTAGAAAGGTAGGGAGGGAAGAGAAGGACTTCATTTATGAGAGCCTATTTGGTTGTTATCTTATTTTAATAAGAGGTTGTCTTTTGTTAAAAGTTAAAAAAAAAAAAAGCTATGGTATGTGAATTTTTCAGCCATGTGAATAAAGGAACATATGATCTCTTTTACTGTTTTTGTGTTACAAAGATATTATTCTTTCTATGTAGCTTTTGATCATGTTTTAAGCCAGCACCAGGAAAAAATGAGAGGCATTTAGAAGTTCCAATCAATTATGTCTTTGATTCCCAAATCTCTAAAGAGATTCTCTATAGAAGGTTGTTGGAAATTACTAATTCTTTTTTTTTTTTCTAACTTGGACTTGCAAAAGAAGTCCAGGTCCATCTTAGAGCAATAAGGATGAATTATGGGGGGTGTGAGAGGATCATTGGGACAGTGATCTACGGTCAATACAGGGATAGGCTTAGAATGAATGGTACAGGCTCAGTCAGCAATCTGTACCCTGCTTTATCTAGGTCCAATAATCCTGAGAAGTACAAATAGGGATCAGTTATATATTCAAGGGCATAATGTAAAAGGCACAGATGACACAGGAATAGACTACATACATTTCTCATGGTGCTGGTGTTGGGAAGGAGGAAGAATGATAGAAAAGAAAGAATCTCTGAAATAAGATGAGCTGGAAGCTTCATGGACTCAGAAATGAGTGAACAAGTAGAGATAGCAGCAACTGAGCAGTTCTTCTAGCCAGAGACAGACTCAACCATTCACTAAAGACTTTTACTCTAACTTCTGTCCTGGAGTTTATTCCATTCACAGAAGGAAATTTTGCATATAACTTCCTTTAAAGAGCTACAAATTTTAGAGGAACTTGGATTTCAAATTACTTTGGAGATTAGGGAATCAAACCACATTCATTTGGGAATGTGGTTTAGATTCTTTTGTATTGTTCCACTATTCATTTGTACTCTGATTAAATGGCTTGCTATTTTTTATCTGAACTTATTAGCAATGAAATGTCTAGATTTGTTTTAAGTTCATGAGTCCCTGCTTTTCTAATTGGGTGGGAGCAAGATCAAGCCATTCCAGTAATTTTCATTTAAAAATCCCATGATTTGGTCTCAAGTCTGAAAGAGTCCAAGATTCATTGTACTACAAGCTACATTTGGTTGGGGCTCATCTGAAATAAATATTGAAGTTATACTATCAAGGTTCTCTGTACTAATATTCAAGTTTTAGGATCTAGGCTTCCAGCAGACTCAGCAGAATAGACTCTGCTGGCAAGCTTGATGTTGAAAACTGTAGTAATATGTGTGGAGTTGAGAAAAATTCCCATGACTGACTATTTATTGAACAACTAGCCTCAACTAGGACCTCATCAAAACTATTTATTTTATGGACAACTATAGATTGTAATAAGGAAAGGATCTATCTGTTCAAAAATATAGCAGCTCTTTTCATGGTTGCCAAAAATTAGAAATTAAGAGGGTTTGTTATTCTATTGGGGAATAGTTCAATGAATTGGGATATTTGGAAGAAATGGAATGTTATTGTGCCATAAGAAATAAGGAAATTGTTTCAGAGGAAACTGACAAGACTTTTTTGAACTGATACAAAGAGAGCAGAAGTAGAACAATTTATATAGTAACAACTTAAAAGAGAAAAATTTGAAAGATTGTAGAACTTTGACCAATTCAATAATAAACTGCCAGTCCAAAAAAAGACATAGTACTAACCTCCTGACACAGAAGTGATGCATTTAAAATAAATTAAAATACATATATTTCAAACATGGTTAATGTGGGAATTTGTTTTGCTGAACTATGCAAATATTTACAACAGTATTTGTTTAGTGAGATTGGTTTTGTTGTTGTTAATGAGTGGGGGGATCAATGAGGAGGAAAAATTAACTTTTAAAAGCACCTGTTACTATAAAAAATAAACAATTATGATGAGAAAGAAAAGTTGGCACTTATGAAGCAATTAATATTTTTAAAGAATTCAAGATAGAGAAACAAGAGCAAATAATGTAATATAAATAAAGTGCAATATTGCTCTTTCCAATCTGGAATACTCATTTGCCTAAAATCAATTAGGAATAAATATAGAGACAAAGGTGGCCACATGACTCGAACAATATGTGGGGTTGGAAATAGGGCTACCACCTTTATCCCACCCACTTCTCAAGACATTCATATTCTTTAACCATTCATTGTCTATTCATATCCTTTTGCTTCAGAAGAAATTCAAATTAGTCCTCACTGGAAGCAATCAAGAAAAAACAGGGCCAATGGATAGATTTCTCATCTTATATTTATGGTACGGAATTCCCTGAGTCATCCCTTCATTGGCTTCCATAGCAACAGAACCTCCTCAACTCTATGGCCTCTGGGTCACACATGACTAGAACCCAGTTCCCCACCTCCTCCCTCCTAAATTTTCTACATGGTCACTTGAACAGAAACCAGATTAGATCATGCTTCAAGGACTGCTGTAATTCCTAAACCCCACAGGCAATCTAGCCAGGATATAGTATCAATCACTTCAATTGTTTTGGATTATAGCATTTATATATCCATGTGAAAATGTTCTAAAAAACCTATGCACTATACAGATGTAAGTTAGAAAAAGGGAAGAGCTAGCATAGTGGAAATAATTCAGGGTTTTGAATTCATGGAAAATTCAGTGGGTTTTTTTAGCTCTGCTATTTATCAGTTTATCTTAGGCAAGTCAAGTGTGAAACCCAGTTTATACATACACACATGTATATGTATGTATATATATGTGTGTGTGTACATACATATGCACACATTTATACAGATATATACATATATTTCTATCTAGCCATACACATACATATATACATATGTGTATATATACATATACATATATACATATATATGTATATATATATGTAAAACTATGGGTGAAAATGATAATGTTTGCATTGTCTACTTTACTGAACTTTTTAAACATTGTTCAGTGATGTTTCAGTTGTGCAGAACTCATGAGTCCTACATTTTGGAGTTTTCTTGGCAAAGATACTAGAGTGGTTTTCCATTTTCTCCTCTAGATCATTTTTTATAGATAAGGAAACTGAGGCAAATAGGATTAAGTGACTTGCCCCGATCATACAACTAGTAAGTGCCTGAGGCTAAGTTTGAACTCAAGAACATGAGTCATTCCTTTCAGAAAGGCCTGGAGAGACTTAGATGAACTGATGCTGAGTGAAATAAGCAGGATCAGGAGATCATTATATTCTTCAACAAAAATACTATATGATGATCAATTCTGATGGACGTGGCCATCTCCAGAAATGAGATGAACCAAATCATTCCATTTTCTCAATAATGAAGAGAACCAGCTACACTCATCAAAAGAACTCTGGGAAATGAGTATGTACCACTACATAGCATTTCCAATTCCTCTGTTTTTTATCCATTTACATTTTTTATTTCCTTCTCAAGTTAATTTTACCTTATTTCTAAGTCCAATTCTTCTTGTGCAGCAAAATAACTGTACAGATATGTATACATATATTATATTAACATGACATATTTAACATGTATTGGTCTACCTGCCATCTAGGGGAGGGAATGGGGGCAAGGAGGGGAAAAATTAGAACAAAAGGTTTTGCAATTGTCAATGCTGAAAAATTACCCATGCATATATCTTGTAAATAAAAAGTTATAATAAAAATATATATTTTGATAATTTTTTAAAAAAAGAACATAAGTCATCCTGACATTGGATCAGGTGCTCTATTAATTGCCCTTTGCAAACCTTAAGACTCTATATTGAAGCATAAGCTTCTCTATTTTTTGTCCTCTTTTGAATTTAAGGGACATATCTTACTTCTCTTTGTATTTTTTCCAGGACATCTAAGCATAATGTACATAGAGTGGGCAATAAATAAATGTTTGTTTGTTGAATGGATGGATATAAGGATAGGTATTTTGACAAGTAGAGAAAATGAATAACCATATGACGTGGAAAAAGTCTAGGGCAGAACTCTCAAATACTTGGCTTGCTGGCCACAAGCAAGACTACACTTCAGAGTCTGAACCAAACCAGATTAAAATGTAATTGGGCATATATAACAAAATAAATAAAAATATAATGGCATAGATAATATTACATGGGAAAGCTAAGTCAATATGCAGCCAGTAGAAATCCTTGTGTATGGATTAGTGGTCCCCATTTCTTTTTTTGTGTGTGTTTAACATCACTGATCTAGTTGTTTTTGTGCCATGGAACTTATTGGCAGTCTGATGATCCCTTTTTCAGAAGAATGTTTTTAAATGCATAAAATACATAAGATTGAAAGTAAAGGATAGTAAAAATAAAAAGATATAAATATTTTCACAGATGTCCTAAAATCTCTGCACGTACCCCTTTGGACTCTAGATTAAAAACTCTTGGTCTAGAGAGCTAAATGAAGCCAGAAATTATCAATAGTTCATTTGAAAAATACCTCTGGCTATGAGATGGTAACCACTCTGCACCATGTAAGTTCTTGCCTGATCATATAGAAGAAATAACAAAAGTAACCTGACACTGAGGCTCAGGGGCTGCTGTGCTGCACAGTGAATAATCTTACCATTCCCAAGGAAGACCTGCAAAGAAAAGAACCTTCCAGCAGGAAATTAAAGCATTTTCTTTTTTGAAATATATTATTTATTCTTCTGAAAGAAATGAGAGACCAGTCAGTACCAAATAAAAGCCAGGTCCTTATGAAGTGAGACAGAAAATACCAAAACTAGTGAAGTGAGTTCTGAAAGGTCTGAAACACTTTATGTAAGGCCACATTTAAATATCTCCAAATGTAAGGAATGGTGCCTGCCAATGGGAAGTTCTGGTGCCTGACATGTGATACCCAGAAAACAATTGTGCTTAGTGTTTCAAATTGCATTTTTCTTTGATTTTACCTTAGTACTCATGAAGAAACATCCTAAGGAGCCAATATATTATTTTTTCTCCATTTAGCTACATCTCCTGTCCTTTGAGCATGTGCTAAACCTCAATGCTAAGTTGTACTGATACCAGTTTGCATTTGTTATGGCAAGCAACTCTTTTCCAATCTCACCTTTGTCCAAGTGCATTAATTTATTTAACAGTCCTTGGCTTCCAATCTCCATAATATGGTCTCTTAGCTTTATTCCCAATCACGTCCTATACTTCTAATGTCTTTCTAACCTCATTCCATCAACTTCTCTTCCTCCTGCTGCCGTAACATGTTTCATCCTGCATTCCTGGCTTTATATATCTCCTGAACAAACTGCAGGGGAAATATTCTTCTTCCTTTTTTTTAATACACTAAAAGGAAAGAATGTGGAAATATTTAGGAGATTTTCTACTTGGAAATTCTTTTCTGAGAAAATTAATTTGGCAATAATATTAGGATCGCAAATTTAGGATGGAAAGGGATGTTAGAAATCAGCTAATTCGACCTTCTCGTTTTATAGATGAGAGACCTTAGGCTCACAGATACTAAATGACTTACTCAAATCACACGGATAATAAAGCAGTCAGAATTCAAATCCCCCTATTCTGATTCCAAATCCAGTATCATGATGCTGCTATTAAAGGCATTAAGGCAAAATCACTATCTTTACCATGAATAAGCATTTGTTAAGAGTTTGGTATATGTCAAGCTGACTCTCTAATTGGAGAAATCATATATACATAAAGATATAGATATATACACAAACATATATATATATACACATAATGTGTGTATGTGTAGGAAGGTTCAGGTTAAAAAAGAAAAGAACCAGGAGTCATTGGTTCATAAAATTAGAGCTAGAATGAATCCTTGAGGCCGATGAGAACTACCCCTTCATTTTACAAATAAGGAAACTGAGGTATACAGAAATTATGAGACTTGCTCAGTGAAGCACAACTAATAAGTGTCTGAGACAGGATTTCAATCTGGATCTTCTTGACTTCAAGTCCAGTGCTCCATGCGTCAAGGTGTCTGGCCTACCTCTTCTGAGAAAGGTTACATAAAATTAAGGGTCATAATGAAGGAAGAGCTCTATTCCTTCCAGGAATGGCAGGAATGGGTTGGGAGGGAAGGAGGATGAAGATTTGAAAAGGGAGATCCGTGCATAATCAAGAGCAAAAAAGGGCAACAAAGTCAGAAATAGTGTCTAGACTAGGTTGGGGAAGGGGGGCAGGGAGAGGAAGCCTTTATCATGAATTCTCTATTTACTTGATTTTACAACATTCAACTTGGGCACAAACATTGAATCTGAGCGAAAATGTCCCTTGGGAATGCCAAAGAAAAAACAGGCAGCACTGGACTTCATCCTGCCCTGTCACTTTTATAAATAACCCTTGCTCTCAAGTAACAATGTTGCACCTGTGCTCCCCAATTTTGAAGGTTCTCTAAAAAGTCTCCTTACCTGAGGAAGTCCTTGGATTGATTCATGAGTCAAGAATCATCTTTACCCTTTAGAACATGTGTAGCCTGAGAAGAGCAAAGCTAAAAATTCATTCAATTTAATTCCAAAGTTTAGTTTCAAGGGGAATAATGTGATCTGGGCAAGTTACTTAATCTTGATTGTTCTCCCCCCCCAAAAAAAATCAATATAATTTTAAAGATATATATGTATGTGTGTGTGTCTGTGTATACATACGTACATATGTCTTTTTTTAATTATAGCTTTTTATTTACAAGATAGATGCATAGGTAATTTTTTAGCATTTATTGTTGTAAATCCTTTCATTCCAACTTTTTCCCTCCTTCCCCCCACGAGCTCCCCCAGATGGCAGGTTGAGCAGTACATGTTAAATATGTTAAAGTATAAGTTAAATGCAATATATATACATGTCCAAACAATTAATTTGCTGTATAAAAAGAATCAAACTCTGAAATAATGTACAATTAACCTGTGAAGGAAATCAAAAATGCAGGCAGACAAAAATAGAGGGATTGGGAATTCTATGTAGTGGTTCATAGTCATCTCCCAGAGTTCTTTCGCTGGGTGTAGCTGGTTTAGTTCATTACTGCTCTATTGGAATTGATTTGGTTCATCTCATTGCTGGAGATGGCCACATCCATCAGAATTGATCATCACATAGTATTGTTGTTGAAGTATATAATGATCTTCTGGTCCTGCTCATTTCATTTCATGTAAGTCTCTCCAGTCCTCTCTGTATTCATCCTGCTGGTCATTTCTTACAGAATAATAATATTCCATAACATTCATATGCCACAATTTACCAGCCATTCTCCAATTGATGGGCATCCACTAAGTTTCCAACTTCTAGCCACTACAAACAGGGCTGCCACAAACATTTTGGCACATACAGGTCCCTTTCCCTTCTTTAGTATCTCTTTGGGGTATAAGCCCAGTAGAAACACTGCTGGATGAAAGGGTATGCACAGTTTGATAACTTTTTGCACATAGTTCCAAATTGCTCTCCAGAATGGCTGGATGTGTTCACAATTCCACCAACAATGTATCAGTGTCCCTGTTTTCCCCACATCCCCTCCAACATTCTGCATTATCTTTCCCTGTCATTTTAGCCAATCTGAGAGATGTGTAGTGCATACATATGTCTTATAACTTCTAAGAGTAAAAAGACCAGGACTCTAGTCCCAATTCTACCATATACTTGGATGACATGGAGCAAAATAACCTCCTAAGACTCAGATATCTTATCTTATAAATAATGACTCCCTGTTTAGCTCATTCTTGGATCAAATAAGATATTAGATATAAAAGCACTTTGCAAACTGAAAAGTACTATACAAATAGTACTTTCTATTATTGTCTGGCACTGTAGGCTTCCTCCGTGTGTCATCATGGAATAAAGAGGACTCTCTATTTCCTAAAGAAATTCAATTAGAAAGATGTCAAACAAGAGAAACTGTAGCTGTATCTGAAGACCAGCATTTCTGAGTTCAAAAAGGCTTATTACCATCAGATGTACAACAAAATAATGATATAAGTTGTCACAGTACCTCATGAAACTTTCTCTTAAAGTGTCCTGTGGGCTGGTCAAATTATATTAGAGAGGACATTAATCATCTGGAGAGTGTGCGAGAAAGGGAAATCAAAAGACGAAGGCTCTCAAGTTGGTATCATATGGGGACGACTTAAAGAAAGTGAGAATTTAATCCTAGAGAAGAGAAAAGATATTATATCTGTACTGTACTTGAAAGGCTGTAATATAGGAGGGGATTAGATGTCACTGAGGGAGTAAAGTTAAAAACATTGGGTAGAAGTTGCAAAAAGGCAAACATAAGAGAAAATTCCCTAGAAAATGTGATTGGCCAAAAAGAGAATGAATGCCTCAGGAAGCAGGGAGTTCCTTCTGGATTTGTAGGGGTGTTATAATGATGAGTAATTATCTGGTATGAATTAAACTAAACAGACCATCAGGTACCTTCCCAATTCTGTGATTCTGTGTGGAAGAGTCACAGTCAACATCAGTGGTAGAAGTATCCACAACAATGTAATTATAATTTTTTAAAAGAAATGCTGAAGAAAGAGCTCACATTTATATTAGACCTTAAAGTTCCTGAAATTCATTTCCCACAACAATTCTGTGAGTTAGATGGAGAATTATTATACCCATTTTACAGAAGACAAAACAATTTCAGAGGGAACAAATGATTTATCCAAAGGTACATAGCTAGATACTATTAAAGTCAGGAATTGAGGACTTCTTTTTTCCTGACTCTAATACTTAACAAAACCTTGATTTTTATTCTTATCTTTATAATTAGGTTAACACTTTCCCCAACCCCATTTAATTTAATTTAATTTCTAAGGTAGCAATTCATACATTTTTTAGTCTTGAGACCTCCTTTTATCCTCTTAAAAATGATTGAGAACCAAATTGGGGTTTGTTTATATGGAGTATATCTACTACTATTTAGCAAACTGGAAATTAAAACTGAAAAAAATTCAAAATATTTATTTTTGCTAATTCATTTAGAAATAAAATAAATCCATTACATATGTCAGAAGTGGCATTTTTTAAAAATTATTTTTTAAAATTAATGAGAAGAGTGATGTTGTTTTATATGTTTGTGCAAATCTCTTGAATGTCTGACAGTAGTAAACAGCTGAATTCTCATATTTGTTTACGATTTCAATCTGATGTAATATGTTGTTTTTGTTGAAGTATACATGAAGAAAGTTCTACTTCGTGCCCATGTAGTAGTTGAAAAAGGGAGGAGTATTCTAACAGGCAAATGTCTTCATGTTATCATGTGTTTTGAGAAATAATTTTCTGAGGAGGAAAAAAAGGAAGGGCTTTCTCCCTAGAGTGCAAATTCTTCTTAGCTAAAGAATAATTAATTTGGTTCTATTGGGCAATCAGCTCTCTGGGAGTGAACTGCTCATTTATGTAAACAGAATGAACTCTCCAGAGACATAAAAACATTATTTCAGGAAGCAAGCTTTAGAAGAGGATAAGTGAGTCTATATGAGGAAATGTAATGAGGATTTCTTGGAGGGGGAGATAGGGGAAGAATGGAGGAGGATCTGACTGGAACTCCAAAAAAACAAACAAACATATCATTTTCAGCCTTCATAATAATGGTTTACTCTAAAATCAGGAAAGCAGTGAGCCCTGAAAAGTTTCTTTTTTTCAGAGATAATCCAGTGGGAGAAAAAAAAGTTCTAGATGATCCCCAGCAGAGGGAAGCACTGTTCTAGGAAAGAAATAAAATGCTTTCACTTTAGAAATGCCTTTTTTTTTTTTTTTTTTTTTTTAGGGAGGGATCCATGGGTGGGGAGAGGTTAAGGAAGAGCAAGGCAAGTTAAGGAGCAGAATTAAAGTAGAAGAGTTAGCTGGAATTGGGAAGAAGAAATATACACAAACACAATAAGGATCAGGAGTAGAATTTATTAGGGAAAAAAATTAAAATAAGTTTTTTGAAAGTTAAAAAAAATGCCTCTTTTTTGGAACTTGATTTTATCAATTTATTCCTCTTCAGGGTATGCCCCCTCCAAAAAAGATCTCTTTCTTCACAGTTTTCATGGGAAGTAAGGGAATGGGGGTAAGGAGGCAGGGAAAAGGAGAATTCAAAAATTAATATGAAGATAGCATTGCAAGGACTTCATAGAATCATACATCTTGAATGGAAAGGGTGCTCAGAGGCCATCTAGCTCAAACCTCATCACTTACAGAGGAAGAAACTTAAATCTAAGGTGTTTTAATGCAAGGTCACACAGATAGTATGAATAAAAGAGAGAATTCAAACACTGGTCTGACTGTTGACTGAATACAGTGCAATAGTCAAGAATGGAACAAGACTAAGGTGGGTGACTGACAGTCATAGGGTGGATGTTAAATAAAGTTAAGTTAGCTTATGTCACATTCACTCCAACTCCTCTGGAGGTAAAAGCTCAATCAAAATCATAACAAGCCAATGTCTATTTTGCAGGTCTTTTAATCCCCACAAATAGTCTTTTATATATATACATTTCTCTTTACCATCAACCAAAACTTTTTTTTCTATAGTGCTTAAGAGAAACAAAGGAGTGTATCTTTAATTTTTCATCAAATATGAATTTGGAAATTTCTGACTCTGGTCATAGACTCTGAGATTGCTGATTCAAACATCCAGTCATTGTGGTTTCTAGCCTTATCACTACCATTAGTTGCTATTGAGACCTATTTCAGCATTTCACATATGATATAAATATAATTTATGAGATTTTTAAGCTCCTTAAGGGCAGAAACAATGATTTGTTTCATCTTATTTCCTTAGTACTTTGCACATACTCAGGACTAAAACTAAAATGGAACTAGTAGGGCTTGGACTCTGGAACTTAACAATATACACTCTAGTAGATGGAAACTGTTGAACTCAAGATCCAATTAACAAGAATAGTTAAAATGGAAAGCTAGGTTTATCTCTGCCATTATAACACTGACCCAGGTAAAGTTCTGCTTAATTCAGCTCTACTCTGCTTCTCCTTTCAATGTTCCCAAGTTTCTTCCAGTGTCTCAAGGTCTCTCTCTAACAGAGACCTATGTTTATTTCTAGATTTGTTTCCAGAGGGCTCTACTTGGGATTTAATTGCATTAATCTTAAAATTCTGATTTAAAGACATCTTTCATACCACTTACTCACCTTCATATTTTGCAGTGGTCACCCTTCTCTCCCCCAACCCAGGTATCAGAATTCTTGATTAAAGACTTCAGTAATTTCAGTGTTGTAGGCACTCCCTTTCCTCACACAGATGGTAGCCTCCTATTTCTACTCCCACCACACACATAGACACACATACTCTCCGACTCTCTCTATCTCTGTCTGTCTCTCAAACACACACACACATCTTTAATAGAAAATTTCATAAACTGTTGTGGTGAAAAATACCCACTATTGATCAACCTTTTGGTGATGATCTTCTAATAGCCTGGCTACTTCTCAAATGATCATCCACTGTCAGGCTCTTGACTTGCTCCGGGGACTTTTCTCAGCCCTGATCCAAATCAACAATTTAAAAAAAATTATTTAAAGGCCCTTTCCTCAGGAATGTAAACTCTTGGAGAACAGGGATTATTTTTGCATTTTTTAAAATACTCAGCACTTAGCATACAATTTTTGGCACAAAATAATGCATGTCATTATTTACCAGAAATCCCTTTTAGCCCTAAAATTGAATTGTTCTTTCCTCTCCTTAGTTTATTGTGTCACTGGAATTTTTAATTGAAAGTGATATATGCACCACTTCTCCATTTTATTTATATGACCTTAAAGAAAGATATCACACAGATGCTGGACTATAGCCGACATCACACTAAAAAATTCCATTCAATACCAAAAAAAATACAATTTGGAGATATTATTTCATAAGAAAAGTTCAGTTTCCTGAATAAAGTTCAAGACTCACTTGAGTCCCAAAGTCCAAAATAAAAACACACTTGAACTTCAGAACTAAATCATTTTCAAGATTCTTGACTTGGTTGTCTTGACTTTCCCCTCCACCATAGCAACCATCCTCATTTTCTCCTGCCTACATCTTCTATTTCCTAATTTCAATGGAGATAGCATATTCTTTATCACTTATACACATTATCTGATTTGATCCTCACAATATACTTGTGAAACAAGTACTCTTATTATCCCCATTTTATAGAAATTGAGTCTGAGAGAGGTTATATGACTAGTCCACTCACACAGCTGGCAAGTGACTGAAGCCAAGTTTGACCTCAGGTTTTCCTGGATCCAAGTTCAGCACTTCTCTCCATTAGAACACGTAGCTATGTCCCATCTCCAACAGATTCATAGAATAAAAGATTCACAGGAATTTGGGGGCTGAAAAGAACTGAGGAGGACATATAACCCAGTCCATATCTGAAACACAAATCTTCCAATTGGTTCTTCAGTAGTTCTCTATTGGTGATCAAGACCTTGAAACCCAAGGCAGTTTGTTCCATTTTTGAATAGTTCTACTTTTTAGAGTGTTCTCCCTTACACTGGATTAAAAAAAAATCTGCCTTACTGCAATTTCCAGCCAGTGATCATATCTTTGAGCAACGGAGCATGGTACTACAACAACAACTAATAATAATAACTGGCATTTATATAACACTATGGAACAGCTAGTTGATCTGATGGATAGAGTACTAGGACTGGAATAAGGAAGACCTGAGTTCAAATCTGACCTCAGACATTTACTAGCTGTGTGATCCTGGACAAGTCATTTAACTGCCTCAGTTTCCCCATCTATAAAATGAGCTAGAGAAAGAAACTGCCAACCACCCCGAAATCTTTGCCAAGAAAATCCCAAAGTGGGTCGCAATGAGTCACATGTGACTGAAATGACTAAACAACAACACTATAAGGTTGGCAAAGTGTCTTACCTGCACAACCTTAAGAGGTAGCTGCTATTACCAAATAGAGATCTATTTTTACAAATGAGGAAATTAAGAAGCCGAACTCACCCAGAGTTATACTGCTATTAAGTGTCTAAATCCAGATTTGACAGTACTACCCAGCTGCCTGCTCTAAATATTTTCAAATATCAGTAATATCCCTCCCTTCTGTCATCCTTAAGAATTACTGTCTCAGGTCTGAATGTGACAAGTTCTTTTCCTGTATTTTTTTTTAATTAAAGCTTTTTATTTTCAAAATATATACATGGGTAATTTTCAACATTTACCCTTACAAAATCTTGTGTTCTAATTTTTCCCTCTCTTTCTCTCATCCCCTCCCCTAGACAGCAAGTGATCTAATATATGTTAAATATGTGCAATTCTTCTATATATATTTCCATAAATATGTTGCACGAAAAATCAGTTCAAACAGGAAAAAAAAATGAGAAAGAAAACAAAATGCAAGCAAACAAGAAAAAGAGTGAAAATACTATGTTGTGATCCACACTCAGTTCCTACAGGTCTCTCTCTGGGTGTAAATGCTCTCTCTATCACAAGATCATTGGAGTTGGCCTGAGTCATCTCATTGTTGAAGAGAGCCATGTCAATCAGAATTGATCATCGTATAATCTTTTTGTTGCCGTGTATAATGATTTCCTGGTCCTGCTCATTTCACTCCGTATCAGTTCATGTAAGTCTCTCCAGGCCTTTCTGAAATCATGCTGCTAGTTGTTTCTTACAGAACAATAATATTCCATAACATTCATGTACCATAACTTACTCAATCATTCTCCAGTTGATGATGAGCATCCACCCAGTTTCCAGTTTCTTGCCATTACAAAGAGATCTGCCACAAACATTCTTGCACATACAGGCCCCTTTCCCTCTTTTAGATTTCTTTGGGATATAAGCCCAGAAGTGACACTGCTGGGTCAAAAGGTATGACAGTTTGATAATTTTCTGAACATCATTCCAAATTGCTCTCCAGAATGGTTGAATCAGTTCACAACTCCACCAACAATGTATCAGTGTTCCAGTTTTCCCACATCTCCTCCAAAATTTCTCCTTATCTTTTATCTTAGCCAGTCTGAGAGGTGTGTAGTGGTACCTCTGATTGATAAATTCTTTTCAAACAGATCCTATTTTGGTATGGTTTAAAGTCACTTAATTATCTTGATCAACCTATTCTTAGCAGTGGTCTAGTTTGAAAATGTCCTTCCCTAAACATAGGCCTTCGAATTAATGTGGTTTGACCAAGACATAAAACAAAAGAATCACTGTAATGACCGCGTATTTAAAATCAGCTGGAGTCAGGAATTCAGGTTAAGGGGAAAATCTTCAATATTTATTGAAGTGAAGAGGTGAATAAAGATTGCGATAACAAATATAGGCAAGAAAGATTGCGATAGCAATATGAGCAGTTGCGACAGGAAGCCAGCTAGCAGAGAGAGATCTGAGCTGAGCAAACCGTGGCAATGGCAATGCCAAAAGTCTCTCCTTCCCCTTCCTTTGCCACTCCCCTGCCTCCACCCACCAAAATCATCATTTCCTACAACACATCAGGACTTGCACAAAGAGTGGGCGGGGGCCATTCTTTCTCCAAGCTTATATATTAATAGAGCATGGTCCAATTACTATTTAGCCTCACGTGCTTGGGACCTCAGTGCATCAACTCAAGCCTCAGCCCATTACAAATCACCATTCCAAAAATTATCCACCTTAACATAACATCAAAGACGCAACATAGATTTAAAATAAGATGGTATTTTGGAGGTTATCACATCCAATACTCCCATCTTACAGATTGAAAAACTGAGGCCCAGTGTGTTACAAGATTTTCTCAAGATTCCCCAGATGGCAGAGCTGGAACTTAGGCCCAGGTGTTCTGATTTCAAGTACTGCTATCTTTCTATTAAACCAAATTAGCTTTCAAGCTAGCATTAGCATCAAAAAAGAATGAATTCAAGTCCTATATCTGAATATAAGTGGTTGTTTGACCATGGCCTAGCACTTAATCATTCAGTGCTCCAGGATGACGCTCTAAAACTTTAAATTTCAAAGGACCCCAGGATTGATAAAGTGTTTCCTAATAGCTTCCTATGCTGATGAAGTCACAAGTTTAGACAAACTTTTAAAAATCACATTGGCTTTTTTTCTACTATATCATTACATTGATCCATGGAGCTTTCATTCCACTGGAATTTTTTTTTTTTTTATGTAAACCTTCAAGAATTTTTCAAATGAATTGTTGTCTGGCCATATCTCCCCATCCTATGACTGAGCAATTGATTTTTTATATAGAAATATAGGACTTTATACTTAGCTCTATTAAATTTCAAACTATTAAACTTTCCCCAGCTTTCAAAGTTCTTTTTGATTCCAACATTAACTACCTCTTCCAGCTTTATGTCATCTACAAACTTGAAATTATTAATGATATTAAAGCCTTTATCCATCAGAACAAATACTGACATCACCCAATTCACATTATTTCAATTTTATTCAGAAGGATATTATAAGACACTTTAGCAGATGCCTTGTTGAAATTCAGGTTAAAAACTGTCAAAAGCAAAATTTTAGCCTGGCACAATCTGCTCTTTATGAACTCATCTGACACTTAATGATCACTTCTTCCCTCTCTAAGTGCTTATAAATCATCCTTTTAACAACATATTCTAAAAATTTTTTTGATAATGTCAGAGCCACCAACCTCTGGTTTGATAAATCAACCTTCTTTCTCTTTTTGATGTATAGTGTGGTATTTTCCTAGCTTCAGACCTTCAATACTTATTTTGTTCTCAATGATTGTTCAAATTATCAACAGCAAAAAAGCAATAACATCCTCATGTTCTCAGTAAATTTAAAATATCAGTCAATAAAGAATAATAAAACATTAATAAGTGCCTACTAAGTGCCAAGTATTGTGTTAAGAACTGGGGTTACAAATGATAATAAAACAAAGTCCCTGCCCCAAAGGGGTTTACAATTTAATGAGCTTTAGGTGCAATCAAATAATTTGAACTCATTAAGAAGTCTTACTATTTCCTCACTTCTCTTTTGTTTTGATTACTTGGTAACTACTATAACATTCCTGCCCCATATCTCTATACCTGCTGAAATTTAGAGAGATCTCTGTTTTCTGAGTTATCTTGCTGACAACTCCTACAGTTGACTGAGGGCAAACCACATGTTTTTCCAACTCTTTGATGTGTAGCTCCTACTTTCCCTCACATCTCTTGGTATTTTGACTACATATAATTAATAGGTCATGGTTTCATAATTTCACTATATTGTGAGTCAGTATAGGAAATTAAATGGGAATTTTAGGGGGAGTTTTGTGGAAAATGCAGATGACACATGAAGGTCAGTAGATAAAGCAGAAAAAAATTTTAAAACTCAGAAATTAATAAGATATTTGTATGATGTTGCATAAGAACAAGATATTTTATCTTTTAATAACATAATAATTCAGACTTCTTCTCTAGTTCAAAGGAAAGGCCATAAAATTTTGCAAAGATTTTCCAGATTGTAGGGGTATTGTGCCCTTAACCCTGTGGTGTGGAAGGGATAATTGTAATTAGAATCTTTCTGCCAGTTCTATGTCAAATAACCATATTTGTCAGTTATCTGTAAAATCTTCTGAAAAGAACCCTGCTTCCAAAGCATCTTGTCTTTTTATTTCCTTCTTTTCTCATCTACCTTTTCTCCCTAAAATCCAGATAAAATTGTTTCTAATTTATACCATCTTTTTCATCAAGTACTTTGCTTTAGTTCAAAATAATCAGTGATTAGAAATTTCTGCCAATATTCTGATGGAGTTAGTAGCTTGACTCAACAATTATCTGGAAAAGGTCTTAAAGAAAAGAATACAATGTCTTCATCCATTGATTACTTCTCTTCTCCTGCCTTTTTCAATCTTCTTCCCAATTTTCAGACAATGACTAGTTGTGACCTGTCTTATAAGTATGAATCTTTAAGTTGAGAGATACCTTAGAGATAGTAGTCAATGCAGGAATTCCTTTCCTTACACTCTGTCCAACATTGATAATAAATGCTACTGAGTCCCCCCCCCAAAAAAAAAAAAAAAAAACTTGAACATTTCCAGGATTAGCAAAAAGAGGAAAGTTCAATATTTCTTTTTTTTTTAATCTTTTATTTATTTTTTTTATTAGCCTTTTATTTACAAGTTATATGCATGGGTAACTTTACAGCATTGACAATTGACAAACCTTTTGTTCCAATTTTTCCCCTCCTTCCCCCCACCCTCTCCCCTAGATAACAGGATGACCAGTAGATGTTAAATATATTAAAGTATAAATTAGGTACATAATAAGTATACATGACCAAACCATTATTTTGCTGTACAAAAAGAATCGGACTCTGAAATATTGTACAATTAGCCTGTGACGGAAATCCAAAATGCAGGCAGCCAAAAATATAGGGATTGGGAATTCAATGTAATGGTTCTTAGTCATCTCCCAGAGTTCTTTCGCTTTGCATAGCTGGTTCAGTTCATTACTGCTCCATTGGAACTGGTTGGGTTCATCTCATGGCTGAGGATGGCCAGGTCCATCAGAATTGATCCTTATATAGTATTGTTGTTGAAGTCTATAATGATCTCCTAGCCCTGCTCGTTTCACTCAGCATCAGTTCATGTAAGTCTCTCCAGGCCTTTCTGAAATCCTCCTGTTGGTCATTTCTTACAGAACAATAATATTCATATACCACAATTTATTCAACCATTCTCCAATTGATGGGCCCCCCCCTCAGTTTCCAGTTTCTGGCCACTACAAACAGGGCTGCACAAATATTTTGGCACAAAGAGGTCCTTTTCCCTTCTTTAGTATCTCTTTGGGGTATAAGCCCAGTAGAAACACTGCTGGATCACAGGATATGTACAGTTTGATAACTCTTTGAGCATAGTTCCAAAATGCTCTCCAGAATGGCTGGATGTATTCACAATTCCACCAACAATGTATCAGTGTCCCTGTTTTCCCACATCCCCTCCAACATTTTGCATTATTTTTCCCTGTCATTTTAGCCAATCTGACAGGTGTGTAGTGGTATCTCAGAGTTGTCTTAATTTGCATTTCTCTGATTGATAATGACTTGGAACATCTTTTCATATGGCTAGAAATAGTTTCAATTTCTTCGTCTGAGAATTGTCTGTTCATATCCTTTGACCATTTATCAATTGGAGAATGGCTTGATTTCTTATAAATTAGAGTCAATTCTCTATATATTTTGTAAATGAGCCCTTTATCAGAATCTTTGATTGTAAAAATATTTTCCCAGTTTATTGCTTCCCTTCTAATTTTGTTTGCATTAGTTTTGTTTGTACAAAAACTTTTCAGTTTGATATAATCAAAATTTTCTATTTTGTGATCAGTAATGATCTCTAGTTCTTCTTTGGTCATAAATTCCTTCCTCTTCCACAGGTCTGAGAGATAAACTATCCTGTGTTCCTCTAATTTATTTATAATCTCATTCTTTATATTTAGGTCATGAACCTATTTTGACCTTATCTTGGTGTACGGTGTTAAGTATGGGTCGATGCCTAGTTTCTGCCATACTAGTTTCCAATTTTCCCAGCAATTTTTGTCAAACAGTAAGTTCTTACTCCAAAAGCTGGGGTCTTTGGTTTGTCAAACACTAGGTTGCTATAGTTATTGACTATTTTGTCCTTTCAATATTTCTTAAAACAGCTCAATCAATTCTTGAACAGTTCCATTTATTTAAAAATACTTCCTTTATGGAGAATAGAGATTTAGCCTTAATAACTTGATCACTTTCTGTTGTAATATGTCAGCTGCAGTTCTTATTTTCAGGTCAATATCTCCTAAGAAATAGTGCTAAATAGTTAAAATCATATATCCCAATTCTGGGATTTTGCTGTGACTGAAATCATCCAGATTATTCTCTGAACTTGTCAGGGCACAGTTTTTTTTTTTTGTTTTTTGTTTTTTGTTTTTTTTGCTGGGCCTTAGCTCTGGAAAACAGAGTATCTGATATCTTAATATTTCCCCCTTTTGGCCAAAGAGACAGGATATGAAGGAACCCCTCTCTTCTGGTCAACAAAAGAGTAGCAAATATAAGCTAAGATGCCACAAGAGGTCAATTGGACTAGAATGAGATGTTGTCCAGGGGTTTAGTTTCTTAAGGGGACCTACCAGGAAAGTATGTCCCGATATCACTGGTAGCCATTGTTTGCTTGCAAACAGAAAAGAGAAAGAGCCAAAAATGTGGAAGGAGAAAATGCTAGCACACACCTGAATCTTGATGGTTGGGCATATAATAAAAAGGAAGAGGAAATAGGACAGTATATCCAGCCCTTGTCCAGAAACTTGAGAAAACCGTTTCATCTAGATGTTTGCTGCCTCTGGTCTGGACTAGACAAACCTTGAAGTCCCTGGAGAGTCTTACCATTCATTCAGAATAAGAAGCTTTCTTCAAATGACCCAAGAGTACATACTCACTTTTTTAGTGGTGGGAGCAAAACATGGTAGGGGTCCTTAGGGAAAAAAAAAACTCTTTGTTTCAATCTTTGAATCTGAGTGTCTGGTCTGTATAGCATATGCCTTCAGTTAAGAGTCTCTAAACACATAGAAATGATCCAGTTTCCCAGCCACACGGGACTAGGTTCAAACAATGCAATAAAGTCTTTTTTCACAATTTTGATAATTGCATAATTATATTGTCAAGTTCAGATCACACTACTTAGAGGTCTAAAAGGAGATTTACCCATTACCAAAGTAATGAAAATTAAAACATAAGCATCTTGAAATAAAAGATCAAAGCAATCCATTGGTAATGACCAATATTAATTATCATCAAGTTTCCTTGAATCTTAGTAACCCATTCTCAAGATCCATTTAATCAACATATCTGTTGTTGGACATCTTTTCTGGGATAATTCTCTGCAACAGGACTGTGGAGACAGAGTATGAATCACAAGATTGTATTTTCACTTTTTTGTTGTTGTTGTTTGCTTGCATTTTGTTTTCTTATTTTTTTCCTTTTTGAGCTTATTTTTCTTGTGCAACATGATAATTGTGGAAATATGTATAGAAGAATTGCATATGTTTAACATATATTTGATTACTTTGCTGTCTAGCGAAGGAGGCGGAGGAAGGGAACACAGGTTCTGCAATGTTAAAATCTATCTATGCATGTGTTTTGAATGTACAAAATTAAAAAAAAACACTATTGAATGGATTTACTGCAGGAAAAAATAATAAAGTTCCTTCTGATAAAAAAAAAATAAGTAAAAACTTATTAATTTGCTGAAAGAAAAAAAAGCATAATTCTCTGCTTCTTTGGTTCTAAGAATAGAGGCTTCTAGATAATTCTGACGATATAATTTAGTATAATAAGAATTTTATCTTCAATTTTGAAACTTCAGAGAATTTCAGTTTATATATGCCACTTGCTAGTTCTATCATCACCTAAATCCTATACCTGATATAAGAATGTTTTAAAATTTTATGAGGGTCCAACCAAAAAATGAGCTCTTCTGCCTTGTAAAATTGTCATTACAGATACTTTAATAATGAAACATAATTTCATTATTTTCTTTACCATTAACAATGCAACCTATGTGTAACTTCCTTAATCCCTAATTAATAAATCTTTAATTGAATTTTGAAACATTAATTATTAGCAAAATTTGCTAAGTGCTGGGGATTCAAAGAAAGGTAAAAATATAGTCCCCGGCTTAAAGAAGTTTTCAATCTAATGGGTGAGAGACTATGCAAAGAACAATGTTCATTAAAAATATATATATATATATAGTATAAACAGAAATTAATCTTAGAGGGAGGACACTAGCAGAGGGATGGGATAATGAGGAAAGACTTCTTGTAGGAGATGGGATTTGATTCTTAAGTAAGACAAGATATTGAAAACAAGAAGAAGAACATTCCATGAATGGGGGACAGTAAATAAAAAAAAAAAAAAAAACAAGTTGTGTTATGGGATGTTGTATGCAAGGAATGTTAACTAGCCTAATACATCTATATAATAAAATATATAGAGAGAATATAGTGTAAGAGGGATGGAAATAAAGGGAGGGACTAAATTATAAAGGGCTTTAAATTTTGAACAGAGGAATTTCTATGTGATCCTGAAGTTGACAGGAAATGCTAAAAAAAGAGAGATGGGAGGTGACATGGTCAAACCTCCACTTTAGGAAAATCTCTTTGACAGCTAAGTGGAAAATGGATTTAAGTGGGAAGAGACTTGAGGCTGGGAGATTAATCGGGAAAATAGATTGGAAATGATGAGGGATGCAGCAGTGGCAGCTATGTGATTAAAGAGAAGGAGATTCATATGACAGCTGCTGTGAAGATACAAAGGACAAAGACTTGACAACAGATTAAGTGTTCAGGGTGAGTGCTATTGAGGAATGAAGGATGATGTCAGATTGAGAACCTAGGTGACTGAAAGTATTATTTGACAATAACAGAAAAATTGGGAGAAGAAAAGTATTAAAAGAAAAATTAGTAAGGTCTGTTTGGGGGCATGTTGAGTTTGAAGCATCTGTAGGACATCCAATATGAGATGTAAAAAGGGATTTGGTTGCATGAGATTGCAGTTCAGAAGAGAGATTTAGAACTGAATATGTAAATCTGGTACATTTCTCAATAGAGATGATAATTAAACCTATCAACTTCAGTTCTGAAATATATTGGAGAGCCCCATTGTTCTTAGTATTATTCAGTATTTGTATCAATGACTTCACTGAAAGGATAAATGGTATACTTTCTAAATATACAACAGACATTAACTTAATTCCTCTATAATGTTAAAAATTGTTTATTTTTAATGAATCCAATGTGGATAAGGGTATATAGAAAATTGTTTTCTGGTACAATTATCTAGAAAAACAAGGCTCTGTTTTGGTCTAGGGGTCCATTTTTTGCATTTATTTTTTCTATCTAAATTATAAAAGCATCATAAAGGAGGGACAGGTTGGGAGATGAATTTACATATAAAAAAGTTCATGGCTGTTCTATTGGAAATATAATGGAAAACATTGAAAATAAATAACAGCATATTAATACAAAGGATAATGGCACATGGCAAAAATTTAAATGTTTTTATTCACTTTTTAATTCATATGAATTTGATATAAAATAAAATTAGCAGAATCAAAACTGTACACACTTTGACTACAACTAATAGGAAGAAAGGAAGGGGTTGGAAGGAAAGTAGAAAAACAGAGAAAGAGACAAAGAGTTGTTCATCCTTCATTTTCCAAGAGGACCAAACACACCACAAAGTTAGTATCCAATGGCAAGACAAAAGTCATGTGTTCTACAGAATTAAATGTGTTCCAGGATTAAGTCAAAATATGCATATATGTTTCTGAGGAGTAAAAGTGGGATCACGGGAATATCGGCAAGTTGCCCTTTCAGTAATCAGAAATTTATTTCCTTTAGAGAGGAACATAGACCACATGGTGGCACTATGAGTCTAGGAGAGTATGGGGTGAGAAGTAGGAGTAGTGCTTGAGAATGAGCATTGTATCAATATTTCAGGAGTTAATGTAAATCCTTTATATTTATTTATATTTCTGTAAAGTAAAATAAACACCGTCCAGTAACTCGGTATGAAACACCACCTTGAGTGTATAAAAACCAGAGGACATTCAAATTCATCTTTGTAGACTTATATATGAACTATATATTAACTATATTTAATTTTTTTTTCTCAAGCATCTTTGGGTGAAGGAGAGATGAACCAAAGAGAATTTCCGCTTTTAAGAGTTTGGGAATTCTGTCTCTATAATGAACTCCAGTCCATGATAACTCAGAGCCTAGAATGCTAAGTCAATGAATATTTATTAAGGGGTCTCTAAACGCCAGGCACCATGCTAAGTGCTAGAGATACAAAGAGACAAAGATCGTTTCTGTCCTCAAAGAGTTCAAAATCTTATGAAGGAGATGGCAAGCAAATATGTACATGGACTTTATACAGGCTGAATAGGAAATGATTAAAATAGGGAAGACTGGAATATAAGTGGAATATGAGGTATAAGACTGAAATGTGGGGAAAGTGCTAATGGAGACACAGGATAAGTATATATACAAACTTTTTATTTACAAAATATATGTATAGGTAATTTTTCAACATTGACCCTTGCAAAACCTTCTGTTCCAAATTTTCCCTACTTTTCCCCACCTTCTCCCCTAGATGGCAGGTAGTCCAATACATGTTAAATATATTAAAATATATGTTACATCCAATATATGTATACATAGTTATACAGTTATCTTGCTGCACAAGAAAAATCAAATCAAGAAAAAACCTGAGAAAGAAAACAAAATGCAAGCAAATAACAACAGAAAGAGTAAAAATGCTATGTTGTGATCCACACTCAGTTCCCATAGGCCTCTCTCTGGGTATATATGGCTTTCTTTATCACTGAACAATTGGAACTGGTTTGAATCATCTCATTGTTGAATAGAGTCATGTTCATTAGAATTGATCATCATATAGTTTTGTTGTTGCTGTGTAAAATGATCTCCTGGTTCTGCTCATTTCACTCAGCATCAGTTCATGTAAGTCTCTCCAGGCCTTTCTGAAATCATCCTGCTGGTCATTTCTTACAGAACAATAATATTCCATAACATTCATATACTACAACTTATTCAGCCATTCTCCAATTGATGGGCATCTATTCAGTTTCCAGTTTCTTGTCACTACAAAAAGGGCTGCCACAAACATTTCTTTCCCTCCTTTAAGATTTCTGGGATATAAGCCCAGTAGAAACACTGTTGGGTCAAAAGGGATGCAAAGTTTGATAACTCTTTGGGCATAGTTCCAAATCGTTCTCCAGAATGACTGGATATGTTCACAATTCCACCAACAATGTATCAATATCACAGTTATCCCACATCCCCTCCAACATTCATTATCTTTTCCTGTCATCTTAGCCAATCTGAGAGGAGTATAGTGGTATCCAGAATTGTCTTTCTCTTATCAATAGTGATTTGGAGCCCTTTTTCATGACTACAAATAGTTTCAATTTCATCATCTGAGAATTGTCTGTTCATTCCTTTGACCATTTATCAATTGGAGAATGGCTTGAATTCTTATAAATTTGAGTCAATTCTCTATATGTTTTATCAGAATTTATCAGAACCTTTGAATGTACAAATGTTTTCACAGGGTAAGTTATGAAGGACTTTGAACACCACACAAAGCATTTTATATTTGATCTTGGAAAATATAGGAAGCCCCTGGAGCTTATTGAGTAGAGAAGTAGCATGGTCAGATCCGCTATTTAGGAAAATTATTTTAGTGAATGAATGGGTGATGGATTAGAGTGGGAAAAGTCTAGAGGCAGGCAAATGCCAGCAGGATATTATAATAGTCTAGGTGTAAGGTGATGTGGGCTCATACTGGAATATTGATAGTGTCAGAAAAGAGAAAAGGCAATGATCGAGATGTTGCAAAGTTGAACTTGCTAAACCTTGATGAGAGAGAATGAAGAATTAAAGATAACATCCAGGTTGTAAGCCTGAGAGACTAAAAGGATAGTGCTGTCCTCAACAAAAATAGGGAAGTTAGGTTTTTAGAAGGAAGTTAGAAGTTGGAAGATTTAGGAGCTAAAAAAATGAATTCATTTTTGATGGGTTGAATTTCAGATATCTATTGGGCATTTATTTGAGAGTTCTGAAAGACAGTTGGAGATGTGAGATTGGGGATTATCAAGAGATTATAGCAGGATAAGTAGACGAGAATAATCATTATAGAAATGGTAATTAAATCCATAGGAACAGATGCAAATACCAAGTGATGTGATACAAGGGGAGAGGAGAAGAATACCCAGGAGAGCCTTGAGGAACATGTATGATTAGATGCTTACTTCAAAGGAGTGGTCTGACAGGTAGGTGGAGGATTAGGAGAGTGGTGTGCTAAAAATCTGAAGAGAGGAGAGTGTCAAAAACAGGGTAATCAGCAATGTCATTGTCTGCTCAAAAGTTGAGGAGAATGAAGATTGAGAAAGGGCCACTGGATTAACTTTGAAAGAGTCTTTTTTGGTGGAATGATGAGGCTGGAAGATGAATTGTTAGGGGTCAAAAAGAGAGTGAGAAAGACAAAGCATATATAGATTTTTTTAAAGTTTAGTCACAAAGACAGAAGGGATGATAGGAGGGATGGAAGGATCAAGTGAAAGGTTTTTTTGGGGGGATGGAGGAGATACAAACACATTTGTAGACTGTAGGGAATAAACCTAGAGAAAGATTGAAGATAAGTGAGAGATTGAGAATGAGAGAGAGATCCTCTCTTCTTCAGGAAACAGAGGCAATGGGATCACTTGAATAGACAGAGGGGTTAACCTTGCTAAGAAATAAGGTCTCTTCTGTAGATGAGATGGGGGTAAAGGAGATAGTGAAAGAAGGCATACAAGTGATAGATGAGGAAAGAGAAAGAAAAGCGAGTTCATAATAAAGGACCTCAATTGTTTCTGTAAAATACAAAATTGTGATTGGAGAAGGAAGGGAGGATGGGGAAACCATTAGAAATTTGAGGAGGGATAAAAAAAAAGTTTGGAAGAAAAGCTATGAAGAGTGGGATAGTGAGTTGATAAGGGAGGTATAGTAGAACTGTCTAATTATAGTGAGATTTCCATTGAGATTTTGTACTATAAATTTGTATTGGACTCAATCAGAACAGTTGCTTGATTTTCTCCACTTTAGTTCAAAAGTTTATGTGTAGGTTCAAAGGCAGCAGATGCTGGAAATAATCCAAAACCGAAGTTTGGCAGGTACAGTTGGTGATATGAAAAGGGAGTAAGAGGACAGTGTAAAGTTGAACTTGTTCATAAAGGGTTCAAGATGGGGAAAAGAGAAAAGAGTACTTAGTAAAAAAAAATATATATATATATATATATATTTTTTTTTTTTTTACTCTCTCTCTCTATATATATATAGCTTATAGCTTGGGAGAGACCTGAGGGATCAAGGAATTGAAGATCATGATGTAAATGAGGAATAGAATCTGATAAGACAATAGTGAAAAAGAAGTGGATCGTCAATAGATTATTTTCAGACAAGATAGTTTGGAACTTCTTGAATATCAAGGTGGTGCATTCATGGATGATAATAAGATGAAGAATATAACTATCTTTGCAGCTGAAATGGAATAGTCTTAAAAAATGAGTACGTTGAGGAGTTGAGGGGTCGAGGTATTTGAGGGAGAGACAACATGCATGTTGAAGCCTTCAAGTATGAAGGAAGAAGTTGAGGAAAGAAAATTTGTAAATCATATACTGAACTCTTTCTTTGTATCCACAGTTCCTGGTACAAAGTAAGTGCTTAATAAATGCTTACAGACTGACTATGGGTTATATATGTAACTATCCAGTCTCATTATTACACTTAATAAGGTACTTCTTAGCTTATATATACTTCTCATCTACCATACATGAACCCACTTCTCTACTTTTGTTGCTTCACTGTATGTACATAATTTCTTATTTAAAATTTTCCTCTAAGTCATTCATGAGCTTATTGAGGGGATAAGAAGTTTCTTTTGTTTTGTTGTCCACATTTGGTTCATTACAGGAGTCGGGGAAGAAGAAATGTATCTCTGGTCTCTCAGTATGATTTCAAAAGAGAATTGAACCAGTTCCAGAACCTAGGAGATCAGTGGAGCTGAAACATACAATAATGAAAGAAAGTTGATGCTAGATATAAATGTTAACCTTTTCCCTCCTGGGCATTATGAGAAAGAAAACTTGTTTTTATATAGAGAGGGCTTCATTTATGCAAATTTGGGAAGGTCTCCACTTCATCCTTTCATCAGCCTATATAAAGATCCAAGAAATTACTATTGTTCAGTAGTATTTATATTGTTCTAGAATTAGTTGGAGTTGGAGAGATCCAAGAAAGAAAGATCCTGTTTTCTAGGCATTCTTCTCCAATGCTCTGAATATATGTTCCTGTTATAAATGTAATAAATAATGATTTAAAGTCCTTGAAATAATCAGTATACTTTTCTAGGACATCAAAGGTTAAATTAATTTGCAGGCTGATATAGGAACCTGTTCACCCTTTGCAAGAGTATTTCATGGGAGAAAAGCATTGAGTTACAAATTTGTAATACAAAAAGTATTACATCTATTGTAAGATGTCAAAAATGCAATCTGCTTATAAGACAGGAACTAACTATATATTTGACTATATTTAAATTTATTACTCTGTAAGTACTCCTTGCCTTAAAAATGTAAAAGTGATGACAAAAATGTCAAAAACATAGTTATATTCAAATGCTTCCTTCGAATTTTCCTTATACTTGTTTTTAAAGGTTATTACATCATTATGGCTAAATTCTATAATGCTTAGAATTTAAGAAACTATGGACTGAAATATAGATGGGATTTGGGATACAACCAGAGACTTTAGGTCCTAATCAGTAATGGTATAAGATACTTTTAAGACAAAATAATCTCAAAATACTATTAAACAAATCTCTCTAAACTCTTAATAAACATTTAGAATTCATATTTTTTTAATTGTAGAAAAAAATTATTGAGAACTTACTATGTGCTAGGAAATGAGCTAAGCGCTAGGGATACAAATACAAGGAAAAAGAAAATATTCCTGTCCCTCAAAGAGCCTATGTTCTAATTGAGGAAGACATCATACAAAAGGGAGGTGAAAGGTGGAGAAGAGAAGGCATAGGGAGATGAAAGTATCCTATGTGGGGAACAGTTTTGACCCTCTGAAAGTCAGGAGCAGAGCCAGATGAGGAATAAAGGTAAGTCAGCACCATCCCCGACACCAAATGGAAGCTCCAAGAGGAACTTACCAATGGGACAAGGGAAATGTTCAATAGTGAGTGGGCCATTCTAAGCCTGTTCCAGGGCAAGGAGGTTAAGATAACTTCTAGGATGAGCCAGCAGTGGAAAGAAAATGATTCCAAAGTCTGAGGAGGAGAGTATTTAATTTTCTAAAATGCAATGGACTGGATTATATATATTCATCTTAACATGTCACATGCTGATCCTCAACTAACTTTACTCTCTTGGCTTCCCCTTCTTGTTTCAGGGCTCTCCTTTTCCTAATCAAATTTCCAAGATGTTATAGAGGTTATGTATATAACTATTACTAAATAATTATATTTTATAAAACAATCATTGAAAACAACTGTATCAGTAGTGATGTTAACATTTATAGAAAACGTAAAGCTAGAAAAAATTCTACTAGAAACAAGTTTGTGTGACTGTTGGTTTTGTTCTGTTTCTTTTTGCTGGCTTAAAAATAAATCTAGCATTAATGTAGCCTTTATAGGCTGGGGGTCATTACTGAAATTCCACTCCCACAAGTTATGTCCCCAGAAGGTGGCAACATGTCCTCATCAAAGTCTAGGGGTATCTCTGAGAAGTTGCAGTGGGGTTTTTTTTCTGGTATATTCCCCAAAATATTATCTTCAATTAACATCTCATTATCATTGATGTCACTAATTAGCACTTCAATATCATTTTAACTAGTTGATGTGTTCCAGATATCATTGATAATTATTAGCTTTTGCAAAGAGATATTTATTGAGAAGATATAACATAAACCAAAGTACAAAAACATCCTCTAACCCTGGCACATTCTCTCATTTACCACTTCCATCTCTTAGTGGGTTCTTTTTTGCCGATTCATTTTTTTTTTTTTAAATAAGAGGTATTAGTGTAAGCATCTCTAATTGTGGAGTGGGGACATGGTACTTCAAGCTTCCCTTCAGCTCTCCTCTCTGACCAGGAACCCCAAACCAAGAGCTCCACCCTGCAAGTGCCCACAGCCAGCAGTGCCCCTGACCCCTGTCTCTGCTTTTACCAGATTACTTCCCACGCAGGATAGGTTCTTAGCAGCACAGCTGGGTCTGGTGTTCCCAATCAACCGAGGTTCACACTGTCTTCGTGGACTCAAAGCCCAACTCAACAAACTCTGGGAGATGAAAATCTCTGTGATTCCTGCTGAGACTCCAGCCACAACCAAATAGCCTGAAGAATCTCCTGTTAGAGTTTCTGCAGCGCTAACCTGGAGGTGTTTGCACTTCAGACAGGTAAATCCCAGCCCCGGGTCTTTCTTCAGATTCTGTCAAATTGTCTTTGAAAGAACTCTGTACTGAGTCTTCTTGGTTTTTCATTTTTATGTTTGCCTTGAGGTGCAAATTTGTTTATTTGTGGGGGAAATAAGGAGAGCTTGAAATTTACTAACCTATTCCACCATCTTCCCAGAATCGTCCCCTGACAACCAGAAGATGGGATTTTAGTGGAACTTGAAGGAAATCAAGGTAGGCAGGAGACTGAGACGAAAAGAAGAGTATTCCCGTAATAAAACAGCCAAGAAAAATGCCCAGAGAATTGGTAGATGTATCTTTTTTTTCTTTTTTAAAAATATGCTATTATTTATTAAGCCTATTTATCAGCATAAACAAGTTTTAAATTGAAATTATCATTATTACAACTTAATTGCCTATAATTATAATTGCCAAACTTAACTTTGGTTTCTAAGGGAATGTAATAACATTTCTTTTTTTTTTTTTTTTAACAATTATAACTTTTTATTGAAAGAGCCCATGCCTGGGTAATTTTTTACAACATTATCCCTTGCACTCTTCTGTTCCGACTTTTCCCCTCCTTCCCTCCACCCCCTTCCCCAGATGGCAAGCAGTCCTATACATGTTAAATATGTCACAGTATATCCTAGATACAATATATGTGTGCAGAACCGAACAGTTCTCTTGTTGCACAGGGAGAATTGGATTCAGAAGGTAAAAATAACCCGGGAAGAAAAACCAAAATGCAAACAGTTTACATTCATTTCCCAGTGTTCTTTCTTTGGGTATAGCTGCTTCTGTCCATCCTTGGTCAATTGAAACTGAGTTAGATCTTCTCTTTATCAAAGAAATCCACTTCCTCAAACAGTATCATTGTTGAAGTATATAATGATCTCCTGGTTCTGCTCATTTCACTTAGCATCAGTTCATGTAAGTCTCGCCAATCCTCTCTGTATTCATCCTGCTGGTCATTTCTTACAGAACAATAATATTCCATAACATTCATATACCATAATTTACCCAACCATTTTTCAACTGATGGGCATTCATTCATTTTCCAGTTTTTAAGCTACTACAAACAGGGCTGCCACAAACATTTTGGCACTAGATGTATCTTTTTAAAAGAAGAGCAAGGAGATCCTCATCAATGAATCACAGAGTATTGGGAGAGAGAGGCAGAGAGAAGTGGTAGGTATAAGAAGACTAGAAAGGTAAAGGTACAGTTTATGAAGGACTTAGAATTTTGATCCTAGAGGTCATAGGAAATTCATTGATTAGGAAGATGACATGGTCAGACCAATAAGGGCTTGCACCTGGGTTCTGGCAGTATCAGAAGATATAGAGGAGAGAGGCAAAGAAATGTTCAAAACTAAAATTGACAAGTCTTAGAAACAGATTGGATATGAGTGCAAAGAGAGAGTGAGAAATCAAGAATGATGCTTCAGTTGCAAGCCTAGGTGACTTGGAGGATGGTGGTACTCTTGTTAGTAACAAGGAATTTGGGAGGATGAAATGGTTGGAGTGGGGAAAATAATGAGTTCCGTTTTGAACATGTTGAATTTAAGATATCTATGAGATATACATTTCAATACATCCATTAAACAGGAGACTAGAGTTTAGGAGAGAAATTAGAACTGGATATGCAATTATGAGAATCATAGAGATGATAATTAAATCCATAGAAATTGATGAGATCACCAAGTGAAAAAGAATAAAGGGAAAAGAGAAGAAAGGACAGCACAGAGCCTTGGAGACACCCATGCTTGTCCAGGCATGATCTGGTTAAAGATCTAGCAAAGGAGACTGAGAAGGAGTGATAAATAAGTAGAAAAACCTAGAAGAAAGTAATGTTTGAAAATCTAGAGAGAAAAGAATTCCGAGAAAAGCAGGGTAAAGATTGTCAAAAGTAGGAGAGAAATGAAATTGAAAATTGAGAAAAGGACATTAGGTTTGCCAATTAAGAGATTTTTAGTAACTTTATAGAAGGTAATTTTGAATGAATAATGAGTCAGAAACTATAGGACTATAAGAAGTTAAGAAGATAGTGAGAGGACAAGAAGTGGAGATGTTTATTGTAAATAGGTTTCCCAAGATTTTTAGTTATATACTCTTTGATCCAGCAGTGTCACTACTGGATCTGTATCCCAAAGAGATCTTAAAGAAGGGAAAAGGACTGACACATGCAAAAATATTTATAGTAACCTTTTTTTGTGGCAGCAAGGAATAGTGGATGCCCATCACATGGGGAATGGCTGAATAAGTTACAGTGTATGAATGGAAGGGAAAAATATTATTGTAGAAGAAATGATGAGCAGGCTGATTTCAGAAAAGCCTGGAAAGACTTACATGAGCTGATGCTGAGTAAAATGAGCAGAACCAGAAGAACATTGTACACAATAACAACAAGATTATGTGAAAATCAACTATGATAGACTTAACTCTTCTCAGCAACCTAGGACAGTTTCAATAGACTTGGGATGGAAAATGCCATCTCCATTCAAAGAAAGACCTATAGACAGAACATGAATTAAAGCATTCCATTTTTATATTTTTTTTGGTTAGCTTTTCTTTTTTATGTTTCTTCCCTTTTTTTCTGATTTTTCTTTCACAACATGACTAATATGGAAATAAGTTTTAAATGATGGTATATGTGCCTATATCAGATTGCTTGCTGTCTTGGGGAGGAGGGAAGGAAGGAGAAAAATTTGAAACTTAAAATCTTAGAAAAATGAATGTTAAAAACTGTCTTTACAAGTAACTGGAAAAATAAAATACTATTGAGAATGAAAAAAAAGGAGGAAAGAGAAAACCATAAGCCAGCAAAAACATCTGTACAGTGATGAAGAATTGTCTACTCAGAGACTAGATTTACAAGGGAGGGGGATAGCCAAAGATCCTCTCATGCTACTGGGGAGAGGGAAGCATACCTGTAGGCTAAAGCATCTTGTACAAATCCTGTATTGAGAAATTTTTTAAATGGGAGGGGATAAATGAGATGGGAGGGAAAGAAAGTGGATTTTTGTTCATTGAAAAAAAATAGTTAATATCATGACTAGAAGATGGAGGCTTACCAATATACTATATATAGTTTCCAATTTCTTTGTTATTTATTTTACTGGAAAGGAATAAAATAGCAATAAAGCAGGGATTCTTAAAAAAAGTTTAGCCACAAAAAGGAGGAGAGAAATGATAGCATATGGGGATGGAAAGGTCAAATAAGAATTTTGTGAGGATGAAGGGGACATGCTACATTTTAGTCAGCAGGGAAATGATGGTGGTAGAAGAAAAACCTGGAAGTGGAAGTGGGGAGCAACTTTGACCAATGAGTCAAAAGGAATAAGTATAAGTATAGCCAATGCTGGAAAGAAAAGTAACATTGTCAGGGGGGATCCAGGTCTCAGTGAAAGACAAAAGATGAAAAGAAAAAAAAAAAGAAAAGATTAAATATAAAAGTAAGTTTGTTTCTTGGAGAGTAAGCATTCCACAGAGCAAAATGGAAAAAGCAGGTATCTTTATGATGGAATATTGAAGTAAAAGGGAAGTTAGATCAGGTTTATGTGAATGAGAATAAGAGATGGATAAAGTTTGAATGATGACCAGAATTCTGAATCTTTAATATGGGATGAGTATGGGACATCTAGGTGACACAATGGATAGAATGTTGGACCTAGAATCTGAGAAGAATCATCTTCCTGATTTCAAATCTGGTCTCAGATACTTACAAACTGTGTGAACCTGGTAAGTCATTTAATCCTGTTTACCTCAGTTTCCTCATCTGTAAAATAAACTAGAGAAGGAAATGGCAAATTATTATAGTATCTTTGTCAAACAAATAAACAAAAGCCAATTGAATTCATAAAGATTCAGATACAACTGGAAAACAACAACAATGACTTGGGGGAGTTTAATAATCATTGAGGAATGATTTTAGCTAAATTTCCATCATTTTTAGGAGTTGGGCTTAAGAGTAGAATTCTCTCAGGGCATTGGTTAAGAGATAAGTGCCAGAAGCCGAAAAAAAATTGGTGTTCCTCCACTTTCCCCAAAGTGGATATCTATGTTGGAGGTGATAGAATGGTCTTTCTCCTCTTCCCTAGAAGGGAAAAATCTGGTGTTCAATAGAACAGTCATTCTCTTCTTTCTGAGGAACACAGAAGACCAGAAAAAGAATATGGTAAATTCCACATTACTCAATTTACTTCAAAGGCAGAAGATTAGTGCTTGATAAAATGGCATTTCTCCTCATTTCAAGGGAAATCAAAGTAGGAGACCCTGCAGAGTGAATTTCATTTTCTTCCCTTATCTCAAAGGTTACAGATCTAGTGCAAGGGAATGGCCTTTTCCTCTTCCCAAGAGGGGCTGGAGACACAGAATGATAATAAGACAAAGCTCAAAAGAGAATTCTCTTTCCTATTTATCTGTTCCTTATTGATACACGTCCAGAAGGCTGTGTGTCAGGAACAGGCACAGACTATATATGTATGCTTCGAGTTAGGGGAGGACAACCAGATGGTCCAGTAGAAAGAGTGCAGGGCCTGGAGTCAAGAAAACTGATCCTCATGAGTTCAAATCTGGCCCTACAATTCAACTAGACTCGGGATGGAAAATACAATCCACATCAAGAAAGAGAACTATGGAGAATGAATGTGGATTGAAGCACAGCATTTTCATGTGTTTGTTTATTTGTTTCTTTTTTTTGTCATGTTTTTTCCTTCTTGGTCTTGCACAACATAACAAATATGAAAATATGTTTTTAAAAATTGCACATATTTAACCTAGGTCAGATTGTTTGCCATCTTGGGGATGGGGGAGGGAAGAGAGAGAAGAGAGGAAAGGGAAAAAATCTGGAATACAATCTTACAGAAATTAATACTGAAAACATCTATTTAAAAATAAAATACTATTGAAAATTTTAAAAAATAATAAAAAAAATTTAGCTTCATATATTATCTCTGTGACCTAGGACAAGTCACTCAATCCATTTGCCTCAGTTTTTTCATATATAAAATGAACTGGAGAAGAAAATGGTACACCATTCTAGTATCTCCGCCAAGAAAACCCCAAGTGGGCTCTTGAAGAGTCAGGAATGTCTGAACAAATGAACAGGAGTTCATTTTCTTATGGTAAGACCACAAACAAGTATCTACCTGCATATGAGATACACAAACATATACCTAAATACACACACAATTATGTGTATGCATAGATATATCTATATACTTATATGTCCATTGTATTCTAGAGAGAACCATATGTGTATATATATATATATATATATATATATATATATATATCTAACATACACATACATAATAAATATGCATGCTTAATGAATATATAGTTATATATCCCATAGTAGATATGTACATATGTGTGTATACATTTATAAACATATACATATGGTTCATTCTGTGTGTCTTACATTAGGTAGATATTTGCATGTGATCTCCCCTGTTAAAATACTATGTGAAGGCTAATTATAATTATTAATACTATTCATGAGACAAGGTCTAATATAATAGCAGCTACCATTTAAAAAGCATTTCAAAGTTTGCAAAACACTTCACACACATTATCTCATTTGATTCTCATGATAACTCTGTAAGGTAAGTGCCATTAATCTCTCTCTTTTACATATGAGGAAATGGAAGAAAAAAAGATATGACTTGCCTAAGTTCACAAAGCTAGTAAGTATCTAAGGCAGAACTTAACCTCTGAGTTTCCTAAGTTCTTAGTCCAATATTTTATCCACTATTGTCACCCAGTCATCTGTAGAGTATACATTAAATTTACTATAATATCTACATCCCAGTGGTCAGCTCTGGTTCCTTGCCTTGGCCATCCCAGAGCAGCTATTAAGGTTTTTTCCACAAGGCATGTCGATGGAATTCCTACCTAGAATCCTAGGATAGATTCCAAAGATACCCTGTTACAGTTGGCTTTGAGTTTTATGATCTATGTTCTTACCAGGAAATCAATTCACTCCTGGACAAATTTAAATAATCTGATATATTGATTATTGGACCAAATTGCATCAAGAATATAGTTTTTGCAGTTTCATTATTGAAAAAAAAAAAACCCAGCAGATTCCTATGCTCTTTTTTCCCCCTCACAAAATAAGAACTGTGTTTTGCTACAATTACCAAGAAATGTCAAGGAATGCATTCAATTCCCAAGTGGCTACTCATTGTCTTCTCATTTAATTGCTTTTATCTCATATCCAAGGTCTATGCAAGGCACTTAACACATGCTCACCAAATTGTACAAGGCAAAGGATGCCTGTCTAGTTGACATTCCTTAGGCTGCTAACCAATTTTTTTTCCTACTTCACATGCCTACAGGGGCAAAGGTCAAACCTACTCAGCTGCAGATGAGATCATCCCTGATGATTGTCTGCAGCTGATCACAGTAAAAACACAGCCTCCCATGCGACTGGCCCTTGCCAGTTAGGAGCAATGATATCATCTCTGGTGGGACACAGAGAGATCTGTAGCTTGCTTTAAATTGAACTATACATATTTCTTCTCTGGTTCTCTTGCAACTTTAAATTTCTCTTAGTGTTATTGATAAAGGGTGAAAGTTAAATCAAAAATTTGAAATCTAACAATAGGAAATAGAGAAGCTTTTTGCCATCATTTGCATCCTATGAATTGAATCTATACACCGACAATGTAATTTTCATCAAAGAATCTCCTAAGTACTTTGTAAGCATTGTCCAGTGTTAATGATGATGGGTCGTTTTATAAATAGGGATAAGGACTAGAGTTAGAGGAAAAACTGAGTTAAGTTCCATTCTTTCTATTTCAGAATGCCCTCTTACTATATTTCCTTACATTTTCCGCTTACCTTACTCTCTGTCACCTCTTAGGAAGGATAGGAGGTAGTAGATTTGTTTGACTGGCTGCATTTTAAGCATCAGAAATGAGACAGCCATTTTTTCTGGCTTGCACTGCTTTGGGGCTCATGCTCTTTCCTGATGCCTTCAGATCATAGTTCATCCACACTATGGGTAACATGAATAGAACTGGTGAGAGGAAAGGGCTCCCTTTCCCTATTCTCTCTTTTACCTCAGCTCAGAAAAACGGACCTAGAGGTGTTTGTTTTTGTTCTGCTTCATTGCTCTTCTCAGTTTCTAGTGGCATTTTGCACCAGACAAGGGAGTTGTAACCATGGTGACCCTGGAGCTAGGATTCGAGGTGTGATGGCATAGGTAACTAAGCCAGCCAGCACGAAGAGAGAAGCCAGAGTGCTTTATACGCGAACCCAAAGGGAAATTGTGGACTCGAAACTGGGATTGTGCTTCAAGGGAATCAAACAAAGCTATTAACCTAATTCTCCTCCCTTCCCTAGAGTCTGAGATAATACCAATTAGCCTAATTCCCTTGTTTTATCGGGAGTTTGAGGTAGTATAACCCCCTGTGTTTGAGAGTGTGTCTATATATAGGTGATTATATCTTGAAGCAAATGTTCTTGTGTAAAAATTAATCTGTTAATGGTCAAATAGAACTGGAGCATAAGGGAACCATGCCCTGCACTTGAAGGAATACCATCAGTAGGGTCTAGATCCAATGCAGAGAGACTAGATACTTTCCTAATCCCCTTAAGGTGAAAGAAAAATTAACATACTTAGCCTTCAGGGGACCAGGTAATCACTATCATACTTAACACTTCATTAATTCGTAATTTGTTAAAAGTATAAATTTGTGGGGAATAAGTTATGTGAATAACTATGTGAAAATAAGTGAATAAGTTATGTGGCAAAGCTTCCTGTTTCTGGTAACCACACCTGGACTAACTCTGCCCTAGGATGTTTGGGGAAGGATGAGCACCTGTTTGTGTCCTGCCATGTGTGACTCAAGTCTGAAGGGCTTGCCCTTTGAGATGTTGAAGCAACACCCTTATTAGATACTGAGAGGAAGAGTCAGTGGCTCAGTGGACATTTAGTCAGTAGTGGCCAGAAGCAACCAGGTCACATCCCTCTGTCTCCCAAGCTTCATCCAAAATCAGGAGGGTAGCTTTGTGCATACTTTGTTCCAAAACAGTCAAAAGATACACAAATGCCTATAGTACCTATCTATTAAAAAAAAAAAACAAACACTCCAAATCACTAATAATTAAAGAAATTCAAAATAAGGAAAATCTGAGGTTCCAACTCATACCCATTAAATTGACAAAATTGAACAAAATTTAAAATGACAAATAGCGGGATGGCTGTAGGAAAACAGACATGTTAACACATGGTTGGCAGAACTAAGAATTGATATAGAAATTCCCCAAATCATTTTGAACTATGCCCCCCAAATTACTAAATTTTGTATATCTTTTTACCTAGCAATTTCAGTATTAGGCTTATACTCTGATGAGATCAAACAGAAAAGATCTTAGATGTAGAAATATGTATGTGTATATATGGATAGAGATACATCTCTATCCATATATGTGTACATTTACACACACACACACACACACACACAGTCTCATTTTATTTTGGCAATGAGCTAGAAACTAAAGAAGTTTCTATCATTTGGGGAAAGGCTAAGCAAATTATAGTATGTGAGTATAATGAAATGCCACTGTGTACCATAAGACAAGGGAAACAGTTTCAGAAACTTAGGAAGATTTTACACATCAATAATAAGTGATGAAAAGAATCAAGAGAACAATGAATGTGATCATATCAATAATAAAAATGAAATACTTTTGCAAGACTTTAAAACCTTGATAAATTCAATAATCTACCATGATTCCTTGATGAAGATTTCTACTCATATTCTTATGAAGCGATGATGAGCTGTTGTAGAACAAGACACATATTTTAAACAAGGCTAATAAGAGAATTTAATTCTTATTTATTAATAGGGATGTTGTTTTTCTTATTTTTTTCTGTAAGACATGAAGTGGAAGGAAGAAAAAAGTTAATGCTTAATACTTAAAAAATTTAAAAACAAAACTAAGAAAGGCTTTAGGTTTGGTATGTTATTAATAATATTACATATAAGTTTTATCTAAATTTAAAATTTCATTCATTTACATACTTGTAGTCTTATTGTAATTTGCTTTTTTTTTTCATTGTAATTTGCTTTTTATAGGAGCACAGATTTGTAACTAAAAAAGACCTCAGAAATCACCTTGTTGGGCTCCTTTATTCTATACATGCAGAAATTAAAATTTAGATTAAGTGACTTTATTAGTAGCACAGCAAGGATGCCAACACAAGTTCTCTAAATAAGAATCCAGTGCTCTTTCTGTATCACAAAACTTTCCCCATATTTATCTGCATTCTCCAGATCCATTATTTCTCCTAATGTAACATTATTCCATTGTATATAAATAACATAATGTATTCACTCATTTACAATTGCTGAATCCAGTTTATTTTCAAATGCACTTAGAAATTCATTTTCAAAGGCTGTAAGTAAGCACTATTGCTAATAGTGCTGCTCTGCCTGTGTAATTGGAGGAGACTGGCCAATGAAAGCCCAGTCCTTGGCCTGTAAAGCACAGTGTTTCTCCTACAGTATAACCACAAGGATATTTGATGGAATTGATGCCAAAAATACAGGATGGAGGGTTTTCTTTTTCTCCTGCTTCACAGGCACTTAACAAGTCTTGCCTGACTATTCCTTCCTCACTTACAGTTGTGATAACTAGACTTTTAACTGGCTACAGTCAGAACTAATAACAAACCAAAGTTAGAAATGGATGAATTTTCTGTTGCCACAAGAGAAAATCTATTGCCCTATAATCTTTGATAATATTGAAACATCCTTGCATTTCTGTTTTAAATATGTTAGGGGAAGGAGAGTGTGCCTGGAGCTATGAGATAAATCTTAATAATGGGAAGAAGAAGAAAAAAAAAAAGAAGAGGAGGAGGAGGAAGAAAAGGAGAAAGAGGAGGAGAACAATAGTATATAAATATTCATATATGTATAGACAGACAGATTTAAAGTTTGCAAAGTCAATAGTCAAAAAAAATTTATTAAGTGTCTACTAGGTATGCAGCCACACTAGGAATACAAATTTAAAAAAATTTTTAAAGACAATCCTTCCCCTCAAGGAGCTTACAATCTGATGGGGGAAAAGACACACAAAAGGGAGCTAAAAAGGATGGAGAGGGTGCTTGGTGGAGAAATCAGTTATATCAGGGTGAGTAGCCAGTAGAGAAATGAGATCTTCTGAGCTAAATGAGAACTCTGGAGTTTATAATTTCACCCTTCAATCAGGGGGACTAAAGATATGATGAGCTAGAGTATCAAAACTGATGGGATCTTGTAGGATGATGAGCTTCTTAGGTCATAGTGAAGAAATCATACAAGTTCCAGAATAGGGTAGCCAGATGAGAAATGAAGGGAGAAAGCATTGGACAAAAATGATCTCATTTTATCCTAATTACTGATTAAGTCTTTCCTAATAGAAAATGAGAAATAAGAATAAACTCATAATGGAAACCAAAGAAAAGATTATTTGATTTTCCTATTGATCTTGCATTAAATTTTAAGGGGCCTTTAGTTTCTATTCTGCTCTGGTAGATCCTTCTCCCCAATTTTCTTCCCCCTTCATTCCCATCCTGACTTAAAAATATATATATAAATCTACTTTGCTGTAAGTTATAGACAAGTTACCATTCTGCATCAATGGTGGAAATTTCGTGAAATGATCTCAGAATCAATTCTTTTAAATCTACTTTTAATTCTCTTTGTATGTGCATTTACATGAAATGATTTTTGCATCTCATGTTTATATCTTCCTATGGCTCTGTGATCTTATTGATTTGAGTGTTTCTCTCCAGAAATTTAGACTATAACCTACCCATGCCTGCCTGTCCTGTATAACTCTTCCCTCTATCCTCCCTGAAGTTTGTATCAAGATTTCTTTTCTTCACATGCTGGAGGGATTCCCCATACTTTTCTGACATCACAAAGATACTATTACTTACTATTGTAAGATCCTTGAAGGCAAGGACTATTTTTTGCCTCCTTTTGTATCCCCTGCACTTAGTAAAATACCTGGCATATAGCAGATATATAATAAATGTTTATTGATTGATTGATTATGCCTCAACCTTGTCATCTTTCCTGCCCATTTTTTTCTAATCATATCATTTGTTTCCTCTGTAATTCCTTCTTGATAATGTGTTTTAGCCTGTTCACACCCATTTCTTTGTCCTTTAACTGACCTTACTTTACCCTCAACTTGAATCCTTGAGATTTCTATGCTTCAAATAAAATAAGAACAACAAAAACAAAAATAAAAAAAAAATAAAAAACAACAGCAACTAACATATATTTAGCATTTTCTATGTTCCAGGGACTATGCAGAGTATTTTGACAACTATTATCTCAATTATTCCTCACAATAACCCTGGGAATTAGGGGCTGTTAATATCTACATTTTACAGATGAGGAAACTGAGGCAAACATAAGTTAAGTGACCTACCCTATAGTCAGTGTTTGAGGCCAAATTTAAATTGTAGTCTCCTCACTCCAAATCCAGCTCTCTATTCACTTTACCACCAAACTGAAACATGCTCTATGATGTGCAACAACATATCTTATATACTTCTTCCATCTTATAATCAAACTTTCCATGAAAGGTTTTTTAAATTTGCATATTGGATATTGAGCAAAAATTTCACTAAGTAATGAATATTTAATCTTATGTGAGTGGTTTAGAAACATTTCCCTGTCCTCAAAAAAAAAAAAAAAAAAAGTTACTGATTGGGATTGCTGACTATGGACATATCCTCTTGTTCCTCTTGAGCTTCTGGGGTTTTCAAAGCTAATTTTTGCCAGAAGATGCCATTTTCATTTAGAGATAATGGGATTCTCAGTAAAACCTAAACAACTTTTGTTAACAAGGAAGTAACAAAACTTTTGGATAGTATTTAGGAATATATCATCTTTCAAAAACCATGCAACCAAATTCTATAACTATTTTCTCAAAGTAACCTGTTAACTAGTTTTAGTTCTAATGGCCTAGGATACAAGGCTGTCTGCTGGAACCTTTGGCTTTCCATCTAAAAAACAAATAAAAAACCAAATCTGGAGCCAGAAAGATTTGGGTTCCTATCCTATAAAACGAGGGGTTGGATTTAATGGCGTCTAAGCTCACTCTGAGATCTAAATTCTATGATCCTATGACTATTGCTTCAACTTTGACTCATTTTATACATTCCCCTTAAAAATCTCATGTACTAAAAGTCTCTCAGACTGATGAACTATTCATGTTTTTTGAAAATTTTTCTAAGAAATAGTATAACAAATTGGATAGAGCCATCCTCTAAGTTAGGAAGACCAAATTCCAGAAGTTAGTGACAGATTGGTTATTTTTACATATAAGGATTAGTTACATATCATAAATATATCTACATAGATGTATCTATAATTTGTGTTGAAGATATAGATGTTAGCCTCTAACAATGGATTATTGGTTCTCTAAACCAATGAAATCATGAAACCAAACAAAAGATTAATAAAAATTAAAATTTCACATCAACTAGAAATAGCAATAACAACAAATTTTTAAAAAGTTTTTATCCATTAAATGTTGTATTATTGGTACCCTAAGTAGTTCTAGATACCCATTAAGAAGTGTGAAATAATAAATTGTTTCATTCTCCTGGTTGGAAACTATAAATCAATATCTATCCTGCCAAAGAGGCTATAGGAAGCAAGATTTCCATCTATCTTACAGAAATTGCAGAGACCTGCCAAAAATTTTCCTAAAATGCTGAGCTCAGAAATGCTTCATGCAGGTGAAAACTTCATTCCTCTATCCACCCCGGGCAGTTATCCAAAACAGAGAGCCAAATCCTTTATTTCTTCCCAGTAATTCTGATCTAACAATTAGTATCTTTGTGCCAAGTCAACTCCAATGCTCCAAAAGCTGAAAATCTAGGAAGAACCATTGTTTTCAAAAGCCTATGGGGAAAAAAACCTAACAAGTTCCTCAAAGACTACTGGTCTATTAAGTTTCAAATCTCTAGTCAACTCAGTGGTTATCTCCTTTATACCATTCACATCATCACCATCTCAGAACAACACTGGTATCCCAGGACACCACATAAGATCATACAAAAAGCTGAGTTCCAGGACCTGTAAGTTTTTGGACTAAAAGATAAAAAGCATACAAGTTTTCATCAAGCCAAATAATATACAATTTCAAATATTTGATATAACCTTTCAGGATTGAAGTCTAGAAGAATATGTTTATTTGCATATTTGATTAGGTTTCATTTTTCTCTTTCTCTCTTCTTTCAAATTAACCCTCCCCTTTTTTGTTCATTATCCTTGCCTTCCTCTGACAACATCATTTACTTCAGATAATTTTGAGTTCTAAAATCTTATCTGAGAAGAAGAAAATCTCAGGTCTTACACCAAACCAAAAAAGCTTCTAGTATAGTTCCAGTGATGGACAGTATTTGTCACCTGAAGCTTAATTTAGAGAGATTCATTATTAGAGAGTTGCCCATCACCTAATGGGGTTTTTTCAGCCATATCAAATCATGAAATTTTTGAGATTAAAATCTGAAACAATGGGGGAAGTATTCATACCAACGAAATATGGTGTTTGTCTTTTTGTTTTTCCAAAGTAAATCTAATTTAGGAAATTTAGAATGAAGGACTGGATAACTAACTATCATTCACAGGGCCCAGCTGAAAGAGCAGGGATTTAGAGATAGAATACTAGGTAAATCACATTTGTGGTTCTCAGTTGCCACATCTGTAAAATGAGGGAATTGTTCTAAATGATCTAAAGTCCCTTCCAGCTCTAAATCTATACCAAAATATTTTTTCATTCAAAAATATTTGTTTAGTAATCATCGTGTTTAAGGGTCTAAAGAGGATATAAAGTTATAACTAAACAAAGATAACTACAAAATAAAGCAATAAATGTTTGATGTACTGTAAGTGGTACAAATGTTGGGTATTCAGAAGAAAAGAAATAATTTCCTATTAGGACAATCAGAGAAGATTTCACGAAAGAAGTGGGCTTTAAAGAATAATCAATATTGTTACAGAGAGGGCATTCTAAACAGAGACTGAGCCTAATCAAAGGCAGAGTTGGAAAAACATATTTGTAAAATGACTGCTCCAAAGTCACACTACTCAAGTGCATTGACAGTATAGTCTCTGCAACACATTGAACAACTTTAGCTCCTTGGCTTGCCTATCCTAAAGCGGCAGTCCAGCTTCCTTATTAATGGAGCACATTAATGGGATTCTTACCTGGTTCTCGGGGGATTGAATATTGAAAACACCATCAAAAGTTCAGAAAATGCAGCATGAGGGGCAAAGATAAGACTGTGATTCCTGAGTTTCTCAATCCCCAATCCAATGCTTTTTCCACTCTCCACTTGGGTCTTTCTTGCAAGGAAAGAAAAGCCACAGTGAGGAGAAACAGAGAAATAAGGAAGGATCACTTTGAAGATTCAATATCTATTACAGTCAAGATTCTATGTGACACTTAGGAAACCTTTTTCACATTTTATTTCCCTCTCTGAAAGGCAAAAAAAAAAAAAAAAAAACCCACAGATGGAGATAATTTCTGCCCTTGATGATATTTCTGAGCAAGCATTTTCAGTTGTTCCTGAGCTTTCTAAAAGGAAAGAACTTGTACTTTTTTAGTCTTCTTCCCCTGGGTCTGGTGTAATTTGGGTTGATAAATCTCCACCTGTTTCTCCATCTGTCTCTTTACAAAAAGGGGGAGGTAAATTTTACAGATGAATATCAGTACACAATGACCTTAGGCCAAAAAAAAAAAAAAGTGTTTATTTTGATTTAGGTGCCTCTATATTCATGAAACTGAGAATCACTGGGGAACTCAAGTATTACCTGGTAATACATGCAGCTTGTCCCTAATGGGAATTCCTGAAAAGATTTTTAGTTAATACTGCATTTCATTTAATGGCAGGATCTGAGAAAATTTGACGTATCCCTAGACACATGGTCACTTAAGGCTTCCATTTGTACACCAATATATCCAGTCTCACCATCCTGAATTCCCACATTTAGAGCATCACAGATCCAGAAAAAAGAGGGATTTCAGAGGCCAAACTTTTTTATACCATAGGCTCTGTTGGCAGCCTGGCAGCTGGAAAGGTTGGATCCTTTCTGAGAATAAGAATGAGAAGGACTAGAAAGAACTTAACCCTTCTCTTTAAAGACCATGTTCTCCCAGAATTAAAGCCAGTGCACATGTAATATACCTAGATTCAGAGCTAAGCAGAGACACTTTATGGGAAAGTGTGAGAGCCCAATTCTCCCTGGGACTAGAAGAAAGCTCATACATGTTTCTCCATGCTTAAGACCATGTCTTGCAAACAAAAGGTACTTATTAAATGCTGTTTAAATTAAATAGGATTCTACCATAAAAGAACTCAAATTGTAGGGGGCAGCATAGAAGATTGAAATGAGCCTCAGCTGTGAAGTAGAGAATCTGATTTCAAATTGAGCCTCTGATACTTGCTACTGGTGTGATCTAGGACAAGTCCATTAATGTCTCTGGTTCCCAGATTTTTTTATCTATAAAATAAGGGCGTAATATCTGATATTAAATAATAATCAGGATAAATCTGAGATCTGAGAATTTTTAAAAATATTTTAATTCCTTTATTTCAACAGAAATCATTTTCTTTACAACCTTAGCTACACTTATGCATAGAATTCTACGTGTTTTTATGTATAGGATTACAAAGGAAATCTGGCCAAATCATTTCTTCATGGGTCTTGGTTTTCACATCTATAAAATAAGAGGGAGTGTTTAACTAGATTGATTTATGATTCCTTCCCAACTATAAATCTCAAATTGTATTCTGACTCTGCCCCCAAATGGTTTATCAGTTACTCTATTCATTTCTTGCATGAACATCTTAGTAACACCATGCCCTTTTTTCTAAAAATAACCCAGAACATCACAGGCACCTGACATGACAATATAGATAAAAGAAGAAGGCTCAAGTTTCAATTTGCAGATTTTAAAAGATGTAGGTAATTGAATGGCACCAAAGATTTAAGAAATTGAATTGAAAACATAAGAGACTTAAAACTGTAACTTAAAAATGCAATTGGTATTGATCAATAGAGAATATGTTTTCTACATGATGATTTCAGATGCTTCAACAATGCATAGAAATATTTATTTGCATCTTAATGGATACTTAAAAATAATTATTGTTGTTCCTCCTACCCTTGGTAGGTATTCTGTATCAAACAGATCTTTGCAAAGTGATATTTATAGAATCCATTGCAAGAAATGAGTAAATCTTTATGCTTCTTTCTGGACCCATGGACAAAGAAAGGGATTCATTCAGTCAAACACTGATCTTTCAATTGTATTGTAAGCCTCCACTTCATCCTCCCTCCCCCGCTTTGTAACCTCATACAAACTCCTAAATGCCTCTATTTTGTTTTCTTCGTGTATAAAAGATGACTGGAAAACAAAAATCTCAGCTTTCAGGTTAAGTAAAACAAACTGGTGACAAAATTAAATAGTAAAGCCTAATCCAGCTATGAAAACTTTAAATGAAATATGTTTCTTGTTATTAAAACAGATTTATATAGTCTTTCACAAAATGCAAAAGAACCTTTGTATAGAAGATGTAAACTAGAGTATAATCAACAATATCTCACCATTGTTGACATCCATGCATTTTTTGAAGGTGAGGGGTAAAATTGGGAGACATATCTAGTTTCCTTTAAATAAGGTAAGTTTGGTATTTGTTATTTAGTTATTTCAGTAGTGTCCAACTCTTTGTGATCCCGTTTCTGGTTTTCTTTGCAAAGAACAGAGTGATTTCTCTCTGAGACTACATTCAAACTCAGGTCTTTCAGACTCCAGGACTAATGCTCTATCCACTGTACCACCTAGCTGCCCCAAATAAGCTTGACCGGGGACATTAATATTATTTTGGACATTATTGGACACTAATTTTCATTAATAATAATATTATTAATAATAACATAATATTAAATGTCCTTGGAGTAAACATAATGAGATGGAAAATCACACAGCACAGTAGGATATGCAGCTAAAAGTGACCTTAAAATCATTTAGTCTTGAGCTTCATAACTTTTTGTGTAGCATGGTGTCTGGGCCTGGAGTCAGGAAAACCTGAATTCAAATCAAGTCTCTAACACTTTGTACCTGTATGACTCTGGACATATCACTAAGGTCTGTTTATCTCTGACTTAGTTCAGCTGGCAATTGTACAAAACAAGATATTGAGCCTCTGAACTGATAAAATGATAAAAATCAAACCAAAAAAAAAAGTGGTTGAAAGGTAATTGCAAGTAGTGAGTATACGTACTTAATGAGTTAATTAGTATTAACTTCTCCTTCCCAAAGGAGGAGTTTTCTGCCATTTTTAAACATGGATTGTGTGATAAGGGAAGAGGAACATGTCATTTGGGACAGGAAATAAAAAGGCTTATTCTCAAATCTATTAAATCTTCTCAAGATCTACCCCTCAGACAATGCCTGTTCCTTGCAAGAACTATAAATAAAGCAATTTATTTCATACACTCCTGAGTCTTTTTTTTTAATCTTTGCAACAAATTTCTAACACTATAGTAGGTACTATATAAGTGCTTATTTCTTTCCTTTTCTAGTCATCTGGTGAATATCAGAATAATGGTTTTAAATGCATAAAGTGAAAAAGAAAAGTAGAATCTCAAAGACAATCAATTCTACTAAATTATAATTATCAAAATAACTTTCAAAAGCACAAATTTATGGACCCCAAATTAACATGTTGCTCCTCATATTGGTCCAAACTCTTCATTTTATAGATGAGGAAACAAAGGAACAAAAAACGCAGGGACTTGTCAGATTACCAAAGCTGTGGCTTCAATAGAACTTATTTTTTGGAATTTACTTTTTAAAAGAGAACAATTTGATATTTAATTCATCTGTAATCCTGAGATATGAAACAGTCTATACATTGGCCCAGGGATGAGGAAAGCTCTTCACCTTCCTTCTGCTATGACTTGTTTCTAAAATCAGACTTTCATTTCCTTTTTTAGGGTCTCAGGCTTTTTAATTGTGAGGAAAGCATTTTGGAAAACTTCAAGTATTGTATCAATGTAAATTATTACTACTGATATTTAAAAAAAGGTTTCTCCCCAATGTAATTGACTCATCAAGGGACCAAGAAAGGAAAAGGGAAATATTTTTCTCTTTTTTTGCCCCTAAGTCATCAGGAAAGCATTTTGAATTTCTCAATAGAAATCTAAGTACAAATTTCATGACCAGTCAGCAGTAAAAGTCAAATGCTATTTCATTAGAAATTTTATTTCTAAAATAATCCAGATATTCTATTTAGATTAATACACCGTTAGAATGTCAGATTTCAAATTAACTCAGCTAGTTCAGCTTCCTTGTTTTACAGTAGGAATGAAGAATTTAATAAGTAGTTAATTACTTTTATTTGAAATTGCACCAAAATTTTTGGTTCCTAAGACCAATGGATGACTATTATCCTTTAAGTGAGAAAGCCATGGGTTTTAAGCATGGGTTCAAGAGTTAGCAGTTCTTGTAACTTTCTTGGGCATACAAGGAGATTTTAACTCCTAAATTTAGATTCACAATCTAATAGGCAAAAAATCTAGTAGGCAAAATAGCATTCAAAAAAGTGAAATAACACAACCAGTTAAGTCAACATTAGAAGTTGTCTATCATGAACTTTCTACTCCATTTCATTATTTTCATCAGTTTCCTTCCTCCTTTTCTTTCCTCCCTCACTTCTTTCATTTCTCTCTCCTCTCCCTCTATCCACATGGGGAATTATACCCTTAATTATGGGTACTCTGACCAAAGGAATATAAATTTTGATTATTGAAACCTCAAAATATTTTGGAGTTTCCAGACTAGATTTATTTTATAAGGACCATGTCTTACCTAAATCACTTTGGCTCTCATTAACTGGACAACAATAAGTCCCAACCCAACCTTCATGTGATCATTCTTAGAGCCCTGATTGGCTCAGAGTAAGTGTAAATAGTAATTATTTCTATTTTCGCTATAAATCTCTAGGGTTTTCCCTTCCTATGTTGATTTTTTTTTGATTGGTAAAAAAGAGTATTCTTTTCTCACCCAGCCCCAGCTGTTGTTTTCCCTCCATATATATACACATTGCAGGCAAAGCAACAAGCCTTAATTAAGTGCCTATTATCTGCCTGGCACTGTGCTAAATCCTGGGGATACAAAGAAAGGCAAAAAACAATCCCTGCTCTTTAAGAGTTAAGTAACAGAGTCTACTAGAGCTGATGTGTGATTGAGGAGAAACCTTGGGAAACTAGATGGCAGAATGGATAGAATGCCCAGAGTAAAACCAGGAAGATCCCATTCCAAATCCCCCTAGCTAGTGTGACTCTGGGCAAGTCACTTACCCCTGTTTGCCTCAGTTTCCTCAACTATAAAATGAGCTGGAAAAAGAAATGGCAAAACATTCCAGTATCTTTGCCAGGAAAACCCCAAATGGGGTCAGGAAGAGTTTTACATGACTGAAATAACTGAACAACAGAAACTTTAAGAAGAAAATGTCCAGTCCACGATGACCTTTGGAACACAGCAGCCTAGCCCAGTGGAGCAAATCTAGTTCCACAATGGATAATCCTTCCAAAAGGGATAGACCAAAGCTAAATGGAGAAGCTCTATCCACTAAGGCACAGAACAACTTTTAAGGTCCAGAGGGACCAGTTGTTCACACAGATTCTCTACACATCTCCCTAAAATGGTAAGTGTAGTTCAAGCTAATTTTCTCTAGGGACCTTGTGTTTCTACTTGGTTTTATGTGATTCTGAATGTGGTTCCTTGGTATTTGAGTTGCTTCTTTCTGGATACTGGTAGCATTTTTTTTTTCCTTTGATGTGAGAACTCTATATTTTGATTATGAAATTCCTAGGACTTTTCTTTTTGGCTTTCCTTTAAGGAAGGAATTGGTGGATTCTTTCTATTTTTACTTTGCCCTCTGGTTCTAATAGATATAGTCAGTTTTCATTTATGATTTCATGAAATATAAGTTTTTAAAAATCATAATTTTATGGAAGTTCAAATACACTTAAATAATCTGAATAAGCTTTCAGCCTGTTATTCTGGTTAGTTATTTTTGATATTAAATATCTTAATCTTTCCCTTTTTTCCCCTCTTTTGATAATGTTCAAATGTTTCCTGTTATTGTCTCATAGAGTCATTGATTCCTGTTATCTATTTTAGTTTTCAAGGAGCTCACTTCTTCAGTAAGGTTTACCTTTTTCTCTTTTAACCTATTTACTTTCCTTCCAAATCTTTGTTCCAGAGCTTTTATTTTATTGTTCGTCTCATAATTAATTTATTCTAGGTATCCACGTAGTCCTTGTAGAAAATTCGTTTTTTAAATTTGGAACACAAGATTTTGCAAAAGCAAATGTTAAATATTATCTTTGCTGTATTTGGAAAAATAAAATACTATTTTTTTAAAAAAAGTTCTTCCTTTTATGATAGATCATCATAATATAAGAAAAAACATTCTTGCTTAATGAACTTATTAAAAAAGAGGGAATACTTTATAGCTTTCTTGTTTTCTGTGTATATTTAGAAGTTGATGTTTTGTGGATGATTATTAAATGCATAATAAAACATTTAATAGGAAAAAAAGAAAATTTATTTTTTCCTTTGAACATCTGCTTGTAGTTTTTACAGATTTTTCTCCTTCAGAGGGATCTTAAGATTTTCAGTATTTTTTTATAAGTGGCATTTAAAAAAATTATTCATATCTCCAACTTCAATTAATTCTTGAATTAGGGCTTCATGCCAGGACCAGGTTCCTTTCTCTACTGCACTTTTGGATAGGATAATTTGTCCAGCTTCACCTTCTGCTGGATTTCCTGGTTCTGAAGCTGACCTTCTTTTCCTGGGGTTAGGTCTTCCTAAATCTTTGAGGTTACTTCAGAGTGTTCTAAGTTCAGGGCTTTCTTTGGCGTCTCAGAACTAAATGTCAGGGACTTTGGAGCCTTAGTCACCTTGACTGTTCTTGTCTAAATCCTGAAGTGCTATGCTAAGGCTTCTAATATGTACAATCTTGGGACTTTCTCAAGGAAGCCCTTTGATTTGGTTGCTTTGGATCACAGAGTGTTATGAGTTCAAATGTTGGAGTTCTTGTTCTTCTCAAAACACAGCCGGTTTAGCTTAGAGCCCTCCGGATGTCTCCAAATCCAAAGGTTCTGTCCGTTAGCCTCTGCCTCTGCTTTCTTCAGCCTCCAACCAGCACAGAGATGGAATGAATCTCTTGTCTCCTTCACTTGGGGCTCGGCTAGCTTTCTGGTGAGTCTTTCAGACCAGCTTGGTCTCAGTGGGGGAAGTGCAGGAGCCCAGCCACCACAGTGGTGTGAGATGAAGATGAATCTGGTTGTCCACTGAACTCTCCACTCGTAGCTTTATCCTCTGAAAACTCTTCGTCTGCCACCAGCCAGCCAAGTGGAAAATATTCTGCCTTGCCTCGGAAAGAGGGCTTCTGGCGTAATTCCGCTGAAATCCGTCAAAGTGCTCTGTGTCTGCACAAGAGTCGCTCCTCTCGAGTCCAGCTGAACTCTCTTCCACGACCAGCCAGCCAAGAGGAAAATGTATTCTGGAATGGCTGTCTCGCCTTATATGTGAATCTTCTGAGAGAATGGGATTATGGGTTTTCTCCCATAGTGCTCTCTGGCCCAAAGAGCTTTAAGGGAGGTGTGAACTCCCTTGAAGTTAGAAAGTTTACTTTGTGAAGCTAGCATACTTGTGAACTCCAATGAGTAAAGGTGTGAACACAAGCCTTGTCTTAATTAGTTCTATTTAGTACCTTGTTTCAGGTTCTGGCCAAAATCTTCTTGTAAGATTAGATCAACTCTAATTAGTTAGCAGTTAGTAAGGATTCCAACAACAGAGAATATATTTCTTAGAAGATGTCACTTGTCCCATCTCAGATTGCGCCCAAACCCTAAAACTGGCTTCTTGCTATGCTGCAGGGGGCGTCTTTTCTTAATACCCTTGAGCTTCTGAATGACTTTTAGTGCAGCTGTGGGTAGAAAAAATCATTTGCCATAGTTTCTCATTGGATTTCTTGATCCTTATTGGTTGGTACAAAATTTTGCTGGAATATGTGGAAGGTGAGCAGTCTGCATTTTTTCAAGGCAGTCATCTAGTCAAGAAATCATCTTTTATATCAGTATTTAGAAATTGCTTCCTTTCTAAATACTAACAAATTAACTTTTAATAACACTCTATAGAACTTTACCAGCAATTAAGTCAGGCTTTTTTTTTTTTTTTAATCTATTGAACTCACCAATCCACAAGGAGCATCCCGTTTCCCTTTCCTCCATTGTTTGCTAAAATCAAGGTGTTGGACCTTGTGTGTAAATCTGGTCAAATAATCTCCTGCAATAACACAGGCTGGTGAAGGAGATAGCTATTTCAAACACAAAGAAACTAAGGTTTTAGAAGTAGAGAGTGAGATAAAACAAGATCATTATCACCCCTATCTTTTTCAACAAAAAGTGCAAAGACTAATAACAACAGCTAAGCTTTACAAAAGCTTTTTCCCCATAAGGAAAATTCAAATAGAGATCAGTTAATTTATCAGAACTGCTTGAATTTTCTACTTATTATCTGTTTTTAAAATCTTTTAATGGGAATACAGATCAATGAGTTGTTCTGAGGAAATTGTTCACTTTTCATTTCACTTTTTTACTTTGGACTAGTGACCCTTTTCAAGGGCAAATTAATTCAGAGATAAGATAATAATCTTTTGTTTTTCACTGCTTTTGAGGCATTACTCCTCTTTGTTTAGGAAAATCACCCTTCGCCTTTAGAAGAGTGATCAGCTAGTCTCCTTTTCCTTCCAGTCTTGATATCCTGACTTTAGCAATGGTCAGTAATGTTATTCTTCATTGCAAAGAGGAAAGTCCATTTAGCTATGTCCCTTGTTAACAGTGAAATGATATACTCAAGGGAAAATGTCCTTCTTAGTTCTAACATTTCTTCACGATACACAAGGAAACATAGGAAATTAAATTGTATGTTTAAAGGGAAAAGCTAATCTTATTAAGGCAAGGTTTCTCATTTTATCTAATTGTGAAAATTCTCTTAGGACAATGTCACATTTAAACAGGGGATTAGAAGGGCTTCCCTTGTCCCAAAGGTGAATAAAACTGAAATAGAATTCCCATGCAAGTACTTTAAAATATCTTAATTATATTTCAGAATTTATAGAAAATTCATCCTTGTCATAGAAGGAACACTGAATATATTGGAATTGTTATTTGGTTACTTCCAAAGGACTTGATTTCTCCTATTCAAATAATATTATTATCCTAATAATAATATTAGAGAAGTTATTAAACATTTACCAATCCACCCTTTGTCCACATTTATATAATATGTATTACAGCACTTTTATATATAAATACAATAGCAACTATGTTGTAAACTATAATGTAAACTAAGGGGATGCTCATCAATTGGGGATTATTTAATATGTTGGAGCATATTAATGCAATGTAATATTGTGATGCAATGATAAAAGAAACAAATTCAGAGAAATCAAGAAAATTTTTTAATGAATTAATACAGAATAAATTTAGCAGAAGCAAGAAAATTTTTAATAATAACTATAATATCATAAAAAAATAAGAATGACTATGATCAACAAAATGACCAGTTAAGACTCCACAAGTCTAGTGATGAATTATGCATCACACCTTTTGACCTATAAGTGATAAATACAGACACAAAATATTCATTCTCAGATATAAACAAGAATGAATTTTAATTTGTGTGACTATACTTTATTACAAAGGAAGTCTTTTTGTTTTTTATTGTTATTGGGAGGAAAAGGATGAAGAGTTGGAAAAATAGGAATAATGACATTCAAAAAAGGAAGAAAAGGGGAGAAAAATGTGAATAAAACATTAAGAAAATAAGCAGATGACAGAAGTAATTTCCAAAGAAATTACTAGGTTAAATTTTAATTTTGAAAAAAGAAATATAAAAAATAAACTCTATGCAGTGGAAGAAATGCAAGCTATATATAATACAAGTTCGCAGTTTAATAAGGATATCTTGTTTTGTTGTTGTTGTTTTCAAGGCAGTTAGGGTTAAGTAACTTGCCCAGAGTCACACAGCTAATGTTAAGTGTCTTAGGCTGAATTTGAATTCAGGTCTTCCTGACTCCAGGGCCAATGCTCTATCTATTGCACCATCTATCAACTCCAACAAATCTCTTTTTTGCTTTTCTTCATGTATTGAAACATTTCTGTTTATTAATATTTATCAATTTCATAATACAGAAAATAAGAAAATTCTAAGACAAATTAAATAATGCTGATGAAACATTTTTAATAAAGAGTAACCCTCACAACAGAATGAACAAACCAAGTCAATATGTTCATCAGTGTTTACTCCATTAAATTCTTCTTATTTGTCACATTCAAATACATCCATTTAGCCACCAATATAAACACCTAGACATCAGAGGTTTAGACTATACTATCTGTTATGCATTATTTTGTTTGCTATTTTTTGTCTGAATATAGATAAAGGTAGCAGAATGGGTGGAGTTGAGTTGTTGCTCTCAAAGAGAACAGGACATCAGGAAGATGATACCATGATATACACGTAACATGCACAGATAATAATATCTGTTGCAAATATTCTACCCTGTTTATATACAAAGTACTGTTTTCTGAAACATTTTTAAATGTTTTTTTCTATTTAAATTTAAAAAAAAAACCCACAGTAATAGGAATACTGTACAACCTACTGTCCTATAATTCATGAATTTTTTCTAAGTTTTAGATTTTCTAAAAACAAAAACAAAGACAACTATTCACAGAACCATAGACTATTACAGGATTAGAAGGGGCCAAGCTCATAGAGATTACTTGTTTGATTTAGGTCCAAGGAGATAATTTCAGGGGTTGAAGAGGTGATCTCTTTGTTCTTTGTTAACTTTTAGCACTGAATGCTTTCTATTTTTAAAAAATTTTTTATTATAGCTTTTTATTTACAAGATATATGCATAGGTAATTTTTTAGCATTGACATTTGTAAATCCTTTTGTTCCAATTTTTTCCTTCCTTTCCCCCACTCCTTCCCCCAGATGGCAGATTGACCAATATATGTTAAATATGTTAAAATATAAGTTAAATACAATATATGTATACATGTCCAAACAGTTATTTTGCCGTACAAAAAGAGTCAGACTTTGAAATAGTGTACAATTAGCCTGTGAAGGAAATAAAAAATGCAGGCAGACAAAAATAGAGGGACTGGGAATTCGATGTAATGGTTGGTTCATAGCCATCTCCCTGAGTTCTTTCGCTGGGTGTAGCTGGTTCAGTTCATTACTGCTCTATTGGAACTGATTTGGTTCATCTCATTGTTGAACATGGCCAGGTCCATCAGAATTGATCATCACATAGTATTATTGTTGAATAATATAATGATCTCCTTGTCCTGCTCATTTCACTCAGCATCAGTTCATGTAAGTCTCTCCAGACTTTTTCTGAAATCACCTTGCTGGTCATTTCTTATAGAACAATAATATTTCATAACATTCATATACCACAACTTATTCAGCTATTCTCCATTTGATGGGCATTCACTCAGTTTCCAGTTTCTGGCCACTACAAAAAGGGCTGCCACAAACATTTTGCACATATCTTGCACATATAGGTCCCTTTCTGTAATGGGCTGAGGCTTGAGTTGATGCACTGAGGTCCCAAGCACATGAGGCTAAATAGTAATTGGACCATACTCTATTAATATATAAGCTTGGAGAAAGAATGGCCCCCACCCACTCTTTGTGCAAGTCCTGATGTGTTGTATAGGAAATGACGATTCTGGTGGGTGGAGGCAGGGGAGTGAAAAAGGAAGGGGAGGAGAGCTCAGCCCCACTTGCTCTGCTAGCTGGCTTCCTGTCACAGCTGCCCATATTGCTATCGCAATCTTTTTTCACCTCTTCACTTCAATAAAGACTGAAGATTTTCCCCTTAACCTGAGTTCCTGATTCCAGCTGATTTTAAATACGCGATCATTACACCTTTCCATTCTTTAGTATCTCTTTGGGGTATAAGCCCAGTAGAAACACTGCTGGATCAAAGGGTATGCACAGTTTGATAACTTTTTAAGCGTAGTTCCACATTGCTCTCCAGAATGGCTGGATGTGTTCACAATTCCACCAACAATGTATCAGTGTCCCAGTTTTCCCACATCCCCTCCAACATTCATCATTATCTTTTCCTGTCATCCTAGCCAATCTGAGAGGTGTGTAGTGGTATCTCAGAGTTGTCTTAATTTGCATTTCTCTAATTAATAATGACTTGGAGCATCTTTTCATATGGCTAGAAATAGTTTCCATTTCTTTATCTGAATATTGTCTGTTCATATCTTTTGACCATTCATCAATTGGAGAATGGTTTGATTTCTTATAAATTAGAGTCAATTCTATATATATTTTGGAAATGAGACCTTTATCAGAACCTTAGCTCTAAAAATGTTTTCCCAGTTTATTGCTTCCCTTCTAATCTTGTCTGCATTGGTTTTGTTTGTACAAAAGCTTTTTAATTTGATATAATCAAAATTTTCTATTTTGTGATCAATAATGATCTCTAGCTCTTCTTTAATCACAAATTCCTTCCTCTTCCACAAGTCTGAGAGATAAACTATACTATGTTTTTCTAATTTATTTATAATCTCATTTTTTATGCTTAGGTCATGAACCCATTTTGACCTTATCTTGGTATATGATGTTAAGTGTGGGTCAAGGCCTAGTTTCTGCCATATTAGTTTCCAATTTTCCAGCAGTTTTTGTCAAACAGTGAATTCTTATCCCAAAAGCTGGGTCTTTGGGTTTGTCAAACACTAGATTAGTAAAGTTATTGACTATTTTGTCCTGTGAACCTAACCTATTCCACTGATCAATTAGTTTATTTCTTAGCCAATACCAAATAGTTTTGGTAACTGCTGCTTTTTAATATAGTTTTAGATCTAGTACAGCTAGGCCACCTTCATTTGATTTTTTTTTTTTCATTAGTTCCCTTGAAAGTCTTGACCTTTTGTTCTTCCAGATGAATTTTGTTGTTATTTTTTCTAGGTCATTAAAATAGTTTTTTGGGAGTCTGATTCGTATAGCACTAAATAAATAGATTAGATACTATTGTCATCTTTATTATATTCACTTGACTTGTCCAAGAATACTTAATATTTTTCCAATTGGTTAGATCTGACTTTATTTGTGTGGAAAGTGTTTTATAGTTTTGCTCATATAGTTCCTGACTTATCCTTGGCAGATAGATTCCCAAATATTTTATAGTATCAGCAGTTACTTTAAATGGAGTTTTTCTTTGTATCTCTAACTGTTGGATTTTGTTAGTGATATATAAGAATGCTGATGTAAATCTTCATGTTTTTTCAGTTCTTAAATTTGTGACAGGCAGGCAGCAATGCTGAATCATTGGTCTATTACAACCGTAGCAGAGTACAATTTGAAGGTGAATTGTCCTTGCTTATAGTGGAAAAAAAATCTTACTTCTAATCTAGTATTGTAAGGTATGCTTTGTTTTGCTTTGTCTTTTAGTCTTTCTTTGAAGATCTGAGAACCAAATAACCAGATTACATGAAGTTGAATTCTTGGATAGACTTTCTAACCCTGTTTGAAGTTTTCTATTACTTACCTTTGCACATACTTAACATCCTCAGAAGACTTAGACAAAGGTGTCTGTTACCTGGCTTAAACAGTTATACTGATCAGTTTCTTATAACTAGCCTAAGGATGATATATATTAAGTGATCACCCAATTTTGGGGCCAATAATTTTTGTGAGAAAATCTGATTGGATTCATGATACAACTGCTTTGCATCAGGTTTCAGTATATACATAAGAAAAAAATCTATATCTATATTTATATCCAAACAAGACTTGTTCCATCATTTATATCTATATAAGATACATCTATGTAATATATCTATATCTATATAGGGTTTATTCCATTATTTAGCCTACAGACAGAAATAGGCCTATACTAGTATCTTAAATCAGATTGTAATGGTTACAGTAGTCACATATCCTCCCTCCAAAAAAGGAAAACTACCAACTAAATCTCACAAATGTAAGAAGACAAAAAAACAAAAACTTAACCAAATAAACTATGCTTAAATAGAAAAAGTGCTGCTATGTTTACCAGCTATCTGGTCAATTGAACAAATGTCAATATGGAGTTTTTTACAAGCAATAATTCTCTCCTTATATACTAGAATTGGGGTTCTGTTTCCCCTTAAAGATGGGAGTAGAGAGTATGTGGCTCAGAATAGTGAGTAATCACCATTTAATAAATAAAAGTTGGAAATATCTCTAGGAGCAAAACGAAAGTTTATTATGCGTTCTTTCCAGAAGTGGCCATACCTCCAGTGGAAAAAGCAATTAAAAGGAGGAACCTTTGGGATAGGTCTGACACTTTAAATAGACCCTAATGCAAATACCCCTCCCACCACTGACCCTCATCCTCATGGGCTGAGGGTCTTACATTTCTAAACTGGCAACTACCCAAGAAATTGAACTTTGGCCAATAAGTACATAGCTGCCCATACTTGATGGAGGTAGGAAGAAAATGATGTCATGGGAGAAGAGCAGGAAGGGGACTTAGGTATATCCTTGAGTCAATGCCCAAGGACCTTCAGGCCTACTCCAACTCTGGGGTAGATGAAGCCTTACTCTATTTTCACAACTGTCTTGAGAGATCTCACTCCATCTCATTCAAAAGTCAATTTTAGAGGCAGGAAAACTTGCTTTCAGATCCTGCCTCTGACACATACTAGCCATATATCATTGGGTAAATCACTTAACCTATCAATAAGCAACTTTCTAAGGAACTAACATTCAGAGAAAGTGCCAAATTGAAAGAATAAAGGGATTTTCCTCATCCAGGAGTTCAATGTTTTAGCATTGTGGTAACACTATAACATCAATGAAATCACAGGTCCACTCCTTATATTGACTTACCTGAATATTACTCTTTATTCTCCACTTTACTCTGCTTGTATAGAGAAAGCTTTAGGATGTTTCAGACAATTGAATCAACTCACTCTTTCTTTTTCCTCAGTTTAGAAAATTCAGATACTTTCCCCCTCAAAGGTGATCAAACAAAAGATAGATTCATTCTTTTGTTAATATAGACTCTTTTAACTTGTTGCTCTTCCAGGGCAATGCCATCTCTCTCTCTCTTTCTCTCTCTCCCTTTATATTAAACTGTATGCCTAAGACAGTGAGATAGTCTTTCTTAAATGCTATCAGCTTTTAGATAACATTGGTAGCAAAACAGAAATCAGAGACTGAACATAGGAGAATATATACTAAAAAATAGAGAGTGAAGGGACTTTCCCAGAGTGAGATACTCATCTGAAAAAAAAAGAGAGAACACTAGGGGAAGTTATCCAAGTCATATTTTCTTCAATATTTTCTCAAGTATAAATAATTAACAAAACAATAAATCAAGCCTAATTTGTAGTGTTTGCTGATTTCTGAAAAGTAAAAGCTTACACTAAACTTTTAACAATTGACTGGAGAGCTGATTAAAGTTGGCTTAAGCACACTGCAGGGTAAGGATGAGTGTACTTCCATTTGCCCCCAGGTCCCCAGTCCCCACAGCAATCTCACTTTCTGAGAGAAAAAAATATTTTTTTTCTTTTCCATTTTATTTTGTTTCAATTTTGCAAGCTGTTTAATTTTCGATTTTAACTTTGTTCTCTCTAAACTGTTTTGTTATGGGAAGAGCTGACTTTTCAAGAGTTTTTAAAAGGAAGTATGACTTTTGCTCCTGTTCTTTATTTCCATTTGTGAAGTATGTCAGATCTCTTAAAATCTCACTCTTATACTTTAGCTAAGCGAAATGGAAAAGGATAGCAACTGTTAGAGACAAAGACAGACTGACATAGAGTGATAAAGACATGTTTAATATAAAAGAACATTGGGACCATAGCCTTTTCTCCCTTTTAATTCCCAGGGAAAAGTCACTAGAGTTTACGTTCCCATCCCAACCCAGTGTTCCCAGTGTGGAATCATAACTCATTCTGTTCTCACATTGTATCATTCATTTCCTTTACTTTCACCCACCCCTCTTTCCTTTACTCCCTCTTCTCTAAAAACATACCTCAAGTGAGACCAGTACAAGTTGAGAAAAGAACTTTGTTTTCTTAAACATGTTGTTTAAGAAAATCTATTCCATTCAGCTATCTTTTAATCATATTGAAAGACAGATGGTTTTACCCTAGATGGAACATCCACATTTTTGAAAGCCCATTTTAGTTTTGTGAAAGTTCAACAGAGCCAAACCTAAGAGAAGAATCCAAGATTAAATAGAAACATGAAAATTGTAGGAAGGAGGCAACATGGAGAATGTTATTCTTTATGTTTCAAATCAAGAATTTGTCAGCCCTTTTACAAAGAATCAGTATGGATGCTTATCTCCTTCTGCTGGGCTCCAGCCAGGCATCCCTGGGAGTGACAAGGTGATACTTTTGGATTAATGTTTCAAATGCATTTTATATTGATGCAGCACTTTATTCCAAAGTATTTAGCACACTTGGCAGGCCTTGATTAATTCTGCATCACAACAGGAAGGTGATATTAAATATTAAAACTTCCTAATTTTCCCCTGTGGATATTCCAATCAGGAAAGGAAAAAATAATCAAACTTTCCCATATTCTCTTCTCACCTGAGGTTTAAGAATGCCTCAACTCCTTTATTATCAGAACCCTTACTCTGAAGCTTGCAAATGTAGATGATCCCCCAGCTTCTTTTGTATCACACTGCATAGAGAGCTGATCCAATTCCATGTGGAGAGAATAATGATTCCCACCAATATAATATAAACCTGTGAAGGATTTAACTTAGGCCATTCTCTAACGGATTCATTGCTGTCTTTTTAAAAGAAAGAGAAATATCAGAAATAGTTAAAGGCACCTCTGTAGTTATAATATCTTCAGATTAGATCTGAAATGGACTTTAGAGTTTACCTAACCAAGCTCTTACTTTACAGTTGAGGGTCTTAAGGATAAATGAGATCTGGAACATAATGCATTTGACACTTAGGAAATAAGCAATCATCCAAGCCACTCTGCTTCTTTGAGTAGATAAATGGATTAGAACTAAGTAATGTATGAAGGGAAGATTTTTCTGGATGGGAGCCTTATTACTTTTTGGGCTCCTCTAAAGGAAGTCACTAATAATTCACCAGCATCCAAGCAAAGTAGAAAGAATTGCTAGCATGTAATTAACTGTAAAGCCTACCTTAATTTATCAGGTTTCTTTCTTTTATGTCAAGCATTAAATTTATAAAAATTTAAACATTAGGCATTAACAGCAGAAAGGAGTCATCAGTTTTTAAAAACTCTATGTCCGTGGACAAATGTTCTCATTCAACAGAGGAAACAAAAGAAGGGAAGTTATTATTTGTAGCACTAACCATGAAGCTGCTCTCCTAATCCCTGCTAGTCCCAGCATGCTGTTTCCCTCCCACCCCCAGCATAGCTACTATATATCTTTTTAGGAGATCCCTGAGTAAGTGAAAACATCTAATTCTGTAACTCAGGGTTTCTTAACTTGAGGCCTGTAAACTTGTCTTTTTTTTTTAACATTTTGATTTAATTTTAAATATTTAATATATACCACTATGTTTCAATATAATTATTTCCTTTATAATCCTATTTAATTTCTAAAAATATTATTCCGAGAAAAGATCTATTGACTTTACCAGGTCACCAAAGGAAGTCTATGACAAAAAAAGTTTAAAACCCATATTTTAGCTTTTAAAACCAAAGAAAGACCCCAGGATTTAATCACTGTGAAGTACAAATACCTCCAGGCAAACTTAACCAAAACAGCCAATGGAAATCCTAGGGTTACCTGGATTTGGCTGGAGCCTCAGCCCCAGCCACAGGAACTTTCATCTCCCCATACTACATGCAAAGTTCCAGGAAAACTGGAGGAAATTTGACTGATTAGGAACACCAGGTCCAGCTGTGCTACTGAGACATAGCCCTGGGAGAGACCTGGGGGAGAAGGAATCAGCACTAGGTGAGTGTAGAAACAATAGGGCAGGGATGCCATTGGCTGCTACCGCTTGTAGAAGGAGTTCTTGGTTTGGGGTTCTAGGTAGAGAGGAGAGCTGATGTGAAGCTAGAGGCACCATCCCCCAACTCCAGGATTAGGGGTTCTCACCCTGATACTTCTCACTAAATAAATAAAAAAATAAAGAATAGCCTACAAGGAAGCAAAGGAGAGATGGACACTCAAGAATATAATCTCTTCTATTGTTAATATATATGCTTTCTTGAAGTAGAAATTTGTTATTATATATTTTGAATCCTCACTGGTGATTTGCTGGGCATATAGCAATGTTTTGTTTTGTTTTTTATTTTCCTTTTCTATCTTTTTTCTGTTCTTTTTCCTTATTTTGTATTCAGTTCAATAAAAACTACTTAAAAATACAAAACAAAACAAACAAAAAGTCCAAATCCCCGAGCCCTCCAAAGTTCAAGCTGGGTAAATGCAAAGGAAAAACAGGAAATATTTGAAAAATGTTTATTTTTTCCATGTCCATAAACCCTTTCTTCTGGAATGTATTCAACAGAATTTCTCCATTCCCCGTGATGATAATAGTTTTCACTTTACCCCCGAGGGAAATAGACAAGGAAAAATTAATAACAAATTCTTCTTCCCTACCCAAATTCAACTAAAGGAATGAGTAAAGGAAGAGAAAAGGTTAAATACAACTCATCTTCCAACAGAAATACCCATACCAAATTTTTGCTTCCAGATTGTTCCACTTGAATAGCAGAAAAATAATTCCTCTCCTCCATAAATCATTCACTATATTGTTTGTTAGTTTTATTTTATTAGTAGTATCCAGTTAAGGTCACATTTAAACTATTTGACTCTTGTAGCACAATGTTTCCCTTGGAAAATGTCATGTATTTTGAAATCCCAATGAGTTTCAACTCTAGACAATGTGCAAAATGGCATGGTAATATCACCAGCTAAAGAGCATTCTCCTCTTTTCAAGAGAAAATGTAACTCAAAGAAACTGTGGTAATGGTGGTCACCAAAGCTATTTAGTTATATGGAAAGGAAGAAAGTAATTTAAAAATTTTTATCTCACATAGAAAAAGAAAGATTAGTCAAAATGAGTGTAATTTTTTTTTAAAGAGGATAAATAATATATAGTAGTAAGAAGAGTGCATTAAAGGTAGCATGAGAATTCTAATTTTAGATTTTTTCTGGAAGTGCTTCCAGTAAATAGAGAAATCTTTGGTAATTTTGAATCCTTGCTCTTAAATCTTTTCACTAAACAATCCAGTTGGCTAATACCAATTACACTTGTTTAATACTGTATATAATATTTCAAAAGAAAGTTTATTCAAGGAAAATCAATTATATTAATCAAAAGGCAAATCAGAATCATATCAAGATCTTTGTAATGTCCCTAAGTAAAAATTCCTTAGTATCCTTTCACACTTTTACAATTACAGTCATTGAATGTGTCTCTGCAGGTAATATGGCATTGTTCCTCCAGTGATGTGTTTCTCATTGGATGATATAATGGCCATTTCACTAGAATAACCTGCTCATGATTATTCCCTTGCTGGCATGGTATCTCTACTGTATGGTTTGGAGTACTGTCCTTTGCTGGTAAAAACTTCCTACCTCCTTCCTAAGTGTCTTCTCCCAGTCACCCAGGACATTCCTAATTTACTCTGAGGATGAAAAACACATCCTGACCTAGGATAATGAGTCTTTCAGAAGAACCTATGGTTCAGTCTATACTGTTCCAGACTAGGGGTTCCTTCATAAAAGTTAGAATTCTTGCTTACCATTTAATCACTTCTCTCCTCACTCAGAAGTTAGATTTGTGTGTTTCCTCACAAAGGGATGCTACCTATAATTCCAGTCTGCCTTAAACTACCTGATAGACACTAATTCTGACTCTATTCATTGATAAAGTGACTGCAACCTCATTTCAATCTTTATGTCTCTTCTAATTGGTTACATTAGGATTGGGTATCCCTTCCATTTGCACTGAATTTATCTTGTACATACCTGGTTATATGTCATGAATATACCCTAGTCCTTTCTCAGAGCCAAATCTGATACATCATCCCCTAGAGTCTTGGTGAGCTAGGTTATAAGAAACATTTATTTGCTTAAGCCTCAATTGGTGGTATTCTCCCTCTTCTGACATTGACCTACAACTAGTACCCCAGTTCTAGTTAATCACTTGATATCAATTAGCTTTTTTAAAAAACCTCAAAATTATAGCAAGAATAAATATATAAACATTTTGCCTCAAGACCTATTGAGCATATTCCCCTATAACTCCTTAATCTCTGGGGGAGTAGGCTCAATACTTGACTCAGTTCCCACATAGCATTGGTCCCACCAAGATCATGTCCAGATACAACGTTGATGCTAGATGAATCATTGTTTTCAGCTGTCACTGGGATGGGATCCTGAAGCTCATTCTCAAAAATCACCTTTTGTTCCCTGGGAATCAATGTTACATTAGCTACAGAACTTATTCATTGATCCAGCTTGAATTCCAGCTCCCAGATTCTTCTGATTCACTCTTCTGGACCCAGAAGGAGACTCTTTTCACCTGGAATGGAAAATGAACAGAAATCCCAATGACGGAGACCTGTCAAGTCATTTCAGGGTTATGTGGTCTTAGAGACAGAGAAGTTCCTAAAGCTCTTTTCTTCATGGCATGGTATCTCAGTGAAAGTCATAAGCAAAGAAGTTACCAAATAAAGAAAGGCTAAAGCACATAGGTCTTTATTGAAGCCCCAAAATCTCATCTTCAAACACATCATTAACCAACCAGAACTAGTTACAGAATTTCCACAGGGTTCACAGTCTCCCCATGTAAAGAAGGAAATTAGCATTTGTTAAGTCTTCTGTTTGCTTTTACAAATATTTCATTTTATTCTCACAATAACCTTGGGAAATAGATAATTATCCTATTTTATAGATAAGGAAATTGAGGCAAAGAGAATAAAGTGACATGGATTACACAGCTAGTTAAGTATCTGAGACTGAATTTTCTTGAGTCCAAGACCAGTGCTGTCCCCTGGCACCACTTGGCTGCCTCACTAAGGCACTTCCCCAACCACTTCACTATGATTTTCCCAGAAGCAAACTTCCTCATATCATCCACATGGTGAAGTTTCATCAGTAGAGAATTGATTCTGTGCATGTGCCAGACACATTTGCATTTTCTCTCCTATATTAGAGGAGAATAGAGCCTTTGTTTTGGCTTTATTTCTACCTCCAATGCTTATCTCAATATAGCTTACATAATAAGTATTTAGCAAATGCTTGTTGATTGATTCCCCCCAAAAGATGACTCTTATTTGTTCAGGAGTTGACAAATCATCACAACTGTTCTTGAATTTACTTTTGGCAATAAGTGAAAACAGTCAAGTTCCCAGATTCTTTCAATGACAAAAATCCCTTTCCAGGAAAAAAAAAATTAATCTTTCCTCATTCATTGGCTTCTTCCACTATGTCTACATTCACTCATGACTTCTATTCTAAAACAAAACAAAATAAAACCACTTTTTCTTTTGTCCCTTGAGCATCCAACCAATTCTTCTCTTTCCTTTTACCACCACATTTCAAAATTATTCTAGACTTTATGATTCACTGCCTCCACTTCAGATGAAGTAGTGGAAATAACAGTAGACTCACTGTCAAGAGACCTAAGTACTTGTTCCAGGAAACCCTTCCCCATACTCCATTTACCTAGTGAATTCTTACCCATTTGTTAAAACTAAACCCAAATGCCACCTTCTCAAGGAATATTTCCCCATTTCCCCAAGTTAATAATGATTATAAAATCTTCTAACATCACTTAGATTTTTGCTTTCACTTTTCTTATATACTTAATGTAAAATAATTCATATTATAATTATTTGTATATGGTCTAGAAACTGCTGGATAGTAGTGGGGATAAAGGGCTGACCTTGGTATAAGGATGGCTTGAGTTAAAATCCTACCTCAGACTTTCAGGGTGTGTGTGACCCTGAGCAAATCATTTTACTTTTCTTGATCTGTTTCCTTATCAGTAAAATGGGTATGCTCAAATGTTCCTTAATTTTGCCTTATTTCCCATATGTAAAGTCTTCCATAAATTTTAAAGTGCTAAATAAATGTTAGCTATTATCATGTATTATATTTTTCCACAAGACAAAAAATTCCATAAGCAACCATTTCATTATACTTCAGGTGTTCAGGGAACACTTCCATAGTGGTTGCCTTACCTGTGTCTAGACACCTTCTATCCTTCCTCCCTTCTCTTCAGCCCCATATAGCCCTGGGACAACTCCACTTGAGACTGAATGCCTGTGGACAATGATAATCTAACTGAACTCTTTCTTCAATTAAATTCCCACATAGTAGGACCACCTCCATCCCAGTGATTCTGAATCCTGGATTGCTATTGTTCAAACCTCATTCTCCATCTATCACTGACCAGTCCCTTATTGCCATCCTACTGAACCTAACCATCCTGGCCCTCCCCTCCAAGATCCCATTCTAAATACCCAATTCTTCCACTGAACTCTCTAGATCAGGGGTCCTCAAACTATGGCCCGCGGACCAGAGGTGGCAGCTGAGGACATGTATCCCCCTCATCCAGGGCTATGAAGTTTCTTTATTTAAAGGCCCACAAAACAAAGTTTTTGTTTTTACTATAGTCCGGCCCTCCAATAGTCTGAGGGTCAGTGAACTGGCCCCCTATTTAAAAAGTTTGACGACCCCTGCTCTAGAGTGTCTGCTCCAAGTAATCAACTAGCTTTCATCTTAAATTTTTCTTTTTTGCTTTCTCCATTCTCTTGCACTCACTAAGATATTACTAACTTATATTAATACAGCTTCCCTGGATGCTCTTTCTACAATTAAATCACAACTTTACTAATATTCCTCCCATCCCCACTCATTGGAAATGGTGGCGAAGTTACAAATTGTAAGTTTGAATACTTCTTGCTCCCCATGGACACTTTCAGACTTTCCTTCAACCAGCATCACTCATAAACCTCACCTTGGAAGTCTATTCAATCTATATTTTTCACTCAATCAAGCAGCTATTTATTGTTTACAGACCTCCAGGACACCCTCCTTCCTTACTCAATGAGTTCAATGCTCAACTAACAGTTTTCTCTTTCAACTCCTACCCTCATACTAGGAGACTCGATGTACACATTGACCCTCCTTCTACATAGATTCTAATCTCCCAATTGCTCCTTTATCTTATTGAAAGTTTTACTTTGACAAACTACAGCCTTAGAGCACTCTTGCCATTTGCTGCCTTTACTCCTATTCACCTATTGCTGAACAAGGCTGGAGAAAATCAGGAAGTCATGCTGGCTGGATCGACTAAAAATTTATGATGTGAAATCTTATCTGGGCTGTCACTACAGCAAAGCAATCATCTTATAATTTTTTTTTCTCAATTCAACTTGACTTGAGGCACATAGATGGCACAGTGGATAGAGTTCTGAATCTGGAATCAGGAAAACCTGAATTCAAATTCACCTTCAGACACTAGCTTTGTGATCCTGAACAAATTCAGTCCTTTTTATCTTAGTTTTCTTATTTGTATAACAAGCTGGAGAAGAAGGAAATAATAAACTACTCCAGTGTCTTTACCAAGAAAACCCCAAAAGGAGTCCCAAGGAGTCCAACATAACTGAAAATAACTAAATACCATTACCACCACCAAGTAAATTGAGTAATTCACCATTCTAACAGTACTGTATCTTTTCCAAATTTTTTCCTCTCTCCTTAAACCTCCCACAGTTCCCCCCTTTCCCATTACCTTATTTGAAAACCTCATAGTTCCCTGAAAAATGAAGCCATTACCAGAAAGTTCCTTCTTCTACCCTGTTCCTTATCTCATATTACTCAAATGTCTTCTGAAACTCTTTCACTACATTTTTACATGAAAAAATGACCCTTCTCCTTGCCAAAGTAAAATCTTCTATGAGTAATCCCATTCCACCCTCTCTCCCAGCAGATTTTCTCCTCTGTCATCCCTAATCTCTCAGGCATCTTTAATCTCTCCCTGTCTACTATCTGTTTTCCTGATGCCTAAAAACATGCTCATGTCTCCCTATCCTCAAAAAGCCAAAATAAAACAAACAAACAAAAAAATCCACCTCAAATCCCTCCTAGCTATTGTTCTATAGCTCTCCTTTTGTGGTTTAACTTCCTGAGAAGGCCATCTGTAGGTTTCTCTACTCCCTTTTCTTTCATTCTTAACTCTAGTCCGGCTTTTGATTTCATAATTGATTTGAAACTGCCCTTTCCAAAGTTACCAATAATCTCTTAACTGCCAGATTCAATGACTGTTTTTCTCAATCCTCATCTTTGACATTTCTGTAGCCTTTGACATTGTCACTCACCCCCTTTTTTATATATAGTCACTTCTCTCTTGTTTCTTCTACACTGTTCTCTCATGGTTCTCCACAGACTCATTTACTAATTCTTCCTCTGTTAACCTTGGATAGCCCCCAAGGCTTTGTCCTGTGTCCTTTTTTCTTTTTCTTCAATACTTTTTTATTTGTTAATCTCAACTCCTATGGTTTTAATTATTATCCCTATGTTGAAGACTTTCAGATCTACTTGTTCAGTCTCAACCATTTTCCCAACCTTCAGTTTCCTGTCTCCAACTGCCCTTTAGACATCTCAAACTGGTTTAACTTTAATTTTGTACCTCACTAAGCATCTAACCTGATGTTCTGAATACAGTAGATGTTGAATAAAAATTTGTAGAATTGACTTTTCCCAGTTCTGCTACTTACTAGCTATATAAGTTGGAATAAACCATTTTCCACTCAAATATTTTAAAAACAGTAATACTAATCATGAATGAATAAAATGGTAGATTTACATGTGAAGTTTTCCCATAAGACAGTGGTGTCAGATTCAAGTAGATCCCTGCTGACTCTATATTGACTTAGAAAAACACAATTTAACATTATGTTGTATTGTATTGTATTTTATTAAGTATTTCCCAATGACATTTTAATCAGATCTGTTTCCAGTCAGTTTTGTGGAACACTGGTAGTTGAAGCAATTTGATCTCTTTTTTAAAAGAACTTAAAGGAGTATTTCAGATATGTCAGGCAATGGTTTTACATTTAAATTCTTACATTTTAAGAAGAACATAGACAAACTATATTGAGAATAGAAAGCAACCATAATAATGGAAAGAGAATTTAAATCATGCTATGGAAGAAAACCAATTTCAAGGAATTAGAAATATAATAACCATTATTTATTTATTATCTATGGCTTCTTTCTCAGTACATACACATAATGTCAAAATGAGAAAAGAAGATTAAAAAATGAATTTTGAATGCAAAGCCTTTAAGGCACAGTTTAGTGCTGATTATTTTGTTATTGAATTAGATGACAAAGCATTATATTTATTCTGAAATGATACCAAAACTGTGCTAAAATAATGCAATGTCAAACAAAGCACTCATCACAGTACCTCCAACTGAAAAGCACCTGTCAAGAAAATTAGAAATTTTAATTTTAATAAAATATCTCATTCATAGCAGAATTTCTTGACTAAAATAAGAATTGAAAATGAAATTGCAACCCAACTGAATTTCTTAATAGCTTATTTTGTTAGCCAAGCAAAGAAAGTAGCTGACCAATGATGAATTAATTAAATTATATTTGGAATAGCTGAAAAAAATGTATTCAGAGAAAATAAATTTGTTTAAGACTATTAGCCTTTTAACTCAATTAAAGTCATATGCTAGTGGATATGCATGAGTAGTTAGCAATATCTATTTATGTGATAAGACATTTTCAAAGATGAAATTTGTAAAAATCTCATTACAAATTAGCATTAATTGATGAATATTTGCAATAGATTTTGATGACAAGGAATACTAACTTGACTTCCAAGTTAATAAAATGTTATCCCTCCTAAAAAGAATTCCATTAGGGTTAAGTGATTTTTTTCCAGTCACACATGTAAGAAGTGTTTGAGGTTATATTTGAACTCAGATCTTCTGCCTCTAAGCCCAGTGTTCTATTCATTGAGCAACTGATTGCCTTATTATTGTTGTTGTTGTTGTTGTTATATTTTTAATTTCATTAACAAAGATGTTATGAAATTTGTTTTTTTTCTTTTCTTATACAAGTATCACATGCTATATTTGCTTTTGCCACAAAGCCTAAAATAATATATATGTTTACTCATATCTGGTCTAGAGAAGAGAAAACATGAGATGGGACAGTGTGGGAATTTGAGTATAGTCTACGTTCATATTCCTGGAGGGAATAATTAGAAACGATGGATAAAAGTAACAGAAAAAGAAATTTTGTCTCAATATGAAGGAAAGTTTCCTTACAATTAAAACTGTGTACCAATGGAATGGGTTATCTTCAGAAACAATAATCCCCATAGTGATCTTCAAACAGAGAAGAACCAATCACTTATCTCAGATGTTGTAGAAATCAAACTAGATAAAATCTGAGGTTATTTCTGACTCTGATTGAGCCTTCCTAAAGAATAGGAAGGAGAGAGCTGTTTTCATGTCTTCTAAGGTAAGGGATCTTTAGAGGAGGGGAAGAAGAGAAAATAGAGGACAAATCACAGCCCCAAAATGCAGAATCCTTCAAGATCATCAGAATGGATTTACATTCTTTTTTTTTTTTTCAGTTCTTTATAGGTCTTATTCATTTGTTTCACTGAAAGAGATGAGAGTCATTGATCTTATATTTTTCCTTACAGGCAAATTCTTAAAACATATGCATCCTGGTGGGAGGAGAGGAACTATTAAAAGAGAATATAACATTTTTAAAGAAATATAATACTATAAAGATGAGCTAGATATAAAATAGTTTTAGGCATAGAGGGAATCCCTGGCTATTTCACAAAGTAAATATTTGTGCTTTCTTGCCCACAAAATCCTCCCCAATGATTATTCATTCTTTTGTGCAAACCATATCCTGACTTAGTCAGTAGTTCTATTAGTCTCTGCCTGAAAGTTTGGCATGAAATAGAAACTGACTCTCATCCATATCCTTAGTCCAAAGGCTGGTAGTATCATAGGATCATAGATTTAGAATTTGAAAGGATAAAAAAAAACAACTTTGATTTGATAAGTGTTATATTTATCCATTTAGGATTGTGGATTGCTTAAGAGCAAGAATTTTTTTAATTTTTAATTTTTTTTTTGCCTTTGTATTTTTAGCACCATGGTTGACAAATAGGATCACTTAATAAGTCCCGGTTGACTTTATTTTGACTTAAGTTTGGTCAGTCAAAAAGTATTTATTAATAAGCACTCACTATGTGCCAGACACTGTGCTAAGTGCTGGGAGTACAAATAGAAGATAAATTGAGAGTAGAGAGAGACAGAGACAGAGAGAAACAAAGAGAGAGACAGACACAGAAAGACAGAAACAAAAAGTCTGTGTACCAAATTCAGGGGTCCTCAAACTTTTTAAATAGGGGGCCAGTTCACTGTTGGAGGGCCGGACTATAGTAAAAACAAATACTTTGTTTTGTGGGCCTTTAAATAAAGAAACTTCATAGCGCTGGGGGAGGGGGATAATCGTCCTCAGCTGCTGCATCTGGCCTGTGGGCCATAGTTTGAGGACCCCTGTAAATGGGAAGAGAATAAGTATTTATTTATAAGGTACCTATGCTGCCCAGTACTTTGCAGCCAAATGTTAGTGCTTTGCTTATGATCACACAGCTAATAAATTACTGAGACTAGATTTGAACTCAGGTTTTCCTTGTGCCAAGCTTAGAAAAAATACATAAAAGGAAGCTAAAAAGGAGTGGGAGATTAGGGAGAAATGAAGGTAGCAAGCAATAATGAATAATGGAGATAATGGGAGGAAGACTAATGAAGATGAGATTTCAGCCTAAAGAAAAATGGAGACATGGGTGGCCTGGGTGCCCTCCTTCAAGCTTCTAGGAGAAGCCAGCCAATCAGAGGGTAGAGGGGTTCCAGTAGCTAAGAGTACATCCAAGGTGTAAATTTTGTGGTAAGGTGATATTCCAGGATGAAAAGCTTCCTAGGGCATGTTAGAGAAATCTGAAGCCAGACTGATGTAAAGACTAGGGATCCAGAAAATCCAGAACTACTTGGTAATCATTAAATAAATAGCAAATATATAGATAATGACCAGGTGTAGTTTAATTCTCAGGGATAAGATAAACTATATGTGGTATAATCAATATTACATTGCTTATCTATTCAAGGGGTGGGGGGAAGAGAAGGAGAAAGGGTGAGATTTTTGAACTCAGTTTTTTAAATAAATATTAAAATATTTAAATGAAATTAGAAAATAGTTATTAAAATAAAATATATTTAAAAGAATAATATATGTGTGTAATAGTGATTCTCTGGCTCCTACTGCCTTCCCTCTAAAGTTCTCTAGTATCCAGAAGTGTTGAGAAGGGAGAAGGACATCTTTTTTCTTCTACCTTAAGTAGAACCTCCATGTAACTCCAGATTTACAAGTCTAAGTGCCACAATTCCTGTTACCCAGTTAATAGTCAGATTAGCTTTTACAAAGGAATTTTTACTTCAGAAGTAGAAAGCACAAACATTTCTGCACATTTCTGACACCCAAGGGCACAATCACCAAGATTTTGGGAAGGGAAAAGGGACTAGGTTCACTTTTTAACTATTTTGGAGTGTTTAGGGAAGACTAGCACCATTGGTATGAAGGCTTGCCAAACCCTCTTCAGGGCTGTTCATCTACCTTTGGTAAGTATCCCCTACCTGCTGCTCAACTGTCATTTGTGGCTCCAGTTGTATATACAATGGCCACATCCTAATAAGATTACTTCAGCAGACAGGCTAAATCAGGTTGAGGATAACCAGCAGACTTGAAACCTGTTGGTAAGTTAGAAAGACGTCACAGAATGGACAGCCAAATGGACAGATGAAAACAATTTGTTCCAATGGCCATGAAAGCAGCAGAAGCAAATGCTGTGGAATACTTAGAGTGTGGTGAGACATTTGAAGACGCCAAGATCATCTAATGACTCCAGGTCAGTGCTGATCATCTTGATTTTTGTCCAGTCACTGAACTTTAATGACTAAGATAGTTCAGTTGCCCTTAAATCTAATTCATGTAGTAGTCAAGACATGATATCATTGTTCCTCTTCAAAAGGAAAATGTGAATAACATAGCCTAGCACGGGTCCCACCAAATTTCCAAACCAACCCTCCGCCCAGACAAGTTTATCAGAACTCTGGCTTTTTAGGGCTTCCCTATTGGGTTGAAAATCTTTCTTCAACATTTAACTTCAGCAGCATTATTGCTATGTTAGACTGGAGAATAGGAGGGAGGAGGTGGAAAATAGTGTTTTATCAAAAACACTAATTATGATTAAGATAAAGTACAGGAGAACTTCACATTTTAGACAACAGTGTTAACCTTGTCCCATTTGGAATAGTGACTAGGTCCACGATAATCACATGGAGAGTGCCATTAGCCTGACTAAATCAAGCCATCAAAATAGGAGCCTGTTTATAAGTGCATTAGAAGGAGAAGGTCATAATCAATCAATAATGAACCCACAAGGTCCTAATTTAGTGAGATAATGATCTCAGGAGAAAATTCAGTGTGATGAGACCAAGCAGATAGATATTGATCGGTTTCACACTGAGGATTTAAAATCTAACATGATACATCAAGAATCCCCTTTTCTGAAAATTTTTTGAATGAGAAGCAGATGTGTTCAGCTGAAAATGAGTCATCTCATCTTCTTTTGTCAGATCTGACCCTGATATCATGACAGTGACAAGTTCTTGAAGTAGTTATTCTCCTGTCCTAAGAAGCTCACCTAAAGATACCTCCACAACTCCTTCATAAAGCCACTGAGGATCTAACAAACTCACAAAGGATTTTATTAAAGGTGGAAACCTTGCCCTCCTCTCCCAATGATTGCCACTTTTCACACCCTTGGCACACAGGACAACACTCAACTTAACATACTCTTTATTCACCTCTATCACTTCCAGATCCTCTCTTTCCTACCATCTCTCAACAACCTTTTCCTTTAAAACTCATACTATCCAATTCTATTAACATGTTCGTCATATATTCATTGTTGACTTCAACATATCTGATTTTTCTTTCTTCCTTTTAATTTTTGAAACTGGTTCACATCCTGGCTTCCCAGTTCTTCAGATTATTAAATTCTCATGATCTCACTACATCTCCACTTTATCTTGGTCATTCAAAAAGATAGTCATATCATAAACTTTATCATCACGAAAAAGCATTCTCTTTAATGATCTTGAATTCTAAATCTTTTCTCTGGCCACATTTTTATCAATGGCACCACTATCTTTCTACCTCACTATCCTTTAAACCTCTGAATTATTGTCCACATTTCTCTACCCTTTACTGACCTCCACATCTAAATCATCGCCAAGTCCTTTCACAATTCTTTTTTACATCCATTCCTTTCTCTCCATTCTCTTTGCCACTACACTAATTTGGGTTCTCCTCTCATTTTTCCTGGACTGCTGTAATTGCCTCCTACTTGATCTTTTTGTATCCAATCATCCCCTTCAACCATCTTCACATAGTTGCCAAAACAATCTTTCTAAAACATATTTCACTTCACTTTTCAATAAGCTTTCCTGATTCCCTCAAGGACAAAATATGAAATCCTTAACTTTGCATTTAAAGTCCTTAACAATCTACCTCTATCTCCCCAGTTTTTTTCAGTTATCTTGTATTAACCCTTTTCACAGATTCTACATTCCAGCTAAACTGGTACATAACTATTTCCTGAATTAAATACTGTTTTTTTCTTGCCTGTGTATTTATGCAAGCCGTTTTTCAGACCCCAAACATCCAAAAACTCCCTCCTCATTTCTGCCTTTCAAAATCTTTTTTTTATTTAATCAAGATTCAGCTCATGTGCTCCTCTTCCATGAAGCTTTCCTTCTCTTGTCCACATCTTGACCCATCCCAACTAAAAGTTATTGAAATTTTCCAGAGCACTTGGTCTTCATCCTCATCATCCCTGTGAAAATATTTAATATTTATTTGTTCACTTGTCTAACCCCCTCAGAAAAATTTAAACTTCATAAAGATAGAGATCTGCATGTTTTTAATCTGTCTCCCCAGTAACTCTCACATAGAAGGCCTTTAATGTTTGTGAAACAAATCAGAAGGATGGGGGGGGGGGAATGGCTCAAATTTCTTGTTATATAATTTGTATCACAACTTCGTTAATTGCTTATGTTATGTTCACATTGTATTTTACAGTTTTTAAGCTTTTCGCATATTATCTCAGGTGAGTCTCATCAGTACTGTGAAGCAAATAGACCAAGTTTTTTTGCAGCCCTTTTCCCATAATTTTAGTCTTAGACTCTAAAGCCTGGATTTTTTCTGTGAGTTATTCCCTTCCATTCAAGATTTTCTTTTAACTTGGGAGTTCTAGAAATGAAACCAGAGGTCCTTCTGGGACCATTCTACTGATACATTTCCACTGCATTATAAATTATTCATAGCCTATTTGGCGTAGCCATTAAAGGATTACCTTACTTTTCACTCTTAGAAATCTATCAGCTATTATCAGTTGGCGTCCAGTGGATTTATTAATATTCTTTCTTTCTTAGAGCACAAAATCAAATTCTCTTTGTGTAAGTCTCTCATGGGCTCAAAACAAAAATCCCTATTATCTTCAAGACAGAGCATTCAGATGAACTCTACAAAGAAAGATGCAAGTATCTTAGAAAGGCTTTTACTGGTGCAAACCTTTTCCAACTTGTTTCCAGAATATCACTTCTATTAGAATCTTTATGTTGAACTCAGTCAATAGGCAATCAATCAACAAGCATTTATGAAGTACCTACTAAGTGTCAGAGGATGCAAAGACAAAAATAAAACAATCCCTGACTGAAGCAGTTTGTAATCTAGATAGCTATGTGACTGTAGGCAAGTCACTTAATATTTATCTGCTTCAGTTTCCTCAATTATAAAATGAAGCTTAGCACCTATCTCCTGGGATTGTTGTGAGATATTATTTGTAAAAGGCATTTAACCAATATTTGGTACCTAGTAATTACTATGTAAATTAATCATTATGTAGTTGGGGACCATATACAGGTATAGACATATATACATATGTAAGTATAAAATGCATACAAAATAAACAAAAAAATTTGTGAGATAAAAAGGATGGTTCTAAAAATAGGGATGGGAGGTGTTGAAAAGAACAGGAAAAGTTTCCTGCAGGAGGCAGCATGGAAAGCCAGAATTTCTAAAAGAAGAGGTAAGAAGGGAATGAATTCCAGGAATGGGAAACAGCCAAGGAAAGGCATGAAGAGAAGAGATGGAATGTCCTGAATGAAGGTTGTGTTGGTCATATTGAAAGTTGTGCTGATAAGATAATTGAATAAATATGTATGCATATATTTGATTTAACATTTATTTTTTTAAATAACTTTTTATTGACAGAACTCATGCCAGAGTAATTTTTTACAACATTATCCCTTGCACTCACTTCTGTTCTGATTTTTCCCCTCCCTCCCTCCATCCCCTCCCCCAGATGGCAAACAGTCCTATACATTTAACATCTATTTCCACCATGTTTAACATATATTGTATTACTTGTCATTTAGGGGAGGAGGTGGGGAGAGGAGGGGAATTTGGAACACAAGGTTAATATTGAAAAATTATCCATGCCTATGTTTTGAAAATAAAAAGCTTGAATTAAAAAAAGAAAAAAGTAATTGAGGGAAAAAATGCAAAAACTGGGAAAATGAGATGAATAAATAATAGTAGAGCTCCATGCTAAAAAAAAATATTGTCCTGATTCAGTTGACCCCCTTGGTCCAAGTCCTGTTAGCCAGCATAATAGTTACCTATTAAATATCATATACAGACAGTTGAGGAGGAGTTGAGATGCAATAGCCCATCCTGTTTTGCTGACATGAACTCTTCAAATTATCTTTTATATTATTATGAAAATCTTCAATAAAAGTTGGTTCCCTCTTGAGTCCCTTGATAATTTCTAGTGATCAACCCAACAGCAAATTCCTACCTTCATATTTTTTTAAATAAACTTTTAGAATTCTCTTTTTTTCTGAATTTTGCCTCATTAATCAGGGCAAAAGTCTAAACAAAAATTTTTCCTTTTAACATTTGGACTGCCATGTATGTGAAGGGGAATAATATGTAGGAAGGCTAGAAAGGTAGATGTGGAATCAGATTGTCTAGAGCTTTAATCACTCTTTTATATTCTTTATATAAAAGAAATAAAAGCTCCAAACAGAGGAGCTTATATTTTATTCATATTACTAGGGAACCATTAGAGTTTGAGTAAAGAAATGACATGGAGCCACACTAGAAAAATCATGTTAGCAGCTGTATAAAGGATAGATTAGAATAAAGAGAGATCTTACTTTAGGAAGATCTATTAGGAGGCTATTATAATATTCCAGGTATGAAGTAATGATGGTCTGAACCTCTATAATAACTATTTGAAAGGTGATGGATATAAGGGGCATTATAGAGATAGAAATAACATTTTCGAAATCTCTCAGCCAATTCCACTTTGTTGACTCTAGAAGTGACAAGGTGTCATTGTGATTAATTTATGAGGCAAAAATCATCTACATTGGTGACTCTCTTCCTGGACCACTACTTGAGGAAAGTCCCAATCATATTTCTTTAGTAATATCCTTCTACAGCTTCCTTATCAACTACCTCATCTTTCTCTCACTCTCCATTTAGCAGTTCTGGAACCAGAAACTAGAAACTAAGATCAAATGAATTCTTTCATTGTTTCTGGATGGATTATGTCAACCAAATTCTTATGACCTCATTCATTATCCATATAACTTTGCAGACCAAAGTGTCTCTTCCTGGCCCCCAGGGCACCATTCCTCTCTGGGTGGTGTTCCCCCATTAGAATATAGAGACTCGGAGGGCAAGTACTGTCTTTGCTTTTTTATTTGTATACTAGCACCTACCACATTTAAGGCAGTGCTTGGTACATAATTCAATTCAATTCTATAAATATTTGTTTAGCATTTTCTATGTGGCCAATGCTATAGTAAGTGTTAGGGATATAAATAAGAAAAAAAAAAGATAATCCCTGTTCTCAAGGCAGTTTATAATCTAATGGGAGAACACAATACATAAAAGGAAAATCAAAAAGGGAGGGGGGGGAAGGGTAAAATGTTTTCTGGTATCAAAACAAACAGAGTCACTTATGGAAAATGGAGCACTACCTGAAAGGCTCTAAGTCCTCTGTGATGGAAAGCTTTGGTAGAAATTTATTTCTCTGCTTTCCAAACCCTCTCAAGAGAGGAGAAAGGCAACAGAGAGAGGTTAAAAGGGATTGAATATCAAAAGCAGAGTCAAACTGCCTCATAGTGATATTTCAGGAGATCAGTTTATCCTGGGGGAGCCATGATATTTCTTGAATTAAAACTAAGGAGCGCTACTGACAGAAAATAGTAATAATTGTTATATTAATAAACTGATAGCATAATACTAATGTAAATATTGATAATAAATGCTTAATAAAATTGATATATTACATATCATCAATAAAATGCTTTGAATATGTTATCTTCTTTGATCCTCAAAACAAAACTATGTGGATGACATTATTATCCCCACTTTAAGATGTGGAAGGTAAAACAGAGAGAGGTTAAGTGACTTGTCTAGAATTACATAGCTAATAAATATCTAAGATTTGAACTTGTATCTTAAGTCCTCTATCTACAGTGACATCTAGATACGTGACATCTATTTCCTTTGGCCTCATTTATCATCCTGTAAATTTACAGACCAAAATGCCATTGTAATTGTTAGTCTTTAAGAGGAGCAATTACATTATGAATAATGCCTCCAAAAGTGCTTGAATTGGATTTAAGTGGGGCAGATTTGCATAAAGTTGACAAGCCTTTCTTAATGAGTTATTGAAGTGGACAAAAGTCAAGACAACTGGCGATGGTCCAGGATGCAGTGGATGACCGTGGCATCTTCAGTGTCTGGCCAATATCTAAGCACTCCATAGCACATGCTCCAGCCATCTTCATAGCCGTTGGAACAAATTGTTCTCGTCTGCTCATGCTGTAGAGGAAAGTCTTCACTTGCTTGGGGAAGACATCAACTCATCAACAGATCTGACCTGTCAGTTACTCTCAGCTTGATTTAGCTTGTCTAGTAAGATGTTTACAAGAGTGTGGTCACTGCACATGGTACAGCTTCTTGGAACCATAGGTGAGAGTTGGGTGAAGGTAGACTCCAAAGTTGCATGAGCAACCCTGAAAAATACCCAGGAAGCTCTCTCACTAGGAGTAATAATTCCCCCTGACCAGCCTATACATCCCAATAGCCAATATTCCCTTTAATACCTTTAATAAAGGGAAATTTTATTCATTTGTTCATTTGTATACATATCTGAGTTATTTGAGAGATTAATGATGTTAGAGAAAAAATGTCTACAATAAAATGACTTCTTACTCCTTATGGCAATTTCTTTTTTAAAAAGATTTTTATTTTCAAAACATATGCAGTTTTCAACATTCATCTTGTGTTCCAATTTTTTTCCTTCTTCCTTTCTCCTTCCCCCCTCCCTTAGATGGCAAGTAATCCAATATATGTTAAACATGTACAATTCTTCTATACATATCTCCACAATTATTCTGCTGCACAAGAAAAATCAGATCAAAATGAGGAAAAAATTAGAAAGGAAATAAAATGCAAACAAACAACAACAAAAAAGTGAAAACACTATGTTGTGATCCACATTCAGTCCCCACAGTCCCTCTGGGTACAGAAGACTTTCGCCTTGACAAGATAATTGGAACTGGCCTGAATGACCTCATTGTTGAAAAGAGCCATGGCCATCAAAATTGTTCATCATGTAATCTTGTTGTTATGTACAATATTCTCTTGGTTCTACTCACTTCTTTTAGCATCAGTTCATGTAAGTCTCTCCGAGGTTTTTCTGAAATCATCCTGCTGGTCATTTCTTACAGAACAATAATATTCCATAACATTCCTATACCATAACTTATTCATCCATTCTCTAAATGATGGGTATCCACTCAGTTTCCAATTTCTTGCCACTACAAAAGGGGCTGCCACAAACATTGGTGCATATGTAGGTTGCTTTTGCTCCTTTAAGATCTCTTTGGAATATAAGCCCAGTAGTAACACAGTTGGGTCAAAGGGTTTGATAGCCCTTTGGGCATAATTCCATATTGTTCTCCAGAATGGTTGGATTTGTTCACAACTCTACCAACAATATATCAGTGTCCCAGTTTTCCCATATCCCCTCCAATGTTCATCATTATCTTTTCCTGTCATCTTAGACATCTTATTGCAATTTCTAAACTCTCTTTATGCCATCATTACTTAACAACCATGCCTCCTTTGAGTTTCATGCTATCCAAACTGATCATTTAATTCAAATCCTGATGGCTATTTACCAGTCTCCAGGATACCTTCCTTCCTTTCTCAATGAGTTCAGTGGCAGACTCATAGTCTTCATCTCTACCCCAACTCTTGCTCTTATACTTGGAAACTGATACCTTTTAACCCATCCCAAACTTCCAGTTCCTAAATTTATACAAATCTCATTGTCTGCTCTTCCACTCCACCATACATACACATGGATATGATTATGGACTTGATCTGCTTTCATGTCCAAGAATTCTAAAATGCCTTTATCCAAACATAATCTCATATTATTTCTTTTTTCTCTCTGCCTTATTCCTCTTAACTTTATTATTCCTACTCATAATGATCACCATTTTCTCTATCCCTCAATACTTTACCAGGCCACTATCCTTGTTTTATATACAATTCTTTGCCTTCAAAAATCTACTCCCTTTAGTTAGACAGTTTTAATCTACTCTCTAATTCCTGGGTCCCTTGTCAAATCTCTGCTCGTGTCTTCCCAAACCCTGCTTCACTCCCACCATCTGCCTCGTTTACTCTTCCCTACATACTGCTAGATGACAAAGAAAGCACTGACTGCTGATGTATCTAATCTGAACTATCTAATCTCAACAAAGCCTGCAGCGCAGTGGAGCAATTCTTTTGCTCCTTCCAAATAGATTCTCTATTCCATTTGTGACAATGGCTATTCCAATTAGTCTCTCTCTCTCTCTCTAAACTTCCTCAGCTGAGGACCTCATCTCATATTTTTCCAAGAAAATCAAAATTTTTCCTTATGAGCTAACTCTTCTCTACTTTTCCCGTTTTTCACAACTCCTGAGCGTCATTCCCATGGTCACTTCTTTCAATCTAATACATAATGAATAGATAAGAGCTAAAATATAACACTAAGGATTTAGTATTGGAGTGTCAGGAAGACTGATTTCAAGTCCCATCTCTGATACATGCATGTATGATCCTGGGCAAATCACTAAATCTCTCAGTGTTTTAAGCTTCTCTCTAAGATTATAGTAAAATGAGTTGAAGAAGGAAATGGCAGACCACTCCACTATCTCTGCCAAGAAAACCCCAAATGAGGTCATGAAGGGTTGAACAAGACTGAAAAATGACTCAATAACAACAATAAAAAAAAATCTACATTAGTAGAAATGAGTTCCTCATCTTGGAATTCCCTAACCAAAGAACTCACAGTTCTAGTTTCCATTTCTATATGATGAAGAGATGGCCCTTTTACTGGCAAAGGCCAACCCCACTACATTTATTCTTGATCTCAACCCTTCCTGTTTTCTTCTACATATCCTAAACTGTTATTAACAATTTCTCTATAACCTTCAGTTTCTATCTCTATTCTTATCCTTCTCTGATGCTTACAAATATGCCTCTTACCTCCATCTTAAGAAGGAAATGTTTTTAAAGTTTAAACTATTATTAAACCTAACCACCCCTTAAACTATCTTCCTATAATACTTTTTCCTTTCTCAACTGCATTCCTTGAAAAAGTTATCTGTACCTATTGCTTCCAAATCTTCTCTCACTCTTTTTTAAATCTTCTTCAATCAAGTTCCTAACTTCAAAATTGAACCAAAACATGTTCTCTACAAAATTACCAATGACATGCCAATTTACAAATCTAAAAGTCTTCACTTTCTTGGTTTTTATACTTACCATTGATCTCTATGCAGTGGCTTATTACCTTCTCCTCCATGAATACTCTCTCTTCTCTAACATTTCAGGACACCACTTTCTTGGTTTTCCTCCTCTCTCTCTGACTTAGCTTTCTCAGGCTCTTTAATCAATCTTCATGTCACATTCTCTTTTCTCATCTTGTATCTGTTTTTTATGTATTTTGAATATGTGTGTGTGTGTGTGTGTGTGTGTGTGTGTGTGTTGATAATGTCTCACCCATTAGAATTTAAGCTTCATAGACTATTTTTTTCTTTCTAAACTCAGCCCCCTAATAAATAGTTGATGCTTAATAAATATTTATTGGTTGATTTCATCTGAAAAAAAAAAAGAATTGTTCATTGGGTTTTCTTTTTCTTTCTTTCTTTCTTTCTTTCTTTCTTTCTTTCTTTCTTTCTTTCTTTCTTTCTTTCTTTCTTTCTTTCTTTCTTTCTTTCTTTCTTTCTTTCTTTCTTTCTTTCTTTTTTTTTAAGAAACTTAATCTTTCTGTACCTTACTTCCTCAATTGAACAATCAGGATTTTATACTAAAGATAGTCATCAAGATCTCTTCTACTTCTAAATCTATGATTCTCTGTTACTGTAACTCCATAATATTCCTGTTGACTATTCATTCTGTGCATGACTCAATCCCCAAAGAGCCCACAATGGGGTTGGGTGTGTTGCTTAGCAGTGAAATAATTGAGAATCACTGATGAGAAAACCTTATAGTTCTAGTTTCATTTTTCAACTTCAACTAGAATTATCTGAGCCAACAATACACAAGTGCTTCCATTCATCCTCTATAATAACACGCCCAAACATTTGCAGAACTGGTGGAAGGGCTTTTTGTTGTTCAGTTATTTTTCAGTCATGTCCAACTCTTCATGACCCCAATTAAGATTTTTTTGGCAATAAAACTGCAGCTGTTGGCCATTTTCTTCTCACTTTACAGATGAGAAAATTGAGGCAGATGGGATTAAATGACTTGACCAGGGTCACAGCTAGAAAGTATCTAAGGTTGGATTTGAACTCAGGAATATGAGTCTTTCTGACTCCATGTTTGACACTCTATGTACTGTGTTGCCCAACTGCTGCAGGAAAGGCTTTACTTTTGGTCTGCATGCCTTTATTTTCTTTTTCTACATAACCTTTGCATATTCCTTATGTCATCCTATTGGAGTCATTTTCCTAAACTAGCTAAATCATCAGTAGAGGTTCTCCAGATCTGTAAGAAAGTGCTTATTTGCTAGCCAAAGGTTCTCCCATCAGCTTGATACTTAATCTACCTGGAGAAGCTGACCTGTGTTAATTGACAAGAATTTCCTTGCCCTGTTTTGCAAGCCTAGAAGATGCTGCACCAGCTCACTTTGCTATGTTACCTTGGCTTAAACACATTTATCTTCAGTGTAAAGTTAAATGAATATAATCATTGCTCAGTAATTCTCCCCATGGATCAGAATCAAGGTGTCCTGTTTCATAATGACTATTCCCCACAAGACACGTGGGTGAATTCCATTATCACTATTATCTCTGCTGACAATAGCTCTAACTAAGAGATAAATGATATTCCCACAGTTCACATATATAATTGCTATTAGCATTAATGAAGGATCAAGGTGTGAGAAGAATTTGTCCTTTGAAATTCATAATGATATGATCAAGAAAATAAGATTAATTCATATCATGGCAGCTTGATGTGGCAGAGAGCTGACCTTAGAAGCAGAAAGCCCTTGATTCAAGTTCCGCTGCTGATATATACTAGTTAAAAAACTAGTTTTTTTTTAAAAGGACCAATGAGATTATGAGGTGATATCTTGACTGGTGAATAAATTGAATTTAAGTGAGGCAGAGTTGCACAAGAAATCAGCCCTATTCTGTCTTCCAGACACATGAAAGTTCAGTGGCTGGACAAAAGCCAAGATGTAATATATACATACTAATGCATGTATTTTGTCATATAGACAATCGACATTATATGCATATAATGGGAGATCCAAATATATTTAAATTGATACACAATATATTTATATAAATTCTATATTCAGCATATAAGATATATGTGTATATATATATATACTCATAAAATTAGACAGATTACCTAATCTCTTCAGGTTGCAGGCAATAATTTGAGACTAAGAGCAGGTATTGATCTGCATTGGTAGGAATTTCCATAGTTGGATTTCCTTCAGCAACTAAATCACAAGGATGAATTGAAAGCTCATAGCTCACTTGGCATAAGAAATAAAGAGCTACTCTAAGGAGATGGGGAAGATCTGCTTTCATGTTCCAATTCTAACAAATCCTCACTGTGTGATTCTGAACAAAATCACTAGATCTCAAGCAATCCTCAAGAATATCGGCTACAGAACAATCCCTGATTTGTATTAGTAGAGACGGTCAGCACTGGAAATTGCCTACCTAGATGAAAACACGGGACAAGGGAATTTTTTTAAAAAACTGCCCTTGCCTTTATATGTGTGGTTTTTTTTTAATAATAGCTTTTAATTTCAAAATATATGCAAATTCAGTTTTCAACATTCAATCTTGCAAAACCTTGTGTTCCAAATTTTTCCCTCTGTTCCCTATCCTTTTCCTTAGCCAGCAAGTAATCGAATATAGGTTAAAATTGTACATATTTAACACAATTTACACACATTTACACACAAACACACATTTATGTGTGTAATAAGGTTCACAGAGCACTCTTATGGCAATATCCCTGTGAAATAGGTAATACAAATATTATTATCCCCATTTTACACATGAAAAGATTGAGGTTTAGAGAGGTTTTGCTCAGGGTTGAGAGCCCTAATTAGGAATTTCTGCACCTTGGTAAAAGACCATGATCTTCTCAAAGATGGGCAGAAGCACACCCAAAGAAAGAACACTGGGAGATGAATATAAACTGCTTGCATTTTTGTTTTTCCTCCTGGATTATTTATACCTTCTGAATTCAATTCTCCCTGTGCAACAAGAGATCTGTTTGGTTCTGCACACATATATTGTATCTAAGATATACTGTAATCTATTCAACATGTAAAGGACTGCTTGCCATCTGGGGGAGGGGGTGGAGGGAGGGAGGGGAAAAATCGGAACAGAAGTGAATGCAAGGGATAATGCTGTAAAAAATTACCCTGGAATGAGTTCTATCAATAAAAAGTTATTTTTAAAAAAAGACCATGATCTTCATCTCGAGCAAGTGATGTGAGGCTTATGCTCATTCAATGAGGGTGTCAGACAGGATTTGGAATTCTAGAGAAAATCTAAGGAAGTAAAAGGGGAAAAGAAAAAAGGAGGAGTTGGATTTTAAATATTTATCCTAAAATAGATGTTAAGTTCTATTGTTTCTCCTTTGATGAAAGATGAAAAGTTCTGTTTGTACCCTTGAAATTTGATTCTCTGGAGCAAAGTCCCATTTGCTGCCCCCTCCCTGCCCTCCAGTTACAGCTCTACCAGCAACACCCAGCTGAGAAATGCCAAACTAAGAATTTGAATCTAGGTTTCTCCTGTGCAGTGAGCTTTGCAATATATTAGCCCTAAATCCCATGCTGTGAAGATCAGAAATACCTCCTCCATTTATATATATATGAAAATTAGTAAAATCCCCTTTTTACTCACAACACTAATAAGATCTAGTTATAAATAATGATGCTGTTTACGTGTCTCTACCAGGAATTCACAGTAACATTTCCTCGCTGATATGGATTTAGCAAATTTTGTTGACAGATGCTTTAGCAGGTGTTCAGTAATGAATTATTTAATGCATAAATGACTTTTCTAACCATCCAGAAACCCATTTACTGCGTATCTTTTAAGGGTGTTATTAATAAGTAGATATATATCGTGGTGGTTCTTGTTTGTCCTTTGTTTTTTAAAAGGATCAATGAGATCAAGAGGTGATATCTTGACTGGTGAATAAATTGAATTTAAGTGAGGCAAAGTTGCACAAGAAATCAGCTTCATTCTGTCTTCCAGAAACACGAAAGTCCAGTGACTGGACAAAAGCCAAGATGACTGGCAATGACCCAGAATGCAGTGGATGACCTTGGTATCTTTGATGACTGACCAAATTTCTAGCATATCATAGCACCTGCTTCAGTTACTTTCATGACCTTTGAAACAAATTGTCTTTATTCGCCCATTCTTTAGGTGAAGTTTTCATAAGTGTATGTAGATATCCCTCTAACTCACCAACAGATTTAAGACCCTTTGGTTATTCTCAACTGGGTTTAGCCTGTCTGCTACAATGGTTTACCAGGTGTGGCCACTGGACATGCTACAGCTTCTTAGTATCATAGGTAAGAGTTGACTGACAGGTGGACACCAAAGTTGTCCTGAAAAAGGCCTGGAAAGCTCTCCTGTAAGAAGTAGTCCTCCTTGAACACTCCATATACCCCATATATTATGATATTTATCCTCTGAAATTTGGAATTAAAAACATTTCCTATTAATAGTGAGTTACTATTACTCTCATACAACAAACTCTTACACCTCTTATTTGTAAATATATTACATACTGAACACAATTTATTTAGCCAATATATATTATATGTTTATATGTTTATAAATAAGGATATAATGCATGTATATATAATTCTTTGTGGTGCATATATCATATGTGCATGTGTGTATATATCTGTGTCTATCATATTATGTATTATGTCTTTCAATTTTAAGTTTAAATATGTATGTAAATGTATATGTAAACATACATGTATATGTGATATATACATATTAACACATGTATTATGTCATACAATCTATATTATATGCATATAATGGGAGATCCAAATATATATAAATTGATACACAATACATTTTATATAAATTTCATATTCAACATATAAAATATATGTGTATGTATATACTTATCAATTAATACATGTATGAAAAATAGAAATAACTAGAAATTTGCCTTAGAAGTGAAGATGCTAATTTAGAACTAGGCCCAAAGGGCTATCAAACTGTGCATACCCTTTGATCAAGCAATATTTCTTCTGGGTCTATATTCCAAAGAGATCATAAAAAAGAGAAAAGGACCCACATGTGTAAAAATGTTTGTGGCAACTCTTTTTGTAGTGGCAAGGAATTGGAAACTGAGTGGATGCCCATTAATTGGAGAATGGCTGAATAGGTTGTGGTATATGAATGTTATGGAATATTATTGTTCTATAAGAAATGATCAGCAGGATGATTTCAGCAGGAGAGACTTACATGAACTGATGCTAAGTTAAGTGAGTAGAACAAAGAGAACATTGTACATGGCAACAACAAGATTATACAATGATTAATTCTGATGGATGTGGCTCTTCTCAACAATGAGGTGATTCAGATAAATTCCAATAGACTTGTGATGGAGAGAGCCATCTGCAGCCAGAGAGAGCTCTGTGGGGACTGAGTATGGATCACAACATTTGATCTGATTTTTCATATGATAAATGGAAATATGTATAGAAGAATTGTACATACTTAACCTATATTAGATTACTTGCAGTTTAGAGGAGGGCATGGGAAGAAGGGAGAGAGAAAAATTTGGAACACAAGGTTTTGTAAGGGTGAATGTTGAAAATTATCTTTGCATGTATTTTGAAAATAATAAGCCATTAAAAAAAGAGGTAAAGATGCTAGTACTTATCATACATATCTTGTAGTAGATGTATTTTTTCTTCAGTTACCCAAAAGTAAAAGAAGGAAAAAGGAAAAAAAAATATTTTGGGACTCATTATACAAATATGCAAATATGTCACCTATACTTGTGTAAAAATCATCTCTCACCTGGCTGCATTACTTTGGAACTTCTCTGAGTTACTTCTCTACCCTGTCCCAAGAAGCTCATTAATGTACAATCTTATTCCTCAGCAAAATCCCCAAAGCTTTGGTCCACCTCTGCTACACTGATTATAGAGCAGAACCATGAATTCTAAATCTCCATTTAAGGCAAGAGCTCTGCTCAGAAATTATTTCTCATCTGGTTGAAGTGCTTTGGGATCTGACTAATTTCTCTACCATGCCCCCACCTCAAAGCAAATTTCACACATGAACTTCTCACTTTTCTTTTGTGTTTTGTCTTCTAACACTAGATTGTAAATTCTTGGAGGAAAGGGATTAACTTTCTGTTTTTTTCATAGTTTCATTCCCCAGTGCTTAGTATAGCACCTCGCACACAGGAGATACTCAAGAAATGTTTATTGACTTTTTTTTTGATTGGTTGAATGTTACTGAGGACAGCAAGCATGGCCATCACTGGGCAATATTTTGAAACAAACACCCTAGCTCTTCCCTATCAGCACCATTGTCCTCCTTCTTGTACTCAAAATTAGACCTGGAGAAGAGTTGAGAAAATGTATTTTTGACCCTTCATTGTAGAGATGAGAAACTATGGATATGAAAGTTTGCTTGTGACATCAGATACAAGGTAGGTATTACTTAGTTTTGTTAAACTTGTTTTTTTTTTACATTTTCTTTTTTAATTGTTACAAATGGTAGCCTTCTAAATAGGAGACAAAATAGGTTTCTCTTCAGAAATGAATGTGACATAAAAGCAAGTGGTATCCATTTTTAAAAATAGGAGGCAATGTAACATCCCATCTGGATTCATTCTTCCAACTCTCATTGGGCTAGCAGCTTAGGTTATAAGAAGAGAAAATGCTACTTTTCTCCCCAGACTTCTGCCATTGAGTAACTCTGAGGCAGGTGGTCCCCTTCCCCCACTCCGTGTGCTTTTCTCACTGTCAATCAGCCAGATGACACTGATTAGCTTTTACCAAAGAATATAAAGGAAAGGATTTTTTAAAAAACCTCTCCAAAAGCATTTTCTCCTTGTATATATACACAAAAGACCCTTGAAAAGAATGAACTCAAATTTGAAATGCAAAGGAAAATAGAGCATGTTTAGAGAATTTATGGGAGAGAAAGGTACCTTGCTACTCCTGGCCTTTGGAGTTCCTTTCTCCCTCCGTGAATCCTCAATAATTTCATTAATAGTTATAGTATCAGCAATGATGCTCCCTTGCTCAGTTGGGCTGCCTATTCATAGGGCACCATGTTTCAATTGATGGGTCAATACATAGCAGGTTCCCCTACCTGCTAAACTCCTTACTTTAGTCATTTACTGCCATGATCAGCTTCAATTATTTCCCACAGTACTGTTTTGTCCTGGAAAAACATGGTCTAAGCTTACACATTTATAAGCATACTTAAAAAGGAAAAAACATACTTGACTGCAAGCTGATTCTTCCCTTAGGGTGGTGGGCAAGGTTTTTAGATTTTTAAAAAATATTCTTTTTAATAAGTACAACAGGAATGATAAGGTCTTATTCAGCTATTCCTGAGGTCTGAAGCATTTAAACTTGACTTAATTGCAGAGTCAAGCTGTTTCATATATTAACATGAAACAACAGATTAACTTAATCCATCAAACATGAAAAATTACATACATATTCTGTATATATAATACAAAATCTGATATAGATGTATGAAGCATATTGTTAATAGTGAATTAAAGAGCTCTAATCATCCTTTTTGGAACATTCTATACAAATCAATGAATTTGATTGATATTTGTTTTCTAACAATGCACTCAGTACCATTAAATTAATGACATTTTTACTAGGACAGTGAGAAAATATTTACAATGTTAAGTTATAACTGAAATAAGTGATCTATACTCCCAGATTGATACCACAAACTATCCTCAATCAGGAATAGATTCTAATCTTGTTTCTGATACATACTGCCTTTAAGATCCTTGCCAGACCATTTTTAAAAATTATAGCTTTTTATTTACAAGATATATGCATGGGTAATTTTTCAGCATTGACAATTGCAAAACCTTTTGTTCCAAGTTTTCCCTCCTTCCCCTCACCCCTTCCCCCAGATGGCAGGTTGACCAAGACATGTTAAACATATTAAAACATAAGTTAAATACAATATATGTATACATATCCACAGTTATATTGCTGTACAAAAAGAATTGGACTTTGAAATAGTGTACAATTAGCCTGTGAAGGAAATCAAAAATGCAGGCAGACAAAAATAGAGGAATTGGGAATTAATTCAATGCAGTGGTTCATAGTCATCTCCCAGAGTTCTTTCGCTGGGTATAGCTGATTCAATTCATTACTGCTCTATTGGAACTAATTTGGTTCATCTCATTGTTGAAGAGGGCCACGTCCATCAGAATTGGTCATCATATAGTATCGTTGCTGAAGTGTATAATGATCTCCTGGTCCTGCTCATTTCACATAGCATCAGTTCATGTAAGTCTCTCCAAGCCTCTCTGAAATCATCCTGCTGCTCATTTCTTACAGAAAAATAATATTCCATAACATTCATATACCACAATTTATTCAACCATTCTCCAATTGATGGGCATTCACTCATTTTCCAGTTTCTGGCCACTACAAACAGGGCTGCCACAAACATTTTGACACATACAGGTCCCTTTCCCTTCTTTAGTATCTCTTTGGGGTCTAAGCCCAGTAGTAGCACTGCTGAACCAAAGGGTATCTTGCCAGACCATTTAATTTCTCAGAGTCCTAAAAACTAATTTTTCCTCTTTTAATTCATTAAAAACATTTATTTTAAATAATATTTAAAGAACAAATAATAATAATAATATTTTATTTCCCTATTACATACTAAAACATTTTAAACTTTTTTTAAAGTTTAGCATTCCAAATTTTATCCCTTTTCTCTTCCTGAAATGGTAAGCAATCTAATATAGATTGTACATATGCAATCATGTAAAACATTTCTATATCAATCCAGGAACTAATCTAAAATCATAAAATGTGGAACCATTGCTGATCGAAACAGTGGATCAGTCAGTCCACAAGTATTTATTAAATACTTACTAGGTCCCAGGCACAAGGCTATATAAAGAAGGATAAAAAAAAAAACCCTAAAAAATAGTCCCTGTTTTCAAAGGAGCTCACATTCTAATAGGTGGAGGGAGTTTTCTCACCAGGAGTTCCCTATTCTAAAGGAACACAAGCTTATATAAAATTATCATTTACAAGTGTATATTCATTATACAGGTGTTTTTGTTTAATGATACTCTGCCTGATATGTTTTGGATCTTTGAAGTGAGATAGTGGGCCATCCAATGAGAGACACATGAATTATTTTGGAGTATTGAAACCAGAGTGGGCTCATTCCAAAAGTGTTATAGGAATTTTAACTTTAAACAAAGAATTCCTCATTCCCATTTGAGGCTGTTTATACCATAGCTGCTTAGTTTGAGGACAGGACCCACTGGAATGTAGCTCTCTTTTCACACTCTATCATCTGGCTTAGATTGTAATAGGAACAAGATGGGATACACAGCTCTTTTGCAAACAGGGAATTCCTTCTCCCAAGGAAACTGAATGGTTTGTGGTTTGTTTTGTATATCTGAGGGAAAATAAGATTGGATTCCAGATTCCCCATAAGTCTGTTGCTTAGCCTATAATATCTTCATATCCTTGTGGATGCATCTGTAGCACAGAGTTTGTGATAAATTTTCATTCCAAGATTTTAAAAATCATGCATTTAAATGCTCAGACCTGCTCTGCTCTATTTGGCTAAAAAATGTTTTATATTAGAATAATCCAGCTTTGAGAAGCTTTTTTTTTTTTTTTTTTTTTGCTTAACTGAAAGACTATGACTATGCAATATTGCCTAGTGATACACAATATTACCTAGTGAGTTCACTGGTTTTGACTGAACTGTTTTTTTATTCCTCTTTTTAAAAAATTCTTTATTACAGGAATGGTGCACTGGTGAGAAGGAGCAGGGACATTATTAGAAACGGAGAAAATGTTAAAATAATAGATAGCAATAAAAATTTATTTAAAAAAAGAAAATGACAGGCTCAAAAATATGATCCCAAAACGGAAAAATCCTTCACAAAAACCTCCATTTCTGAGGTTCATTTCTATCCTCTGTCTTTCTCCTTTGACAAAAAGGGTTCTATTAAAAACATGTTGATATGTCATAAATGTTTCTTATTGCAATGTTTCTACATTTATTTGAAGAGTGGAGAAGGGCAAAATATTCATAGTTTGGAGGAAGGGGACAGGTCCTACTAGTTGCCTTACCAGCTAAAACATTTCACAGCTGCACTTACTCCACTCCCACACCTGGAGTTACATTTTCTTGGCTCAGGACATTTCAGTGCTATTGGCCTTCATTTTCTTTAGGACTATGGAAAGCTCTGTGGCTATTGGCTAAATCTGAGAACTTAAAGGGAGAATTAGTGTGTCTGAGAAGACATTCTTTGGTCTCCAATCATACCAAACATGCAGATCAAGCATGAAAAGTTCTATCATCCAGATGTTTGATTTGAGTAAGATAAAATACCTGTTAGGTTAGTTATATTTTTTCACTTTTTATTTGGATTTGGAGATGTCAGATTATTTATCAATTATGCCAGTCTGTCTTTGGTAGTCCAAATAATTTAAATTACACAATTTTAACTTTATGTTTGTTAAAAGTAACCATTTTGATGGATCACAATTCTATGATATACATCAAGTAGACATTTATTAATCACTTAGTACTATAAGCAAGACATAGTCCCTGCAGTTAAGGAGTTTAAGCTCTAATAAGGAAAATATGGGGACAGCTCAATATCACAATGGATAAAGCACCAGTTCTGGATTCAGAAGAACTTGAGTTCAAATCCAACCTTAGATACATGACTCTTATTATCTGTGGGATCCTTAGCAAGTAACTTAATTCTGATTGCCTCCAAAAAAAGAGAAGAAAAAAAATAAAATATGACATAACTACAAATAATGCCTCTACTAAAATCCTATTCTGATACCTCATCTTAGAATAGTGATGACCTTGGATTATCCAAGGCCATGAAAGTAGAACATAATCTCTGCTAGTTCCTCATTATGCTGGAAAGGCTTCAGGTACAACACAGGTGACAGGCCACATCTGCCACTAACAGACCTGCCTAACTCAATTTGGAGTAGTTGATCACAAGAAGATTGGCCATTTGATAATTCAATTTGAAGACCAGAGCAATACAGGGTCTTCTAAATACTGGGACCTGAATTATTAGTGACCTAACGAAATCAACCTCAAAATGTTTGAAATCGTAAGTGCTCACAAATAACTTTAATACAAAATGAAAGGCAGCATGAGACAGTGAATAGAATGTTAATTTGCCTGGAGTCAGAAAAGCCTGAGTCAAATGCTGACACTTACTTATTATCTATATAATCATAAGCAAATCCTTAATTTCTCTGAACCTCAATTTTTTCATCCACAAAATAGGGAGAGGGAGAATTGAGTTTAATGGCTTTTAAGTTACCTTCTAGTTTTAAATCTATGATCCCATGAAGATTGGAGTTCATAGAATTCCCAATCCCTCTATTTTTGTCCACCTGCATTTTTGATTTACTTCACAGGTTAATTGTACACTATTTCAAAGTCTGATTCTTTTTGTACAGCAAAATAACTATATGGATATGTATACACATATTGTATTTAACATATACTTTAACATATTTAACATGCAGTGGTCAACCTGCCATCTGAGGGAGGGGCTATAGGGAAGGAGGGAAAAAATTGGAACAAAAGGTTTTGTAATTGTCAATGCTGAAAAATTACCCATGCATATATTTTGTAAATAAAAAGCTATTAAAAAAAAAAGACTGGAGTTCACTTCCCACTTCTGATACATATTGGCTCTCAGACTTACATAAATTACTGAAATTTGAAGACCCCAGACAAGTTTCTAATATTATTAAACTGCAAAGCTGTTGGTGATCTGTATTAATAGGGGAAGTCTCTTGTGGAAAATACCACACCTAAAGAATTCACAGGACTAGTTTAAACAAGAATAATGATATAAATATACAAGAGAAGTACACATAATAGGATCTGAGATTTCAGAGGAAGGAGTATTCCTTCTGGCATTAACAATCAAGCCAAATTTCACAAAAGAAATGGATTTCAGCTAGATATTAAAGGATGTTTAGAATGTCAATTGACAAAGACTTAAAAATGGTTGGGGTTAAGGTGAGGCAGGGGAATGTCGGTGAACGAGGAGGGCATCCAAAAATAGTTTCAGGAAAGGCAGGTTAAATTCAGTCCAGTAGTGTAAGTTGGCAGGAAAATACATCTCATGCAGGATGTTAAATATAAGCATATAAGTGACAAAAAAGATATTATTGAACACTTGTGTGATTTCTCCCCCAAATGGGGTAGGCTTATGAAAGATTTGGTGGAGAAATAGGGGGTTCCAGCTAAGATGATAACGTGAAAGGTCACAGAATAGCCCAACTCTTATATAAACTCAGCAAAGAACTAAAAAGAACACTAGATTGAATGATTATCAAGAACTCTAAAGAGAATCAATCATTTGGAGGTATCTTCATTCAGTCTAGGATTAAACAAACAAACAAACAAAAAAACAGGCAGAGGCTTTTAGGGCTTGGAAGAGGGATCCCACCAAGGAAATCAATGTGTGTAGATGGGCTGACTGAGGATGCTGCACAAATACCTAAAGCCTACAATGTAGCCACCAGAAATGCTCCAGGGAATGGAGGCTCACAGTCCTCCCACCTGGGATGATCATGAAGCACAGGAACTGAACACTGCTGCACTCTAAACCAGGTGATCTGGGGCAGGAGTTCTCAGGTTTTATACAGTTTCTGGCACAAAGTAAGCATTTAGCAAATGTTTATCGATCGATTGACTTTTAGCATTTTTGTTTCATTAATTCATTTGGTAATCTAGTGATGATTATGGACCACTTCTCAGAAAAATACATTTAAATAGACAAAATAAAATGCATGGAACAACAAAGGGAATCAAAGATTAATGAAAATAAAGATGATAAATACATGAGATTGTAAAGGGAAAGCAAAAGCTAGTAAAAATGAAGATGTAATTTTTTCCCAAACCAAGTGAAATCTAGATAGCTTCAGAGATACGTGAACTTCAAATTAAAAACTTCTATTCTAAGAGCATAAAAAAATTACCACTGCTCTGAGCACCGTACACATTAGAGGGGATGGAATGCAGTGACAGAAAAGTGAAGTCAGAGTCAAATAGGGCCTGCCTGACCATGTAATCCAAGTGTCCAGGAAACCATGGAAGCAATGGCACAGAATTCTCAACCAGGAACTGAGGTTGGAGGTAGAAGTAAATAGAAGATCATTGATCCTAAGAGGTAAGCTCAGGAAAAGTTAATTCCACAGTAAGTACAAGCAGAGTCAAAGATGACCAAAATGACAATGCCACAAGGATGCCAACAGTATATTAAATAAATGAAATGGGAGATAAAAAAATTAGATTATAAGTGAAAAAACAACTGGAGTAAAGAATTGGAAAGAGAATAAAAAACCTTTCCTATTAGTACCTGAAAATTAAAATAGAGCAAAAAGAACTCAATGACATATAGGAGACAAAAGGAAATATTGGGGGAAAAGTTTAAAAGATTGGCAAAAAAATCCCAAGAAAATGTATGATATATAATATAAAAAAAAAAAACTAGTCTGGAAAATATGTCAAGGAGAAATAATTTTAAAATCACTGAACTTCCTGAAAACTATGTATACCAAAAGAAAAAAAATCTAGATAACTTATGTCAGGGATTCTTATATATGTATGTGTGTGTGTGTGTGTGTGTGTGTGTGTGTGTATGTATTTGAACTAGAAGGCAAAGTCAAAATAGAAGGAACCTTTTAGTTCTACCTGAAAGCAATGCCAAATTGAAAACTCTCAAAAATTTCATAATGAAAATCTCAACCTTCCAGGTCAAAATAAATTTTAAAAATGGTGAAAACAGTCAGTCAAAGTTCTCTGCACATCAAACCATGGCTTAATTTACATAAAATATAGCAACAACTATTATATAAGGAAGAGAGAATCCAGTAATATTGTAAAAGGCAAAATTTTTCTTCCTCCCTTCCTTATGTCCTCCCTAAGATAGCAAGTAGTTTGATATAGGTTAAACATTTAATCCTTTTAAATAGAAAAAATATAACTCTTATAGTTAAGAACTTAAAAATATATCTAAACCTAACTTCCTCATTTTCAATCTGAGGAAACTAAGGCCCAGAAAAGTTTATTGATTTACCCAAAATCATATAGCTGAATAGCTAGCCTCAGAGTGAGATCAAGGAATCCAGGCAAGTCATTTATTTATTTATTTGTTTATTTTTGAATTCTGTAATTCTTTTTTTTTTTTCCAGGCAAGTTTTTTTTTTTTTTTTTAAAGAAAAAAGCATGGTTATTTTATCAATTCTCTCTGACCAAAGACCCTTAATGGTGGTGGGGTCACAGTTTATATGCTCTTTGAAGAGGTGTTCCTGAGAAGATTGGTTAATGTAAAGGTAGGTGTGGGTTATATTAAAATGAAGGTCTTGGGATAGATGACAGGTCATTCAAATCTTGATCACAGAGACATTGATTTCCATATCACCTGTCTTGATAATACAGAGAATCAACCTTTCCCCAGACCTGTCAGAACAAACACAACAAGCAGGAATACATTAGCCTAAAATTTCTTTGACTGATTAAATCTTAGCCTGAGTAAATCTCTAAAAGAAATTTCCCACAGTAGTTAGTTTCTGGATAAGGATTTAGAAAAAGGAAAAACCATGGTCCTAAAACAGTATTTTTATTTTAAAATTATATTTATATTTACACATTATATTAATTAACTAGTTAGTACTCATAATATTTATGTTTATTTATATAATATATATATTTATATATTCATATTTAATAATATATCAGAAAAATATTTGTTTTTCACAGTATCTTTGCAACATACACAATGAGCCCTAGAGGTTAATACTTTATTTTTTTATCTAAATTCTTAGACTTGGATATAATTTATAAAGAATAGAAATATTTTTCTTTACTTGCAGATTTTCCGAAATAACCACTATTTAGAGGAATTTTAATAAAATCAAGAGAAGCTTGCTTAGCTTACCAGGTTACTTAGTAGAAAGAAGACTATTTGGGAACTGAAAGGTAAAGTTTTGTTCCTGTTTTTCTTATCACTAAGGCTTAATACCGGACTTGGCACATAAGAAGCTCTTTATAAATGTTTTCTGATTGATTGAGTTTAAATTTTTTTTTTTTTATATTTCTTTGTCCCTTCTTCTTAGGTTGGTACTGACACAATGGGTACTTAGTTTATATTGGTGAGTTAAAAATGGAAAATTAATGAATAAAAACCATGTACTGTGTACTTACTGGATGCCAGGAACTGTGTTAAGTGTTTGGATGCAAAAACAAAAGTGAGGTAGTTCTTGCTTTCAAGGAGCGCAAAAAGTAAGATAGTTCCTGCTTTCAAGGATCTCACATTCTTACTGGGGAAATATATTTGGAGATTTAACCCTCGGGTTCTTGAACTTTTTTGTATTTAACTGTAACCTATTTAACATGTAAAGGACTGCTTGCCATCTTGGGGAGAGGATGAAGGGAGGTGTCAGGGGCCGAGACCTAGTCACTGGGAACTTTAACAGAGACTGCCTCTTCCAGCTTCCCCGAGCCGGACAGGGCTTCGGACATCTCCGGCCCTCCTCGTGGAGACGGGAGGAGGGAAATACCAGACAGAGGAGCCTAGGTGAATAGAGGCAACGATGTTTATTGGTGTTACAAGTCAGCGGTGTCTCCTGCAAGCCATCCCCAGTCCATTCCTTTTACAGTCCTTTTCCCTCCACCTGTAATTCATCTAGAAGGGCAAGGATTCCTCCCCAATCCCTCCCCGAAGGAGGAGTCCATCCTTTCTGTGCCTCCCCTGCCACGGGCCAGGTTCCACCACTTCAGCGTGGTAATCAAGGAATCCTGGGCCAGGGTGGGCCCTGGCACAAAGGAGTCCTCAACTCACTTCAGGAGGTTCAGGTCCAGGGCCCCCGACAGGAAGGAGGGGAAAAATTGTAACAGAAGTGAGTGCAAGGGATAATGTTGGAAAAAATTACCCTGGCATGGGTTCTGTCAATAAAAAGTTATTACAATAAAAAAAAAGAAAAGAGCCACCAAAAAAACTTTTTTATATTTAATATTTTGATCACTATGGTTTCTTTTGTATATATTTGGTTTCTTTTGTAATCTGATGTATTTTATACATTTAAAAACATTATTAGGAGAAGGGAATCCATAAGCTTTCCCAGACTGCCAAAGGGGTCTGTGACCCAAAAGACATTAAGAACCCCTAGCCTAGTTGTCCTAAGAATGTAACTGGGGGACAGATGGAAAGATCCAGGGCTCTTTAGAATATAGTAGCACGTAATATGGCAATGCCTGTTGGCAGGGCAGATGTTAAAGTTAGAGGGTGTCTTCCATTTTGCTAGCAGGACTGTGTTGGTGACTGCTCATTGATTCAAATGGTATAGACAGCTTTGTCAGTCCAACAAGTTTTTCTATATAGGCATCAGGAATGTATTAGTTTCCTGGACAAATTACCTAACCCCTGCCAGCCTCAGTTTCCTGAGACAGATTGTAGATAATACTAGCATCTACTTCTCAGGATGCAGAATTGAATAAAATAATATTTTGTGAAGCTTTTAGCACAGAAGCCAGTTCATAGGTGCTTAATAAATGCTTATTTCTAGCTGCAGTTGATATCCGACAGATTCCCAAGTATTGTGGTCAAAGGAACATAACCAGATGAAAAAACAACAACAACACAAAAAATGTTTCTCCAGTGTTCACTGGGGAGCCCCCTTTATCTACCCACAAACGTAAATTGTGTTCAAGTCAGTAAATTCAGTTGTGCTGGATTTTTATAATTGTTCAGTCGTTGCAGTCATGTTCAATTCTTCATGACCCCATTTGGGATTTTCTTGGCAAAGACACTGAAGTGGTTTGCCATTTACTTCTCCAGGTCATTTTACAGTTAAGGAAATTGAGGCAAACAGGGTTAAGTGACTTTCCCTGACTTAAGTGTTAGGCCAGTTTTCAATTCAGAAAGATGAGTTTTCCTCACTCCAGATCCTGCATTCTAGTTATCTAGATTTTTGTAGATAAAGCTAATACACAAAGAACCTGTGATTTCAGATGAGTAGGAAAAAGATTCTAAAGACATTAGCCCATAACAACTAAGTGTCAGAAGTGGATTTGAACCAGGTCTCCCTGAATCCAAATCTAGAAGTCTATCCACTAAGGTATAATGTTTTTATATGGATGGTTATAATACAATATAAATACATTGTTTTTTTTTCACTCCAATTACCAATTCCAAGTTGGGTAGATTACTGGCTCTGGAGTCAGGAAGGATGAGCTGAAAGTTCAAGCCTGCCTCAGATACTTCCTAGCTATATGGCCCTAGGCAAATCACTTAATCTTTTTCTATCTTCCCTTTCTCTATAAAATGGGGATTGTGTTATGTTATGATTATAACACTAACCTCCCAGGATTGTTGAGAGGATACAATTTTTAGAATAATATTTGTTAAATCCTTTCCCAGTCTTAAAATGCTTTATAAATGTTAATTATTATTATGAACAAATATTTAATCAATCAACTGATTCAGAGTTTCTTAATCATTTTATGTGTCATAGTCCCTTTTGATAGTCTGGTCAAGTCTATAGATCTCTTATCAGTTATATAAAAAAAATTAAACAAGTTTATGAAACCTAGATTAGGTTTTTTTTTTCTATAGTATATATATATATATACTTTTTTAGCTAGTTTTTTTTCTTTTTATAAGACATCAATTAAAGAGATGACTTTGTTTTAGACTGACAGTCTGATGAACTCTATGGATCTCTTATTAGAATAATATTTTAAGTGCATAAAATAAAATACATAGGCTTCAAAGAAAATCATTTATATTGAAATAGTTACACAAAAATTAAACAATTTTATGAAACCCACATTAAAAACTCTTGAGCTAGTTTTTCTTTTTACAAAACATCAACTAAAAAGATGACTTTGTTTTAGATTTACTTGTGTTTGTTATTATACAAAATGGTTGCTAAATGGTATCAGAAGCTTGAATATACAACAGATATTTTGGCATTCTGTCCATATATCCATATTAGTTACATGCCAATGGGAATAGATAGGGAGAGAAACCCTGGTTCAATTTCTAATTCATTATTGTATGGCCTTTTGCAAATCTAATATTAAACATTTTGGTCCTTAATTTCTTTATCTCTAAAATGAGGACCTAAAATGTTTTTGAGTAATTTATAATACAATTTGATTATTCAAAAATTAAGGATCATTCAGAATACTACAAATGCAATATACCAAATGAATAATCTTATCTGACTATACAGAGTTAAAAAACCAGGAAGTCTTTAATTTTAAATATTTTCTTTTAAGAACTTCCAGTTCAGAATCTTGCAAATGAGTATTTCTGATGATATTCTTAATTGCACTCACTGTCATTCATTATGCTCAATCACAAAGACATTAATGTGCCATGAAAAATTCTTATTATAATCAAAGCTATTATTTTGCTTTGGGTTTCTTGATTTTTTCCAAACGGCATCAGGAACAATAGAATAAAATGTTATTTTTAAGAATGAAAAACCTAAAAGCAAATAAAGGTCTGGAAATAATTAATAAAAGGATGATGCAAGATGTTAAGGAAGTTTATAAGGACAAAGGGTATGTATACATATCCTGCTTTGTTCTGTCTTTAGAGAACTCATGTCTTAATATAGTATAAACTCATCAAAGAACATAAACAACTAGTTTTCAAAAGGCTAGGTTTTTTCACTGTGCGAAATTGCTCCAAATGACTAATAAAAAGAAAAATACATCGAAACAACTCAGGTTTTATCTCAAAACTATTAAATTAGGAAAGCTGATTTTTTTAAAAAAGGAAACTGTCAATGTTAAAGAGGCTATGGGAACAAAGGAACTGACACACTGTAAATGGAGTTATGATTTGGTCCAACAATCTTGAAAAAAAATTGGGGCAATTCTTTGAGATAAATGGTTAAACTGCTCATATCCTTAGTTCCAACTCAAGGTCAAGGTCAGAAAAAGGCCTATTATAATAAAATATTCATATTATTACTCTATGTGGTAGCAAAAAACTAGAAATCAGAATTTGTCCAAACAAATTATGGTACATGAATTAAGGGAACATTACAATCATATACACAATAACAATAAAAAGCAGTTGAATTCCAATAAATATTAATAAACAATTGTAGTCTTTGAACTACATATCACTTGTCTTCTCAATGGAGAATTAGGCACTATGGATATAAAAGTTGTATATAGCTTTCAAAAGTGATTTTTCTTTCCAGATGTGTTCTGGGTCAGTTGGCTTTACTCAAATATTTATCTGATAAAGGGAAAGATTCAGTAGTGAGGGAGAAGTTTAAGGGAAAATAACTAGAGCACAACAACAACAATTTAATACACTAGGAAGTATTAAGTGTCTGAGGTCACATTTGAACTCAGTTCCTCCTGACTTCAAGGCTGGTGCTCTATCCACTACACCAATTAGCTGCCCCTGGTCTTCTATTTTCTTATCTGATTAATGTACATGATAATAATACAGGCACTACCCTTCTCAGATGTTTGTTATGAGTGAAACATTTATAAATATTAAATTAAGTTATTATCCTTAATTTGAGAATTTCTTTAAGAGGCAATACCAGAGCCATAAACAGAAAATTTTGTCTGGGACAAGAATAGTTGGGAGGCAGCTAAAGTAGTGCAGAGAATATTCAAACAATCAATGAACTTTTGTGAAGTACCTATAATATGCCAAGCACTTTATTATGTACTGATGATAAAAAAAAGAGGTAAAAGATAATCTCTGTCCTCAAGGAGCTCCTAATATAATGGGACTTAGGATATAGTTAATTTTTTTGAAGAATATTTTTATTTTATTTTTCTCAATTAAATGTAAAAACAATTTTTCAAATTTTCATAATTTTTGAGTTTCAAATTCTCTTCCTCTCTTCTTTCCCTTCACCCTCATTGAAAAGACAAGCATTTTGATAATGATTATATATGTAAAACATTTCCATGTTATCCATATTGCAAAAGAAAACAAAGATCAAAACAAAAACCAAGAAAAATTAAGAAAGTAAAAAAAAAAATCTGTTTCTATATGCATTAAGATTCCATCAGTTTTTTCTCTGCAGGTAGACAGCAAAGACTAGTGTTATTTTGGGGGAAACTTTCCAGCACTTTCTCTGGTAGTGGTTAGGGTGAAAAGTAGCCCAGGGAAAATGAATTGTGAGCAATCGCATTGTCATAAAGATTCAAGGGGAAAAGTATAAGCAGGTCCACCTTCCCATATCCATTCACTTCAAGATTCTTAGGCCTCAAATCAAGTCATCATTGAAATTAAGAGGAAAAAAAGCTACCTAATGGATATTTGGTTAGAATGCTCAGATTAAAAATAGTTAAGAAAAATATTTTTTTATCTCACTGATTTAAAAAAAAGATCTTATATCCTATATTTGTATAACACTTTAAAAGATCATGCTGATTATATGAAATTATTGTTTAGCATAAAAATACCCTAGAAACACTAAATTATAATTGCTTGGTTCAGTTTAAATAAAAAATTTAGGAATATACAAACAGCCTACAATGAAGAATCGGAGATGAGGGAACAGCATCCTGAAGTGTATTTTCATCAATATGAGGAACTTCAAGTTTGACAGATTTCTCCACTAATTCAGATCAGCAATTCATCTGTAGCTTATGGTTTTGTAGAGTTATTTGACACAGTGAAAAAAGAAGTGACTTGCCCATGATCAGTAGTATGTTCCAGAATCAGAACTTGAACTTGGTTCTTTTCAGCAGTGAGGTGATTCAAGCCAATTCCAAGAATCTTGTGATGGAGAAAGCCATCCACATGCAGAGAAAGAACTATTGGATTGAATATGCATCACAACATATTTTCACCTTTTTTATTGTTGTTGTTTGCTTGCTTGTTTTTTTTTTTTCATATTATTTTCCCTTTTTGTTCTGTTTTTTCTTGTTCAGCATGATAAATGTGGAAATATGTTTAGAAGAATTGCACATGTTTAATTTATATTGGACTATTTGCTGCCTAGGGGAGAGAAGAGATGGGGAGGGAGGAATAAAAATTTGGAATACAAAGTTTTTCAAGGGTGAATGTTGAAAATTATCTTTGTATGTATTTTGAAAAATAAAAAAGCTATTATGATAAAAAATTAAAAGCAAAAAAAGATATAGTCAAAACTTGAATCCTAGTCTTCATGATTCTAAAGCTTTCCCCCTTTCTACTATGTCAAAATTACAAATTGTATTTTAAACATAGTATATTCTGAATGAACTTCCAAAACTAGTCAATAACATAAATACCACAATTAGAACAGGTCCCTCAAGTAATACCTAACCTTAGAGTGGACTCAAGTGCATACAAATCATGTGAATGAGTGGGCGAGGTATGAGACAGGCAAAGAGTAAACAGTTCCAAGTGACAATCAACAGGTAAGAAGTTGCCTGGCACAATCAACATAGTTGAAAGGGAAGAGAGGAAAGTTTTATATATTTCTTAGATACTCTGAAAAATTCTGCTCCATTTTTATTATACTACATCAAAATTAGATTTATAAAACAAATACTTTTCAAGTTAAAACTCTCAATCTTATACTGAATATAGTCACAAAGAAGACAGTTTCTATTTGTGTAGAGGTTCAACTGTGTAATTCAAGGTTGCCTCATCAGAGTGAAGCCCCCAAATAGAATTATAACTAAGGATGTGAATTCAGAATACAGAGAGGTTCCTGTCTCCCCAAGAATGAATGTTGGATAGAGGAGAGGAATTAGAAGGAATAAAATTCCCAGCATATCAAGCTGAATTTGATAATAAAAAGGAGAAAAAGGCAGAAATGTTTTTGTTTTTACTGGTACTGACTAAAAGCACATTAAAAGAAAATTAAAAGAACCAAGTAATATTACAAATTTTCTTGTTGAAGGTCAGGGTAAGGGAGGATTCTGATCTGTAAGACGATATATTCTGAATATAATGTAATGACTCTTTTAAAGATGTGTGTTATAATAACTATGTAGAAAAATGGTTATCAATTTTTATAAATAAAACTGTGGGACAAAATCCTAAGGATAACCATATTTATACTAAATTTTTAATACTTCTCTGGATTTTCATGGACTAACTTCAGGCAGCAAAGTGACCCAGCAGTTAGAGCATTGGACTGGAAGTTAGGAGGACCTAGTAAATCCTATGTACATTAAGGCGAGTCACTTAATTGCTCAGTCTCTAAGTTTCCTCCTCTATCAACTGTGGATAATGATAGTATCTATTTCACAGGATAGATATAATATATTATCTTCATGGTATATTATTTGCACTTTTATATGATTTATGCTTGATAAATTTTACAAGGAAAAAATTATAGTCACAGCTGTTTTCTGATACCAGAATCCTTCCTGGTGTTTTGTCATCATTTAGAGATAAATCTGGATTCTGTTACTAATAGAATATAAGCTCTAGCATCTCCAACTAGGAAGAATTCAAATAAAGTCACAGAATGGTATATGAAGATCAACCTAACTGAAATTAGGAAGTCATATTACCAAAGTCATCTGTGTTAGAAATGGTTTAGAACTAGATCCAAATGTTAAATTTTCAGTTTGAGCATTTACACATTAGAAATTGTCAAATTAGGGTTTGATTTCTTGTTTTGCTAAATGAATAAAATGTTTATAATACAAATTAAACTTAAAAGTGTGTCAGTCTTATCTACTTTTTTTTCTAAAGAAGCCATAGTTAAATATTTGCCAATATTTTCCTGGCTATAATAACTCATCAAAGACTCCATATCCTAAGGCAAGAAAGAACTATGAAATATGTGGATAGAGGAAACCATCTGATGAAATTAAAATCCTTTTAAAATGTTATAAGGATTGCCCTAACCTTCAAAATTGATATAAGTATACTTATTTATACACAAACTATGGAAGTTAAAAGTATTAGTGACACAAAAGTTATGTTCCTAGCTAGGCAGATCTTCCTTTATAACTGGCTCTATTATATAAATTCCTTGCTACATAAATATGGGCTATTTTACCATTCCTCTTAATGTTATATGAGGAAGTAGAAATCATACTTTAAAAGATTAAGTTAGGAGGAATGTTGGAAGCAGACCAAAAGCATAACTAAGGAAATCTATGTTGGAGGGAATGTGATGTTAAAAGTATCAAGGAATTATTTTATGAGATTCACAGAGAAGGAAAGAATAAGGGGAAAAAATCATGAGGAATACTACTGCTTTTCAAGGATAATAGAGGACATCAATAATTTCTCACTTATATGCCTATTTTCTAATTTTTATAAAATTTTTATTATGAGATGATTGCCTCCAGCAATATCAGTCTAATAAACTAGATTGATGAAAAAAGATCTATTGACCAAAACACGTTATTCAGTAGCAAAGCCAATTCCTTATATCAATTATTCAACAAGCATTAATTAAGCACTTCTCTATGTAAATGCCATCGGTAAATGTATATTGCATTGGATTCACATAATGAATGGGGCATAGAACTAAATATAAGTAAGAATAGCCTAGAATGCCTTAAAAAATTATGTAGTACTTTCAACAATCCTAAGTAGTTCCTCAACACAAAAGCTCACCTTTTAAATACAAAGGTTTTACCAGTGATGCTATGTGGTTTTAATCTTTGGAATACCACAATTTCTGAAGAATCAAAGTTGCTCATGACTGAAGGATATACACAATGAGAAACAATTAAGTGTAACATATTGCAAAAAATGACCTTCACTCAAGAAATGGCTTTAGATATTCGGCAAAATGTTATCAGAAAAGATGGATAGGTTATAGGAAAAGTAAGAGTTAAAAGAAAATAACCTTCTGTAATGGATAGAAGTAGATCAGGAATAAGTCTTAGGATTAAGTCCTGACTGAAACATATTGGTCACATGAGTGTGAACAAATAACCTCTTAGTGCTCCCAGTGATGTTCTAAGATAGGATTCTTAACCTGGTGCTATGAATCCTCAAGGAAGAGTAGATTTTATGATGTCTGTGAACTTGGGTAAGAAAAAATTATATCTTTATTTTTACTAACTTCTCATTGAAATTTAGCATTTTCTTCAATTACTTAAAAATGTTATTCTGAGAAGAAATCAATAGGTTTCACTAGACTGACAAAAGGATCCACTATACAAAAAAAAAAAAGGTTAAAAACCCTAAGCCTAAGATTTTAAGTTGTATACCAGACACATTATCAGCTACTGTAACAGTAGAGGGAGTTTCTTCACTGGAGCTTCCCTATACTAATAGGCCATGTTTAATTTTTTTCCCCTGAGGCAATTGGGGTTAAGTGACTTGCCCAAGATCACATATCTTGGATGTGTTAAGTGTCTGAGACCACATCTGAACTCAGGTCTTCCTGACTTCAGGGCTGGTGCTCTATCCACTGTACCACCTAACTGCCCTGTTAGGGCCTGTTTAAAAAAAAAAAAACTGCAAGGAGAGAAAGGGGTTGTTATAAATTGACAATCCAAGGGCAGCATTGGTAGTGATAATATATAAAGAGCTTAGAGGAAGTCTTTTAGGAAGATCTAGAAATGGGCAAGTATTACATGGAATAAAAAGCATGGATGGGGCCCAATAAACAATGATGACAACACCTCTATTGATGATGATAAGTTAATCCAAGTGCATTGAGTATGTTTACTATTATTTTAATAAACATACACATAACAGAAGAGGGGAAGAGAAAAAGAAAAAAGAGAGAAGGGGAAAGAGAAAAGAAGGGAAAAGAGAATGTGAGAGAGAAGGAAAGAGAGAGGAAGGAAAGAGAGAGGGGAAGGAAGGGAAGAAGAGAGGGGGGAAAGAGAGAGACAGGAAGGGAGAGGGAGAGGGAGAGGAGAGATACAGACAGAAAGAGAGAGAGAGAGAGAGAGAGAGAGAGAGAGAGAGAGAGAGAGAGAAGAAGAAGAAGAAGAAGAAGAAGAAGAAGAAGAAGAAGAAGAAGAAGAAGAAGAAGAAGAAGAAGAAAGACAGAGAGAGAGGAAGGAAGGAAGAGAGAGGGAAAGAAAGATAAAGAAACAGAGAGAGAGATAGAGAGAAACCATACAGATGAGAGGTAACAGTGGGAAACCTAAATCCAATTAAGCAAGATATTCAAGGAATTCAACCAATGAAAGGAAGGAAAGAGCTAGAGTATAAGGGGTAAAAGTCAGCAAATGGCACTAACAAGAAAATACATTTAGTCTTTGTCTTGCAGTCCATTCTCATATTTCTAATTGCCCAATGGTCAAATTCTTCTTGGGTGTCCTGTCAATATTTCAAATTAAATGATTTGATTTCATATTCTTCCTTCAAACTTTTACATCATTAGTTGCCCATATTCATGACCTCAGAGTAAACCTAAGAATTTCCTTTCCCTTATTGTATATCACTTTGTATTATTTGATGCATATATAATATTATGTTATCTGTTATCTATATTTTATAACCAAGTGCCAAGTGTGCCATTTCTCTCTCTTCATAATTGCTTTTGCCACTCTTTTCATCTTCAACTCATTTTTTTCTAAGACTCCTTTACTGATCCTTCAGATGTCACTTTTCCCTGTTTTCCCCAAATAACATTGTTTTTATTTATTAAAGTTACATACCAAATTCCTGTGGGAGAATGTAAGTTCCTTGAAGGTAGACATTGTCTTATTTTGTTTTTGTATTCCCAGAACCTAATATGCTGCCTTGCATATTTAAAAAAGCACTTGATGAATGAGAATTGAGTGGAATGGAATAAAAGGCAAACTCATTCTCTAGCATTATGCTTGTAGGCTGTGTGGCTTAGTAGTTGCTAGGTGATCTGGTATTTAGAATTATAAATTGTGGACAGAGAAAGTCAGAAGATAGTACAAGACCTCTAATTACTAGGAGCTTCTCATGAAAGTATACATGAAAAATAGGTTTTAAGGGGTGGGGGAAGAGCCTTTAATAAAACAATGGGGGAGGATGTGGAGTCCTTTTTCGAAAAATAAAATTTCTCTAGTACAGGACCTCACAATTGTTTATTTTAATGAGATCACTTTTTTTTAACATCAAGAGGGGAAAAGGCAGCAAAAGATATTGTGATGAATAGGAGGGAAAGGTGAAATGAAGGGCAAAGGGAGAGGAGAAAATCATTGTGCTGTTGGGTCACAACACTTGTAGATTTTTCTCCAGAGAAGTGAAATAGAAAGAGACATAGATAATCATTTCATTTACTTGTTAGGGTCTCTAGAGATATACTGTGATGCAAAAGTATTACTGAGGAGCTCCTTAGCAATCTTTTTTTTTTTTTCTTTAATGGATTGACATGTCTATAGCACACATCGTGAAAATTGGTTTTGCTTTGTCTCCTAAATGTATAAGCTCTTCGTTTTCTTTCTTAATATTTGTTGGCAGCTAGCTCGGCATGACAGGACTGAACACAAATACCACTAATGATGATGAATGGATTGGGGAATGAAAACTGTGTAGTACAGAAAGGAGAAGTCATTATGTCTGTGTAATTGCTTCATCTGCCATAGGATGAATGAAGTTCAAAGTAATGAGTACATGGATGACTCGGAAGACATGTTTTTCCATGTTGTTCAGAATTCATTTCACTAATTATTCTAACCCTTTCTCCCTTTTCAACTCACCACATAATGACACATAAAGAGGGCATCTTGGTGGAGTGTATAGTCATTTAACTTTCAGACTTTCATTTACAGCATCATTTCCTCTAAGAGAGCCATTCAAAACACTAAAGCAGCAGGAAAACTAAGATTTAAAATTGAGGGTTTTTTAAAATTCATTTTGAAAATCAACTGATGAGCACTTCAGAAGGTTTTAGCTTAAGTGTCATTTTTTTGATAACTTAATTTGCAGTATTCCAAATTTGAATCTCTTTATGATCACCTATATAGTAATATAAAAGATATTTTTGCTATTTTAAATTTTTATATATTTAAGAAACATTAACAACATGAATTGTTCATTATACAAAGAATAACAGAAAATAAGATTATCTGTATTGTCTTATGTATGAAGGGTTTTTTTAAACACATATTTAATTTAATATGATGGTAACAAAATTATTGTATTTATCTGTGTTTCTTTAGGAACTTCCTTATACTCTTGTCTATTTTTAATATTTTGATGATGATCTTTTCTTTGTTTGTTCTTTTTCATCATAATCCACTAATTTGTTTCAAGATGCTTCAATAATTACAGAGGCAAAGATAGACAGAGACAGAGAAAGAACTTGAAAACCAGAGCCATCAAATCATACTATATTGGACTTGAAAGGGATCTTAGAAGCCATCTAGGTCAGGTTATCACCTCACAAAGGACAGCTAGGTGATGCACTGAATAGAGTGCTGGACTTAGAATTAGAAAGAATCATCTTCCTGAGTTCAAATCTGGCCTCAGATACTTACTAACTGTGTGATTCTGGGCAAGTCACTTAACTAATGTTTGCCTTGGCTTCCTCATCTATAAAATGAGCTAGAAAAGGAACTTATTCCTTTTCCTTTCCTATTACCTTTGCTAAGAAAATCCCAAAATGGAGTCACAGAGAATTAAACACAAATTATTAACAATAACCAGCTAACAAAGGAATCCTATTTCCTAACATCCTTTGCTTGTTATTATGTAGTCTCTGCTTAAACATTTCATAGGATCATATATTTTGAGCTTAAAGGAAGTTCAGAAGCTCAAGAGTAATGGTGAAGAGATTTCATCATTTCCCAGATGTAGCTGATATTTGGAATTTTTGTTCTTTTATTACTTAACCATGATACTATGTCATGAAAAATTACTACTAAAACTATATGGGAATTTTCTACGAGTTTCTCTGACTATGAATACACACAGCAAAGACTGAGAGAAGCAAACCTAATCAGGGAGAAGATATTTCAGCTTGAGTTGAGGTAGCAGGAAAACAATGAGAAAGGAGAAAGTCTATTAATATAAATAATCTTGTTCAATTGTGCTTAACTCTTTGTGACCCCATTTGGAGTTTTCTTGGCAAATATACTGAAAGGGGTTCATCATTTCTTTGCCTGGTTCATTTCACAGATGAGGAAACTGAAGCAAAGTTAAATGGCTTGTCCAGGATCATACAGCTAGTAAGTGTCTAAGGCCAGAATTGAATTTAGGAAGATGAGGCTTCCTGACTGTGCCATCCTAGTTGCCCTTAATAATTTTACCAGAGTGCTTATAAATTTAGATAATATCCTAAATTGTGTTGTAAATTGAGAAAATAAGAGCAAGACACACAAATATAGACAGAAAAACACAGAGATAGAGACATGGAGACAGAGAAAGAGACAGAGATGGAGACAGAAACAGAGAGACTTAGAGGAATGAACCTGTAAACTTCTTGGTTTGTGGAGAGAAAATGATGGACAATAAAGGTTTTCCTGAGAACATCTTAACACTGAATCAAAGGAGGCTGCTGCTGTTGTCGGCTTTGCCTAGCATCACACTGACTTACATTGGTGATAGAGGGCTGCTGCCATACACACTCTTAAGAATCTTTTTTTTTTTTTGTCTTGAGCTCCAACTCAGTTTCATTCAACATGGAGCTCTATTAAAAATATTTACCAATCTCAGCTCATTCTCAAAGTTCAACTATCATGACACTATTTTAAAATATAGTATTTTATTTTTCCAAATACATGCAAAGATAGTTTTTAACATTCATTTTTGTAAAACCTTGTGTTCCAAATTTCTCTCTTTTCCCCCATAACAAGACAGCATGCAGTCCTATATAGGTTAAACTTGTGCAATTCTTCTAAAGATATTTCCATATTTATCATATTGTATAAGAAAAATCAGATCAGAAGTGAAACAACAAGCAAACAACAACAAAGAGTGAAAATACCATGCTTTGATTCAATCTGACACTATTCTTAAAAAACCATGTGGTACCTTTGAATTCTTTTGAATTTATCCTCTGTTACCTATTAAATTCATCTTCATGTGTCTTATAAAATCTCATTCGCCAAGTAAATAACATATATATATAATATATCCACATAGTTCTCTTTAGATGATTACCCCCTTTTCTTCCCCATTAGAATTATTTGTGTTTGATAATTTGATTTATCTGACAATTCAAAATTATTCAATATAATTTTTAAGTCTTCCTGTGCCCTCCTGGATTATTTTCTTTCTCTTTAAAATTTTAGACTTCTACCTATCCTTTCTTTGAATCCTTTGAAATCAGTCCAAAAAGTGAGGGTATAAGTCAATATATACCTGGCTTTCTTCTCCTTCATAAATATTAATTATTCAATTCTTTTCCGACTCTAACTGCCTGCATGCCCCTCATTCTATCGAGCTAACTCTCACTCCACCCTTCTGCTTCTTAGTATAACCCATTGCCTCTCACTACATCATGTTAAGTACATTATCATCACTCCATGTTATCCCTTCACTAGCCTGAATGCCATCTCTCACTGTACCACATTGTCTCTCATTACATCATCCATTCTCCCTTTACAATGCCCTGAATCTGATTACATCATATTACTTCTTGATCTACTAAGCTGCTCAGGATATATCAGATTCCCCTATTCTGCTCCTGGGCTCACAATATTCTTTCTCCATATTCTGCTGCCTCTCTTTATGTTTCCTTTCTCCTAACTTATTTTCTGTAGACTAGCATCCACCCAAAATTTAAGCATATGACTAAAAGAGAGGGAATTTTACCATAAATTCTGTATTCCCTAAACATAAGATAAGACCCTGTGTGAGTTACTCAGTATGACACATCAAACAGGACTTTCCTTGTGGTCACTCTCCTTAGATTCTGCAGATACTTCCTTTAGGCTCTGATTCTCAGGGCCACAGTTCTATGTTCCACCTCCAGACTAACCATTGTCATTAGCAGCTTTTTTAGTTTCTGGAAAAGTAGTTTTCTCTCTTTGAGTTCTGGGTTTATCCCTTGTCATTTCTACTGAAGAGACATTGTTTGCTTTCATTCCCTCTGGATTATTACATTCTGATTTCCCTGACTATCATTTTCCACATCCCTTCCTTTCTCAAATTCTGTCTTTTTATTTTGGGATACTTCCCACTTAGGGAATACAGAGAAGAGAATAAACATTTGTATAGCCTGCATTATGTGCTAAGTGCTTTTATTTTTAGAAAACAAATCTTATCTCATTTGATATTCATTTCAACGTTGAAAGGTGGGTGCTTTATTATTATCCCCATTTTAAAATGGAGGACATTAGGCCAAACAGAGGTTAAATGACTTGCTCAGAATCAAACAGTTAGTATATATGAGTAGTAGAATTTGAGGCTGGATTTGAATTCAAGTCTTCCTGACTCCAGATCTAGCTTTCTATCCACTGGACCACCCAGCTATCTCAAATCAATAAACATTTTCTATTCCATTCGTTTCCTGCATGAGTGCATGAGGGATTCTCTGTATCTTCTTTCCTTTCTTTAAATATTTTCAAAAATATTTTCTTCAAAATTCAAGGCCTTCTATCTACCTACAAATACCAATCCATGTATCTCAGCTTTGATTTTCTTTAGGAAGCATGGCATACTGGGAAAAGCAATGCATTTGTAGAAATAGGACCTGGATTCTTTTTATTTCTGAGTCAATTGGATTAAATGGCTTGCCCAGGGTCACACAGCAAGTACTAAGTGTCTGAGGTCAGATTTGCACTCAGGTTCTCCTGCCTACAGGGACTAGCTGCACCAGGATCTCGATTCTAATAATGGTTCTATGACTAGGATTTGCTGCTTCCTTACTCTGTGGCCTTAGACAAATTATTTAATCTCTTTGGACTTCAGTGTTATCTGTAAAATGAAATGATTAGACTACATTTTACAGGTCCCCTTAAAACTCTAATTCCTATGATCCTGTGATTTCTCTCCCTTCACAATTTGGTTCATAATATTTATATTAGACTCTCTCAACTCATATTTAAATACTTCATTCCATCATTGTGGAAAAGGGGGAAGATCCTGTACCATAAGCCTAGGACCTCATATTTAGGCAAAAACCAAAATGTGAAACATTTTGTGATGTTCACAATGTTCACAGATGTGAATCATCACTTCTGATCATCAGTTAATCATTACGTGAGCTACACTTATATAATGTTGATTGGAATTAATTAATTAATTTAAAGTTTTAAAAATTGCTAATATCTTCCATGAAAGCCCCTATGTTGTCCCTTGTAACAAAATGCAAGTCTTATTTCAAATTTCTTTCCTACAAAGGAGAAGTGGGATTAACAATTATAATTCATTCCTTGTGATGTTTTCCCTATGGAGTTAGGGAGTATGTGTATTTTAACTTTGATCTCTATGAAAATCTCTGAGAAAATTTGAGAGAAATTATGGAGAAGACAGAGAAAGAAGGTTAAGGAAGATTTTTTTCTTGTTAAGAATGTCAACTATTATTTCATGAACATCATAAAGGAAATTGTATAAGTCTAGAGAGAGACTATTATAAGTAATAGCGTGAGGAATTTTGAAGAGATAGTTTTACTTTCATGATTAGAGAGAAATTTGAGAAGAAAGATAGTATAGAAGCATTCTTTCTTGGTTCAATTATTTTAACCTTTATATTATAAAAAGGATGAAAAGAATTATTGATGAGACTTTAGTACCTTGAATTAGCTGAATGGGGAAACTATGTTTTCAGAAGCAAGAAAAAGTCATCTGCAGTTACAATGAATGTGAAAGAATTGCTTTGAAAGAATTAGAAATTCTTATCAAGAGAATTATTAACCACAATAGGAGAAGATTCATGCCAAAACATAATAGAGAGGGGACAGATTCAATACAGATTAAAACATAATTTTTGGACATGGTCAATGTGGGGATTTATTTTGCTTAACTATACATGTTTACAACAGAGATCTTATTTTCCCTTCTCAATGCAGATGTGTGTGTGTATGTTGAGAACAGGGGTAAATTGGGAGGAAGAGAAGGTAGACTTTTGTCAATTGAAAAAAAAAGTAATAAAAACTAAATAAAGGTTGAGCTCACTTTCTGGCTCCAATTACTGGAAACTACCAGCTATAAATGTTTAAGAAAAAAAAAAAAAAAAACCTCTTTTGTCAATTGCAAAATCAACTTTCTCTCTCCTTGGACCTGATACACCCAAATTCTTGATAATTTGTCAAATGTATTTAGCTGAATAGCATCAATTTGATTTATAGAGGTTACCTTATAATATATGTGGTATAGAATGGGGGACTAGAGATTCATTAGGGCAATTCTGTCTTTGGCAGTTTTCATATCCTGCAGTCAAAATGGCAGACATTGAGTAGCAGACGTCAGCCTCAAGAGCTCTCTAAAGAACTTCATAATTCTCTTTTCCCTTGCCTAATATCCCTTTATTGACAAGGAATGCAATTAAGAAGAGTAACGGGCTCTATCATATTATATAACAGGCAGGATCTTTTAAACAGATTGCATTTACCATTGTCTTCATATTCATAAAATAATAGTTATTGGAATCAGCAAAGAAAGTACTCAGGAAGTGATAGATCATCAATTGTATAGCTGGCTGGGAAATAAGAATCTGGGGAGGAAGGGAAACCAGACTTTTAATTCATCATGTTCATTCTTTATAAACTAGTGGATTTCAAAGACAACAAAATAGGTAGTATCCAATACTCCTTGTCTTATTTTTCTAAGGCATTTAAGAAACAAACCAATCAGCATTGTAACATTTTCACACAACTTATCACTCCCACTGAAAATAAGTAATAACAATAGCCAACAAACTGTACTTGGAAGTTCACTATGTACTGAGGTCTTTGTGTACTTTAGACATCTAATTTGATATCAACAATAACATTCTAAATAGAGATATTTCTAGGCTATGGCAAAAGACATCATTTTCTTTTGTTCATTTGTTTCAGTTATGTTCAACACTTTGGGGTTTTCTTGGCAAAGATACTGGAGTAGTTTGCCCGTTCTTTCTCCAGCTCATTTTACAGATGAGGAAACTGAGGCAAACAGGGTTACCTGAATGCTAAAAAGTGAATTGAGGAAGAAGTCTTCCTGACTCCAGGCTTAGATACAATCTGTCACTTAGCTGCCCTAAAGGACATAGAGATCTGGCCACCAAAGCAGAATAGCTTAGGTTCAAATCTCACCTCTGATATTTATTGGCTTCCTAGGTGTGAGTAAATTATTTAGCATTTCAGTATTCTAGGCAACACTCCTGAGATGATAAAGTTTTAGAGAAGTTGCCAACCTACATTGGTAGAGAAACATTTTTATACCAGTGAAATCCTAGACGCAATCTCTATTCCTATCCCTTTTACAATAGTGTCCAAGAAAAGAGGATACTCGTGTAGTACAGGTAACTTTCTAGGTAACTCTATTTTCATTAGTGTTTCTGCTTGCTTTCCACTCCAGGAAGTATCATGTCCCAACCCAGATAAGCTGATTACCGTAATACCTTCTCATTTCCATTAGTTTCCTGTTCCCTCTAATTGAAGGGCCATAGAGCAAAGCACTAAACTCTCAAAGCCTCCTTTTTATAGAAAGTTGGCATCTAAACTTTCCAGTTATTTCCATTTTTCATTCACAGTTCTGCTTAATTTTGTCTCTGTGGAACATCAAATTTTCTTATTGGACTCTTCCTATCCCCATCCAGTACTACCTCATGTCAGTTTCCTTGGGTGAGTTGTCTTCCCCCATTAGATTGTAAGTTTCCTTTCAAGCCATTCTCCAATTGATAAATGATCAAAGGATATGAACAGACATTTTTCAGATGAAGAAATTGAAACTATTTGTAGCCACATGAAAAGGTGTTCCAAATCCTTATTAATCAGAGAAATGCAAATTAAGACAACTCTGAGACACCACTATACACCTGTCAGATTGACTAAAATGACAGGAAAAGATAATGACAAATGTTGGAGAGGATATGAGAAAACTGGGACACTGATGCATTGTTGGTGGAATTGTGAATACATCCAACCATCCTGGAGAGCAATTTGAAACTATGCTCAAAAAGTTACCAAACTGTGCATACCCTTTGACCCAGCAGTGTTACTACTGGGCTTATACCCCAAAGAATTTTAAAGAAGGGAAAGAGACCTGTATGTGCAAGAATGTTTGTGGCAGCCCTGTTTGTAGTGGCCAGAAACTGGAAATGGAATGGATGCCCATCAATTGAAGAATGGCTGAATAAACTATGATATATGAATGATATGGAATACTATTGTTCTGCAAGAAACGACCAACAGGATGATTTCAGAAAGGCCGAGAGACTTACATGAACTGATGCTGAGTGAAATGAGCAGAACCAGGAGATCATTGTACATGGCAATAGTAAAACTATCCCATGATCAATTCTGATGGATATGGCTCTCTTCAACAATGAGATGAGTCAAACTAGTTCCACTTGTTCAGTGACGAAGAGAGCCATCTACACCCAGAGAGAGAACTGTGGGAACAGAGTGTGGAACACAACATAACATTCTCACTCTGTTGTTATTTGCTTGCATTTTGTTTTCTTTCTCAGTTTTTCTTTTTCTTCCTTCTTGATCTGATTTTTCTTGTGCAACAAGATAACTGTATAAATATGTATACATATATTGGATCTAACATGTCTTTCAACATATTTAACATGTATTGGACCACCTGCCAGTTAGAGGAGGAGGTGAGGGAAGGAGGGGGAAATTTGGAACAAAAGGTTTTGCAAGGGTCAATGTTGGAAAAATTACCCATGCATATGCTTTGTAAATAAATATAAAAAAAAAACTTTAATTAAAAAAAAAAGATTGTAAGTTTCTTAAGGGCTTAAATTTGTATCTCTAGCTTAACATAGTGCCTGAAACACTCTAGGCATATAAAATGTTTTTTTTAATTGAATGAAGTTATACAACTAGACATTGCATAGCTTTCCACCAGTGAGTTTCAATTGATATAGGAATGATACAAAAATTGAGAACTATAAACAATTTGTCAATAATTGGTCAAAATCTTAACTACTAAGATAAATGGACATCAAAACAACTCTGAGGTTTTATTTTACAACCAGAAAATTGGCAAAGAAGATGAGGATACCTAATATTGAAGGATTTTTTAAAAGCGTAGTAATATACTCTTGGTAGAATTATAGAGCAATCAAACCATGCTGGAAAGCAATTTAGAATTATGACAAAAATATCTGAAATAATTATATTCTAAGACCCAGAACTTCTAATGCTAGGTGTGAATCCCAAAAAGATAGAAGTTAGGAAAAAAGGTCTCATATGCTACCAAAATTTTTATAGTAGCTTCTGTCCACTGATGTGAAAGTTAGTAGCAAATTATGATATATGAATTTAATGGAATTTTATAATTCAGATAGTTATGGATATGAATAATACAGATAAGTATAGAAAGACATGAACTAATATAAAATAAGCAAAACCAGAAAAACAATATATACAACAGTTATATCAATGCAAATAGAACATTTTAAAATGAAAACTAAATGCTGTATAATTATAATCATTACTGGGGTATAGGACACTGTATCAATTATGTCAGTCAAATCATGTGTTGATAAGTTTTGCTGACTGGCTTTTCTCATCGGTTATTATAAGAAGTAGCATTATGCTGAGGGGTGGGAGAAAGAATCTATTGGGAAATGAAGGTTATATGAAAACAAAAGATATTGGGACAGTTAGGTGGCACAGTGATTGGAGTGCAAGCTCTGAAGTCAGGAGGACCAGAGTTCAAATCTGGCCTTGGACATTTAATACTTCTTAGCTGTGTGACCCTAGGCAAATCACTTAAGCCCAATTGCCTCAGCAAAAAAAAAAAATAATAATAAAATAAAATAAAAACAAAAGGTGAATACATATATATTTTTTCAAATATGACTGCCATGAATATGTATTAATGATCATATAATCCTATTCCTTCAGAAAACTTTCCAATTTAATTATTTACAATGCTAAAGCACCTGTGAAATACAAATTGAGAATGGCTGTGTACACATATGTGAAGGAAATATTGCTTTGAGGGTAACTGGATATCTTTACAGAGTTGGTGATTACCGTGCAAAGTTTATGTGAACATTATTAGTTGTGCTGGAATAATAAAGTGTTCATGGAATTATAGCATGTAGAGCTTCAGAGGAAAGGACTTTAGAGATCTTATTGGACTAGTCTAATAGTCTCATTTCATATATAAAGAAACTGAGGCTCCAAGAGGAAAGATGGCTTCCCCAAAATTATAAAAATAGGAATAAAACAGCATCAGGATTTTAACTAGATTATCTGACATTAAATCCTGATCTGACTACAAATCTGGTCTTTCCCCCCATATTTAGTTATAACTAAATGATAGGTCATAATCTATCATTTGTTGACTGAGGGCTTTTTAGTGCTTTATAGCTTTCTTTTTAAAACTACATGTCTCATAAACTGACAGACATGTACTGTATGTTTAAAAGCACTTAACACAGTGCCTGGCTTATAGTAGGTGCTTAATAAATGCTTGATCCCTTTCCTTTCCTCTATTGGACCATAGAATCTGTCAGATGACAGATTAGTCAACAATGTTTTTGTGTCTCCTGTGAGCTAAGTGCATAAGAAACCTTGACATATAGGTGTTTCTACAATTTATTCATTGACATTTATAGTCAGGCAATGTTTAAGTGCTTCCTTCAAGTTGAAAGCAAAACTTATTAGTCAAAAATAGTAATTTATGCTCCCAACATGAATTCTGTGATTCGAAACAGGCACTAGTGTAGAAGCATCTCTACTAAATAATAGTTTGATATGGAGTGCCTAAAGTCCTATTTATTTAATATTATATAAGCAGTGGGCCTGTATGTTTCTTCTGTATTAAAAAGTCACTGGATCAGGAAAATTATATTCTCTTTTGTTTCTGGTCTAGGAAATATCTAGGTCTGCAATCAACCTTTCAATAAATCTCTCACGTCTTCCTTTTTATGGGGTGAGTTCAAAATGAACAAAATGATAGAGGATGTCAATCAAAAATGTAAATTCTTACTTTTATTTGTATCGAAACTTGATTATTAATTCAGAACCTTATGGACGGTCAAGTCAATCTGAATTATATATTATTTTCTTTTAGTCTTGAATCTGTCTTTTCACAAATGAGGCTTGATACAATGTCAAAAATGAAAGGGTTGTTCAATGAAAATGGATAATATATTCTGTATCTCATTTGTGTCTTGTTATGTTAAAGGACAGACTAATACAAGCCGGGGTTTATGTAATAGGCATGAAGCAGATTATATATTTCTTTGTCTTGAAAGACTAGAGAAACTCCTTTTTTGAATATTACATTTCTGAATACGCAATATAATTCAGGATAAAAATTCTCAATTTAGGTTACTATCAAAATGAAAGCTTTCCTAAAAGTCTTCAAAAGGAATATCTGAAGGAAAAGACTTTTTAAAAAGAAAATCAAAGAATCAAGAAATTTGAGAATTGTGTATCTCTATCCCTACTTATTAATTTCTTTAGTTATTCTAATTAGAAAATGATGTATAACTTTTTTTGCAGTGGTGTGGCAATTAATTACTGATTTGCCCTGAAGACACCGGAGATACAGAGAATAGTGTGGGGAAAAGGGAGAGGTGGAACCAAGGCAGTTTTTCATGGCTCTCTACACAATGAAAAAGTCAGAGTGTTTTAACTCCCTGTATTCATCTCTCTGTTGAAATACCAGTATAAACCTGGCTTTAAAGAACAAAGGATTCCAAAAGAGTAAATTTATTTCCTTTTTTTTTTTTACCAGTTCATATTATTCATCAAATATTCAGTTATCATTACTATATGTAGTGTATAGAAAACTGGACCTAGATCTGGCCTCAGAAATGGTATATGAGCCTAGACAAGTATTTAATTGGACTCAGTTTTTTCAATTTTAAAATGAAGATAGTAGCAACTAGCTTCCAAGGTTGTTGTATAAAGTGTTTTGCAAACCTAAAAGTGCTATATAAATGCTAGTTATTATTATTATTAATACAAATAATATACATCATAGCAGAAGAGTGGGTTATAATGACATGTTCCTCTTTAAATATTATGTTTGATAAGGAGAGATGAGGGTTAGTTTTTATCAACTTAACTAAAATTCCTTGTAGCTTCTTTCAGATTTCAGATATTGTTATTTGACCCACAAAAAGATTGGATTGATTCTCTTCTCTGTTAAAATTCAGATTGAGATGGGAAGGAAATGACATTATCTAAAGCATCTATTTTATTGACATGTGCTCTATTTCTTGCTCTATTTCTATTCTTGAAGTAGAGGTATATTGTTCAAGAAGCCTAAAATCCCACATCTAAGATCTAGATAACTCATTATCTATAATAAATTAAGTTTCAAATTGCCTTGCTTGAATTTGCTCTTTTAAAATAAAATAAAATAATGCTGAATTCTTCCTCTTCCCCTCTGCCTCCCCTCCCCTCCCCCTCCCGCTCTCTCCCCCCTCCCTTCCTTGGAAAAAAGGATGATTCACTGGATTGAAAAGAGATATAGTTAGAAATAAAAGTGATGAGAAACAAAATATGTCAATAGCAATTTTAAAAATTAAAGACAACACTCATAAAACCTACATACAGAGGAAATTACTAATAAAATCACTGAATGGCAGAATACAACTTTTGATACCTGATTTTATTTGAAATAACTAACAATTGATAAGAACAATCAAAATAAGAAAAGATGCAACCAAATCATTTCAATGTACTTAAAGAATTGTCTCCTCAAAAATCAGAAACTTCTTCATTAAGCCTGCCTATAAACATTTGTCCAAAGAGACAACAGGACAATTAAAAGTTTCCTGTGAGAACAGTAACAAGATCTTAGAGATGTGGTCTTTGAAGTTTGAAAAGCTTCCCTGGAACTGCCAAATTCTTTCCCCCAGCCCAGATGGGAAGATTTCAAAAGCAAATTCCCCTTTGTTTTCACTCTTTTATCCTATCAAGGAGAGACAAGTCCTGATAGAGCTGATCAATGATTCATTAAGTAAAATGCAGTCTGGTGCTTCCTATATAAGTGACATTTAAAAACGATTTATGTCTATTTTATTAATTCATTGCAGACAATAAATAGCAATTGATGATGTCAATAATGCTTTACCTATCGTACTGTTAAAACTGAGACACTGCAAAAAAAAAAAAATGAAACAAAATGTCCAGTCTTTTTTCTTTCGTGTATACTCTCCCACCAGCAAGTGGTATTGGCTAAGGTTTAGAAGGAACAACAGGGAGATGTATACATGCTTTACACATAATTGCCTTTCCTTTCATCAGATCAACTCTGTTTCCCAGATGTGATTGTTGAGCTGATTCTAGTGATCTCTGAAAGAGGAAGATGAGTGGAAGGACTTGAGAAAGACAAGTGTCCCAAAATTTAAAAAACAAAACAAAAGATAGTGATATTAATTTATAAGACAATGAGGTTGACTTCCGTTTCTGGCAAAATTCTGGGACTTCTTAGAAGAATGGTTAGTGCACATAGAGTAAAAGGAAATTGATGGTCACAAAGAGTCAGAATAGCTTCATTTAAAAATAGGTCATGCCAGACTAGCCTCATTTCCTATTTTGACAGTATCACTAGACTGGAAAATCAGAGTTATGTTGGAGATGTAGTCTGCTTGGATTTCACCTAAACATTTAACAAAGCCTCTCTTTCTCTTCTAGTGGATAGAATGCAACCATGTGAGCTAGACAAAAGTGGAATTACATGGCTTTGTAACTAGACTATTGCACTAACTAACTTCCTAACTATTCTGTCTGGTTCAAGTCTCCCCCTGCTCTGGTTTATCTTCCACTCAGCTATCCAAGGGATTTTTCCTAAAGTGTGGATTTCATCATGTCACACCCTTACTCAATAAACTCTAGTGGCTTTCTATTGCCTCAGGTTAAAATAGGAACTTTTCCATTGAGCTCTTAAAGCCCTTTACAACTTTCTGTGGTCTCATCATATATTATTCTTTCTCTCCCACAACTAGGAAAACTGGCCTTTTCTCTCTCCCTCACAAAAGCCATGTCCTCTCCAATCCTTTGATCCAAATGTACTCCATGCTAAGAATGTACTCCCTTCTCACCTCTACCTCATAGAATTGCTTCTATCCTCAAGATGTAATTCAAGCCAGTAACTGTTTAGATTGTTCCCTTTTCCTAACCCTCCAACCATTAGAGCCATGCATTAGCAGTTATTTTATTATTTATTTGTTTGTTTATCTATCTATCTGTTTTTATTTTTAAAGCTTTTTATTTTCAAAACATTTGCACAATTTTTCAACATTGACCTTTGCATAGCCTTGTGTTCCAAAATTTTCCCCTTTCCCCCTACCCCTTCCTCTAGATAGCAAGTAATCCAATATATGCTATGCATGTTAAAATATTTGTTAAATCCAATATGTATAAACATATTTATACAATTCTCTTGCTCCATCCACAAGAGAAATCAGATCATAAAAAAGAAAATGAGTAAGAAAACGAAATGCAAATGACCAACAACAAAATGAGTGAGAATGTTATGTTGTGATTACACTTGGATTAAACCTCACTCATTAGCCCCACAATTTATTTAGAATATGAAATGGGACATTGCTCAAAATATTAATAATAGCTAACATTGTGTCAGACTCTGTGCTAAATGCTTTACAGATATTTCATTTATTCTCACAACACATTCTACAGAAAACTTTTCTTGATTTCTTGTTCAACTGTTAGTGACCTCTAAATTTAGCTACCTTGTAGTTTTCTACCTTCTTTATTTGTATTATTATTTATTTGTTATATACATACATATATATATATATATTTATTATCTCCACATCAGTAAATATAGGTCCTTAAAAGTAGGGATTGTTTCATTCTTTGTCCTACAGTCTATAAAAAGGGTTCATATTAATTCTCCACAGGACAAAGTAAGTAATTTTGGACCCTGAGGTTTTTAGTTCTGGAAAACTGGGAATCTACAGCACACTTAAACTGGAAGACAGAATTTCAGCCAGAATGGGAGATGTTAAATAACTGTGTCTGGGTGAGAGAATGATGGTACTGGTAGTGAGGAAGAAACAGGAGAAATGACACAAAAAGGAATGAATTGAGTGTCCAAGGCCTACCAAAAATGCTAGGGAATCCTCTGGGGACAGTGAGCAAAGGGTGAAACATGCTTAATCACTGATGAACTTTAACTTGGTAAAGAATCCAGGAAGCTGGGAAAATAACCTCTTTCCCTACTCTTCCCTCACCACTTCTATCTGAAAGAATGGATGTTCATATCCCAAATTCTCTATTTCTTTTAAGATATTTATTACTGTTTTCAGTAGAAATTTAAAGACAGCTATCTAGAATAAGATAAGATCACTTTTAATTGTGTTGGGGTTGTATCTTTAAATATGTATCTTTAATTGCATAGAAAGATGCCAGTAGCTAGATTGAATATAACTTTACTAGGTTGAAGAGCTATACCTCAGTCCAGTCTAATTTGGAGTCCTTGAGCTATTATGATTTTTATTTAAACTTTTGTCTTACTTGCATGAATTGATGCTAAGTGAAATGAGCAGAACCAGGAGAGCATCATACACGGCAACGATATTATATGACGATCAATTCTGATGGACGTGTGGACATGACTCTTTTCAACAATGAGATGATTGAGATCAGTTTCAAAGATTTTGTGATGAAGAAAGCCATCTAACTCCAGAGAGAGGACAGTGAGAACTGAGTGTGGACCACAACATAACATTCTCACTCTTTTTGTTGTTGTTCGCTTGCATTTTGTTTTCTTATTTTGATCTGATTTTTCTTGTGCAACAAGATAACTGTATAACTATATTTACATATATTGGATTTAACATATATTTTAACGTGTATAACATGTATTGGATTACTTGCCATCTAAGGGAGAGGGGAGAAGGAAGGATGGGAAAATTTGGAACACAAGGCTATGCAAGGGTCAATGTTGAAAAATTATCTGTGCATATGTTTTGAACATAAAAAGCTTTAATAAAATAAATAAATAAACTTCTCTAAATAGCAGTGGAAGGAATTGATATGAACTTGAAGGAATTGACCCTAAAGAAGTGCTCCTATTTGTAGCCAGACTCAATTGCTTTAAACAGATCTATCAGGTAGATGTAAACCTCCACCATGAAGGGGAGGAGGCAGGGAAAGGAGGGCAATGACCAAAGTAAAGATTATGCTTTTTAGTAAGCCCAGCAAGAAGAGACAGATACAATTTGGAAGCATTAGCTTTTCCATTTTTCATTGAGAGTTTGGAAAGCCTTCCTTAGAGAAACAACTCTTCATATTAACATTTCTGCTTACTTTTTTATTTGCCTCCTTGGAATCTAGCACACAGTAGACCTTAATAAATCCTGTTGATTGATTGATTACAACTGGTTAAATGACCTGCAACTGGTTAAATGACCTTACCCAAAGAATCTTCATTAATCATTCAGTGTCAGTTTGAAGGGTGGCATATGAAGGAGTATCTTAGGAATCTAGTCTTGGACTTATAGCATTTAACATATTTATTAGTGATTTGGATAATGGAACAGATGGCAGCTTATCAAATTTTCAGACTGCAAAGTTGGGAGGGAAAAGTAATTTAGTGGATGACAGAGTCAGGATCCAAAAACACCATAAAAATTAGAACTTGTGACAATTCTATAATTCTGGGCTTCTACTTGAGGCCCTTGGCTTATAAGATTTGAATACTGACTTTTTTAAGTTTAAAGGAAGACAGAACCTCACCATATTAATTACTCAGCAGGGGAGTAGAATATTTAAATTGTTCATTAGATGATATTCTACTTGTATCACTAGCCCCTTTTCTCTCTGGCAATTAGCAGCATAGCTTCCCTGATAGGCTATGGTATACCTGTTAACCACCAAAAAACATTCAGCCAATAATTGTTTAGGATGCACCTACTTACTTCCCAACCCTTTATTATACTCATGTATTAACAGTTGTTTTGGTCAGTTGGATTAATCCTTATTAGGCCTACAATTATTTAGGAGATAAACAGAATACTGCTAAAATATAAAAATATTATTATTTTTAATAATTGCTAACATTTATATAGCACTTACTATGTAACAGATGATAGAACAATGGATAGAGTACAGGGCCTGAACTCAGGAAGAACTGAATTCAAATGTAGCCTCAGACTCTTTTTTTTCTTTTAAATTATAACTTTTTGTTATCAAGATATATGCAAAGATAGTTTTCAACATTTACTCTCGCAAAACCTTGTATTCCAAATTTTTCTCCATCTCTTTCCCTTATCTCCTCCCCTAGAGAGTTAGCAATCCAGCATTTGTTAAACATGTACAATTCTTCTATAGCTATTTTCACATTTATCGTGCTGCACAAGAAAAATTAAATCAAAAAGGAAAAAATGAGAAAGAAAACAAAAATCAAGCAAACAACAACAACAAAATGAAAATACTATGTTGTATCGATATTATATGACAATCAATTTTGATGAATGTGACTCTTTCCAACAATGAGGTGATTGATACCAGTTCCAAAGAGAGCCATCTACACCCAGAGAAAGGACTGTGAGAACTGAATGTGGATCACAACATAACATTCTTACTCTTTTTATTATTGTTCACTTGAATTTTGTTTTCTTGCTCGTTTACTTTCTATTTTTTATCTTATTTCTCTTGTGCAGCAAGACAATTGTATAAATATATTTACACATATTGGATTTAACGTATAATTTAACATGTATAATATATATTTGATTGCTTGCCATCTAGGGGAGGGGGTGGAAGGAAGGAAGAGAAAAACTGAAACACAAGGCTATGCAAGGGTCAATGTTGTCAAATTATTCATGCATATGTTTTGAAAATAAAAAACTTTATAAAAAAATAAGAAAGAAAATACTATGTTGTGACCCACATTCAGTCCTGACAGACATCTTTCTGGATGCAGATGGCTCTATCCATCCTAAATCTATTGGAATTGACCTGAATCACTTCATTGTTGAAAAGAGCTATGTCCATCAGAACTGATCTTCACATAATCTTGTTGTTGCAATGTACAATGTTCTCCTGGTTCTTACTCACTTCACTTAGAATCAGTTTATATATGTTTCACCAAGCCTTTTTAAAATCATCCTGCTGGTCATTTCTTACAGAACAATACTATTCCATAACATTCATATAACATAATTTATTTAGTCATTCTCCAAATGATGAGCATCTATTCAGTTTTCAGTTCCTTGCCACTACAAAAAAAGACTGCCATAAACATTTTTGCACATGTGATTTAGCTTCCCTTTTTATATCTCTTTGGGATATATAGCCTCAGACTCTCAAGAGCTGAGTGACTCTGGACAAGTCACTTCACCCTGTTTTCCTCAATTTCCTCCTCTGTAAAATAAGCTGGAGAAGAAAATGGCAAACTACTCTATTAGTTTTGCCTAGAAAATTCCAAATGGGTAATGAAAAGTCATATATGACTGAAAAAAAATGACTGAACAATAACAAAAACGTGCCAGACTCTGCTAAGTGCTTTACAAATATTCCATTAAAAGCTCACCACAAACTTAGGCAGTAGGTACTATTATTATCCCTATTTTACAGGTAAGGAAATTGAGGTAAACAGAAATTAAATGACTTGCAAGAATCTATTTAGATAGCTAGTAAGTATCTGAGGCCAGATCTGAATTTAGGCCTTCTTAAGTCTAGGTCCAACACTCTGACCATTGCACCACATTAGCTACCCCTGAACTCTGATGTCTAAACCTAGTTTATGAGTCATCATTCAATCTGAACTCCCTTCTTTTCAGTTCACAGTTTACTTTATTCAAAGGATTCTGATATTTGTTATGATTTAGTGACATTATATTAAGACTACAGTGAAAAGGAAATAAATCAACCATTCCTGTATAGAGGCATCTCAACAAGTGACTTAAACCTTCTTCTAGGTGCCATCCCATATCTAGGGATGTAGCGGGGATGCTTCTGACCATGTGTACCTATATTTTCATGGGAAAAGAAAAAGGGAAAGGATAGTTAGCCAGTCCTCAGAAGCTTTTGGATGATTTCTCTCTGGCTCCTGGTCAACATGGGATCAGAATCTCTCCTGTTATTAAGCTTCTAGTCATTTTGTTTTCAGATAGGATGCTGGAGTCAGCTTAAACCAGCCGCTAATTGTTACATTTTCAGTTGAGTATTTATAGATCAGAAATCAGCAAATGCTACAAATTAGGGTTTGATTTTTTGTTATTGTTGTTGATTGTTTAAAGTTTAAAAAGTGATGGAAAAATACTAATAATGCAGATTAAAATTAAAAGTGTGCTGTATGTGTACTTTCTTGTTTGTTTGTTTATCTAAGAACTAGTTCAACATTGACCAGCACATTGATGATCTGGGACACAATGGTGGGGACTTGTTAAGCAACAATATTAGAAACTCAGGACTTCAGGTTTAGCCTAGGAAGTAATTATCAATCCTAAGAGGACTCCAAAACATGATTGTATACGAGTTGGGGGCTAAACCACAAATTGAGGGTCAGAATGGATAGAATGTTAGACTTGCAGTTAGAAAGATCATTCTTGTGAGTGCCTCAAGCACTTAACAATCCTGTGAAATGAGACAACTCACTTCGATCTGTGTCAGTTTCTTCTTCTGTAAAATGGGGATAACAATAACATTATTTCTAAGGTTGTTGTAAGGAAAATATGAGATCATATTTGTAAAGCACTTTGCAAATCATAAAGCACCATATAAATACCAGTTAGTATTATTAGATAGAAAAACAAACTTCTCATGACACATATGGAAATGCCCATAGAAAGTGTGGGCTTAGTGTACAATCATCAAATACAGATTTTTGTTTCTAAGTTTTTTTAATTTGTTATTATCATACAACTAAATCCCTTTCAAGATTTCTAGGTTTTTTATTTGTTATTATGCAACTGTGTTTTTGCTCCTTTCCTTAGAGGATGGGGAGAATTTAGGCTTCGATCTTAATCAATTAATCCATGAATATTTAATGAATGAACATTTTAAGTTTGGAGGTAGGTAGAAAAAAGGTTTCATGCCAATAATAATAATATGATCCACTGAGCTAAGGAGATGCTAAACAGTTTAATATGTCCCAAGGGAATCCTGCATCTAAAGCTTGTGTTCATTAGAGTCTCTTAAGGCTTCTCTGGGGATTTGAATCCAGACCATGGCAACCCTTGGGGAAGTAATTCTTACTGAATCTGCAACTGCTCCACTCCCTGGGGTCCTTTGTACTTCACAGATGATTTAAACTAGAGACACTCCACCCTTACTCTGAGGCTCACTATAATTAAGTCTAATAGCTTTGACAGGACGCTGGCTATTGGAGAGAGACATACTTTTGCAATGAGTTTGAGAACTAACATTGCCCAAAGATTTGCTCCATTTCCAGGAAGATAATCAGCTTTTGGTCCAGCTGCTGAAACCCCCAAACTCTGTTACTTCTTCTAAGAGGGGACAATAACTATTTTGCCTTAAAGTGTGTAGATTAAAGGGTAAAGAAATAGATGAAGACAGGAAGAAAATATCATTAAGCTGTCTATTCTCTTGAATGTTGGGGATCAAGGGCCAAAGGTCCTTGGAGATTGTATGTCTGAGACTTACCACAGGAACAGGATAAGAGAGGATGACTGAAGCCAGTGATGCTGCAGCTCCTGGCCCCCTGCCTATCCATATGTCATACTTCAGCTTCAGTGGCTACCTATTACCCAAGGAGTGGAATTCATAGAATAAAAGGATTACAGAGCAGGAAGAAATCTCATAACATAGTGTTTTCAGTCAGGATGTTAAACTGAGCTCTTTGGCCTGGCATTCAAGATTCTTCATATATTATCACCTTCTATTTCTAGTTATCTCTTGTGCTACTAAAGCTATGTGTCAAAATAGTTAAAGTAGAAGAAAATACGGGTTCAAACACCTGCTAGCTTTGTGACTTTAGACATGTCACTTAACCTACCTCTCCTCCAATTTCCTCATCTGTAATTATATCAATTTTATGAAGCTATCATAAGGAACAAATGAGATATGTATAAAATGTGTTGCAGTAGTAATTCCAAGATTATGTGATGATCAGCTGTGATAGAATTAGCTCTTACCAGCAATAGTGATCCAAGACAATTCCAATAGACTTGAGATGGAAAATGTCATCTGGGGACTAGGGAGAGAGCTATGGAGACTGAATGTGGATAGTATAGTATTTTCACCTTTTTTTTTTTGGTTGTTGTTCCTTTTTTTTTTTTTTGTCATCTTTTGGTTTGGTTTTTCTTGAACATAACAAATATGGAGGAAATACAATTTGTCATATACCTCAAACTGCCATATAAACATAAGCTACCATTGTTGCTGTTACAATTACTACTATTTCCTTCATGACATTCTATACTTCAGCCAAAGTGGGGTACTCTGTCAAAAAAAAATCTGGGGCTAGCTTTGAGAAGAGACATAATTTCAGAAAAGGAAACTGAGGTAGTGAATGAAATCATAATAAGGACCATTTTCAGTCTATTACCATGTATTACCCTTTTCATCACATTATACTAGCTTTTAAATTTTCACTTTTAATAAATATTTAAAATTTGCCACTGAGTTAGAAAAAGTATTTTACATCCATTATATTAAGATTGTAAAATCTGTATTGTAATTAAAGAACTTTAATTCAAAACTTTCCTCTTCTATGAAGTATTCATTCATTCAATCAAGCAAAAAAAAAAATTTACTGAGTATCTACAGTGTTGTAAATAGGCACTGTGCTTATTGTTAAGGAGAAAGAAAAAAAAATTAAGGCCTCGTCTCTACTTTCAAGGATTTCATAATTTATGAATTCTCCAGCTAGCAGTAGTATTTTTCTCTCTGGAAGTAAGATATATTGAGATAGTACAGTACAATGGAAAGAACCTTGGAGTAGAATTTAAGAACTCATTCCCTTGCACTCTTGTATTCAATAAACTCCACTGGGTCCTATCACTGCCTGTGTCAAATATAAAATCTTATTTGACTTTCAAAATCCTTCATAACTTGCTCCAAAATTTACTTCTCTCCATGCGCTGTGATCCAGTGAAACTGGGTTTTTTTGTGTACTGACCCTCCTGTCCATTCTCTTGCTTGGAATTCTCTTTCCTCATTTCAACTTCCTGGCTCCCTTGGCCTCCTTCAAGACTCATCTATAACCCCCACCTTCTAAAAAAATATTTCCTCATTACTATTATCACCGGTTCCTTTCTCTCTGTTGAGTATCTCCAATTTATCCTAGATCTTGTTTAAATATGGTTGCATATTGTTTCCCTATGTCTCCCTATTAGACTTTCAGTAACTTCTTGAAAGTGGGGACTGTCTTTAAAAAAACAAACAAAAAACCCCTTAATACAAGGCCTGGCACATAATAACAATAAATAATTCTTGACTCATACCATTCATGCTAGAGAGGAAAGAAAATGATTAATAAATCCTGATTAAATGAATAAAGCATTTATTAAATAACTTTACATGTGCAAAGCACCAAGCTAATCTCTCAGCATACAAATAGGAAAGTTAGATACTTCATGCTTTCAAAGAATTCACATTCTAATTCAGAAGACTACACATTTGGAAGATTTCAGCTTCAAGGTAGATGGAAAAAATTCACATTCCTTAAGTTTTGGGGGGAAAATAGGTGGCAATGACATTTTAATATCATTTTCACTGATATGATAAAATCATATATTAGTTTCTGACGCTTAACTGACAGTACAACGAGTGGATAGAAATTGCAGCAGGGGGATATATTAGCTCAATGTCAGAAAAAAAAACACATATTAAATCCAGCTGTTCGTCAGTACAAAGGTCTAGTTTATAAGTTGGGGGCTCCCTATACATGGAGGCTGGAAGATCATGTGTTACATATATTAGATCCCTTACTATTCAAAGGTTCTTTTTATTCCAGTTTCTAAGAATTCGGAGGGTAAGGACTACATCATATCATAATTTTTTATATCATCTACGACCTAATCAAGGAATGACCTCATACTAGGTGTCTAATACTTATCCATTAAATTTAATTTGCCTTCCGTGACTCAGAGGCAGCTTGCTATCGAGGATAGAAGGCTCTTCTGGGAGAAGACTTGGGTCCAAGCCTTTTCTCTGACTTTATGCTCTTGGCAAGACTTAAATCTCTTTGGGCATCTCTTTAAAACCATGAACTGCAGAGGTGTTTCCTCATCCTGGAATTCGTAGAAAACTGATGAAGAATGCTATGTGCCTCCCGACCAAGAAGATATACACTAAATATGTAAATAAGAAACATACCATTTTTGGACATGATCAATACAGGAATTTGTTTTGTCATGCATATTTGATAAAAAATAGTTTTGGTTTTTTTTTTCCTTTTTTCCAGCAGCAGGACTGGGTTGGAGAAGGGAAGAGAAAATAAAAAATAGTTCATGAAAAAAATACAATTTAATTTAAAAATACTAATGAAATCACAGGTTCAGTCCTTATCGATGGTTGTTACTCAGAACTGCGGTAATGTAATGTTTTACTTTTCATAAAACATGCTGGACACTTGCAGTAAAATAATTTTCTAAATTAAAAAAAAAAAAAAAAAAGCCGGGGGGAGGGCGTTTTTCTTCCTTAAAGTGCAAGTCTCTAGCGTTGAGCTGCAGCGGAGTTTTTCCAGGTCTCCCATCTCCACCCACCAGCCGCCGGATGCCACGGTTGCCTTCAGGAGAAGTAAGAAGGAAAAGAGCTAGTGAAGTCTCGGAAGTCACAGCCCAGGGCCAAAGTGAGCTAAAGTGCCGGGACTGCGAGCAACCGCGACGGCTACGGCACGAGCCGAGGCCACCAGCACCCGGACGCGCGCGAGCTGCCCGGGCAGCGCGAGGACTCGGGAAAGAGGAGGCGGGAGAGAGCGGGTTAGGGCGCTGGGAGGGCGGGGCGGAGCGTAGGGGAAGGAGAGGATCGGGGAGGCCGGAGGAGACCCAGGATTGGAGCAGGAAGAACCCAGGGCGCCGGAGCCTCGGGGAGGAGAGAGAAGGGTGGGCTATCAGGTCGGGTGGGAAAAGAAGAGGGCTCCGATTGGGGGGGAGAGCGTTGAGGGGCGGGGTAAGGGGTGGGTCCCGGCTCTCGCGCTCGTTTTCCCCTCCCCTTCCCTTTGGGGAGCCAGGGCTGAGTGCCGGGCTTGGGGCGCCCCCTCGCCCCCGGCTGCTGCACCGTTAGCTTCGGGGCGGGAAGGAAGGGCCGGGAATAGAGGAGGAGGAAGGAGAGGAAGAGGAGGAGAAGGAAGAGAAAGAAGTGGGGGAGGGCGGAGGAGGAGGAGGGAAGCGGGGCGCCAGAGGGCCCTCCATCCCCCCCACCCCCAGCCCCTGCTACCGCCGCGGCCGCCGCGGGTCCCGGGGCTCCGCCAGCTCCGCGCCGCCGCCCGCACTATGCATGCGGACTGCAGGCCGGGATGGAGAGCCGGGGAATGGTGAGAACCCAGCGCAGGCTGTCGTCGCTTTCCCTGGTCCGGGTCCCTGCCCGGGCGGCCGCCCTTTCCCTCTCCTCCTCTTCTCCCTCCTTCTCCTCCTCTTCTCTTTCCACCCCTCTCTTTCTCCTATTCGTACTTCTGCTGCTGCTGGTAGACACCGGAGCCCAACAAGGTGAGCCCGCGGGGGTGGGGGAGCTGAAAGTGGGCTGGCTGGGGGGAGGGATGGTCTCTCCCGGCTGCAGGGCAGCATGAGATTTGATTCGGGTGTTTCCACCCCCTCCGGCCCGGACTGTGGACCTTTCCTGAGGTTCCCAGTAAGACCCGCAGATGTATCGCATGTGGGGGAGACCCGGACGTCCACTTCTCGGGGGAGCGGACCACTAGCAGCCCGTGCTTCTGGTCTCGGAACTTGCTGCTCCGCATCCTCCTTGGAGCGGGAGCTGGTGGGGTGTTTCGAGGATACTCAGCCCGGGGATTCCGAACCTTTTTTGGGTGGTGAACCCCGTTAGCAGCCTGAAGCCGGTGGACTCCTTTCTCCGTTTTAAACTGCATAAGATAGAGAATAGAACATTTCAAAGGAAACCAATTCCATTAAAACTCAGTTATCCAATTGTTTCTAGCAAGTTCCCGGGCCTTGGGCTAATAGCCTCTGGGTTAGGGAGTGGGTGTTGCCAGTCTTAGAAATGAATACATGCCGTATTTAGGTAGGAGTGTGTTGTAGTTGTGTGTATATATAAATATAACCTCCGCTTATTTAAAAAACAACAACAACAAACTTTTTAAATCAACAAGCATTTCTTTCCTCTCCCTCCCACTCATCCATTGGAAAAAAAAAAGACCAATAATAGTAAATAAGCATAGTCGGGCAACACAAATCCCCACCTTAGCTACTTCCAAAAATAGGTGTCTTGAGTCCATCACTTCTCTGTCAGAAGATGGGTAGCTCCTGCTGAGTTCTTAAAGTTGAAATTTCTTGGCTTTTTCTTGCAGGTAATGGGGGCTAATAAGGGTTAGTTAAGTTGGTTAAGTAATGATTCAGGAAGAAAAGGAAGGATGAATGTCTACTAATCCTTTTCTTTGAATAGGAAACTTAAAAGCTTTCAAAAGGCTTAGAAAATAATATCTGGGAGAGGGGAAGTCAGTTGAAAAAAGAGAATGAATGTCAACTTTTAACTGGCAGAATCCAAGTCGTGATAACATTTAAAAATTGGGCTTCCTAAATGTAAGGTTATGCTGTATTCCCACATCAAACAGACCAAAAGGAGAAGTTTTCTGTTAACAAGTGTTGTTTTCTTACCCAAACTATTATTATGAGTAGTGGTCAAGATTACTTTGGTCATGGTTTTAATCCAAGTTACAGTGCTATATTGTTTTTAATAAAGCTATTTTCCACATTAAGAGGCTAAATCTTTCCAAAAAAGCAGCAAAGCATTTTTTCCCCCTGCTTAAAATCCTTAAGAAACCTATTTTGGAAGTACTCAAACTGTAATGAAAAACCTGCATAAAAGTTTGAAGGAATAATTAAAATATAAAAGAAAAAGTAAAGACTAACAATATTTCCCTGAGTTAAAATACTAGACCATATTTTGGTTTTATTTTTGAATGTTTACTATTAATTGTAAAACAATTCTCTACTGTTTTTCCTATTTCATTGTAGAGTGTGTAAGATTTTTCGTATTGATTTCCATGTTTGAGGTCAGCTGTCATTTAAAAGTTATTTCAACTTGTTAATTATTAGTGATAGACAAGAATGACCATAACCAAGTTTTTGTGGAGAGGCTGAGATTTTGACAGTCATGGAATCAATTGAACGCAAAATGAGCTTCAGAAAAGTCTTGTCTAATCCTTTCAGTTTTATAATGAGAAACTGAGGCAAACAGGGTGAATGTGACAGAATAAGGCCTATAAAGCCTGTGACTTGCCCAGTGTCTCTTAGTTGTTAAGTATCAGAAATTATATTTAATCCTTAATCCTCTGAAAGAGCCTCTTTCCAATATATCAAATGATCATAGAATCTAGAGCTGGAAAGTACATCTGAGATTGGCTAGTTCAATCGTTTTATTTTATAGGTAAAATGAGGTTCAGGGACATTATGAGTCTATTGTAAGAAAAATATGCACTTAATAATATATAACAGAAATTTGTTCTCTAGAGAATTACCATATAGGCATTTTTGTACCAAATCTTTTGAGTATTTTTGTTGTTTTGTCATTTCAGTCTCATTCTAGTCTCTGTGACCCCACTTGGGATTTTCTTAAAAGGCAAAGAGCTTGAAGTAATGTGCCATTTTCTTTTCCATCTCATTTTACAGTTGAGGAAACTGAGGCAAACATGGTGAGGTGATTGCCCAGGCTCACACTGTTAGTGTCCGAGGCTGCATTTAAAGCCAGTACTTTCTTCTTCCATACTTGGTTCTCTATCCATTGCACCACCTGGCTGCCCCCTTGTGTTACAGGATACCTATACTTGAAATCTTGAAATATTGAGGAGTACTTGTAACTTTGGCAAGTCTTTTATTTAATTTCCTTGTAAATCATCCATATAAAATGAAGTGGAGGAGGTTCTCTCTAAGCCCTAATCTTTCTTAATTAAATAGATAACTGTCATGTTAATAGGAATGCCAACATATAACAAATATTTTTAGATTTTCCAATATAAATAAATAGTAGACATTCCCTCCCTTGAGGAAATGTGATTTATTTAACTATCTGATCATCTTTCCAGAAATGCTTCTAGGAGTAGAAAATAAACAAGAAAAATATTGAAGCAATGAAATGGAAAGCTATTGCTTTTTAAATTGAGTGGTTGGTCTGTGCAGTCAGTTGCTAAATCTTGTTTCTGTCTTCACAGTATCTCTTGAATTGACCTATCCTGAGTTGGTACATCACCTCTCAACTGGATTATTGCTATTGGTTTCTCTGCTACCAGTTTCTCTCCTTGCTAATCCATCTTCCACACAACTAACAAATTCCTTAAGTGCCCTCTTACTGTGCTAGTTCCCTAGCCTAAAGGAGAAAATATAAACTCTTTAGATTTGACTTTTAAAGTCTTTCACAACTGGCCCTAAACTATCTCCTTCCTATACTCCATGATCAGCTAGATAACATTTTTGGCTGTTATACATAGCACTCCATCTCTGATCTCTGTACATTTGCACTATTGATTCCCCATGCTTCAAATGAGTTCTTCCTTATCTCTGTAATATACTTGGCAATGCTTCTGCAACGTTTTATTCTCATCTTTTAGGAAGGAGATAAAGTATATACTATTTTTTATAAACCTTTCCTGATCTTCTCCCCATCATTTCTTATTCCCTCCCTTGCTAACTGCCCTGTATTTAAGTACCTTGTATTTATTTTGTTCTCATTCTCTCTGTATTCTGTAAGTACTTACAGAGTATAGTTCCCTTGTGGAATATAAACTAATTGAGTGCAAAGAATCTTTTCAATTTTTCAATTCAATACAATTTTGTATTTACATTGCTCAACACATAGTGAGAACTTTATAAATGCTTTCTGATGACTACATTTTTGGATAGAAAAAATAAAAGCAGAATACACCTTGAACAAAGAAGACTGGACACATTCAAGAGATTTAACTTTGGGAGGAAATGTATCCTAATTTATGATGAAATTTTCCAGGAATATAATCAGTGGGTAGTATTTGAGCTCAAATAGAGGTATATATTGACTGAATTTGATACCTACAAAGTCATCTCTTCTCCAATCTGGGTTCATCAAGAGCTGAAAGTGACCACAAAATTTTTTTAATCCAAATGGACAGTTGAGAAAACTGAAATGACAACACAATGAGAAAGGAAAAGTGAAAGTTGAGGACTTATTTGATTCAGTCTTTATTTGAGTATCTTATAATTGGGAAGAACACAAACTAAAGACTGAAAAAGATTTAGAGATTACCTATCTTCATTTTCTGCTCCCCTCCCCCTCCATTTTACAGATGAAGAAACAAAAATCTAGAAAATTTAAATAATTGGCCCAGTCACAAGGCAACAAGTAGCAGAGCTAGAATTTGAAAGTGGGGTTTTTTGATTCTATATCCAGTATTTTTTTTATTATGCAATGCTGTTTCATAATTTCACTGAGTTCAATTAAGTATTTGCTATATTGGAATTAATGAACACAAAGAATAAATATAGGGGCAGGTAAGTGGCACAGTGGATAGAGCACCAGCTCTGAAGTCAGGAGGACCTGAGTTCAAATGTGGCCTCAGACACTTAACACTTCTTAGCTGTTTGACCGTGGGCAAGTCACTTAACCCCAATTGCTTCAGCAAAAAAATAAGAAATAAATATAGACGAAATCCATCAATGGTAATAAGATTTTAATATGGTACTAGTATGAATCGGACTCCTACAGTCAGATGTTTTGAAAGGAAAAAAAGAGTCACTGAAGAAAATGAAGTTGAATATAGACTGAACCTATGCTATATACAGACTGGATTTATTTGGGGGAAAATACAATTTACATTAAAAAAATTAACATGAACTTATATTGTACAGTAGTAGTTGGAGTTATATGAATTTGAGTAGGAAGAAGTTGAAGGCAAATCATTAACTCCTTTCAGTTAGTCTCAGAAAACTTCAAATTCAGATTTGGTATATATGTGCATAATACTTATGAGACACTTTAAAACGAAACTACTTGCCCTCAAGGAGTTTATAGTTTACATTTGTAACCATAAAAGGTTGAGATTTTAGAAAGTTTTAGGAAAAATACTCAAGAAAGGCCGGACCCCAAATAACAGTGGAACAAATTTGCACTGAAAATTGGAGGGTGATTAGTCAAAGGGGACAATGACATATTTGCATATGTAAGGAGGTTTGTGGGTTCTGTTTTGGTTTTGTCCTTATAGATTGTGCACACTTAGGTCTGCCTAGGTGAGATTGGCAAGGAGGCGAGAATAGATAGTTGCCTAGAATCCTTCCCTTCTCTTTCTCCAAAAGAGAGGCAGGAGGTTGACACCAACGCGGGTCACTTTTCTTTCCTCAGAAAAAGAGAATTCTGGGCTAGAATTATATCTTTCTGTTTCACTAAATGTTATTAGTCTAGGAAAAGCAATTTTTAGGTTCAAACTACATTCCTGATACTATTCCTTAGCCAGAGAAGAGATTCTCTGGCTATATATCTAAAGCTTGACCCCTGCCCTACCAGGTGCCAGTTCTACAACAAACTTACTCAAGCAGATAGCAAAACAGAAATCAGAGAAAATATACATAGGAAACTATATAGACATTATATAGTGAATGAGTTCTTTTGGGGAGTAACTCAGCCAGCAGAATTCCAGATCTTTCCCAAGGGAAAATTCCTTGAAGTTTCTAGTGTAGCAAGCTGGAGATAGGATTATGATAGAGGTTGCCAGCTCCTCTATAGGTTGGCTTCTTCCCAAGGTCTTTCTCTCTGTTCAGGGACCTGAAGAGAGTCAGGATGGTATAACTCATTTCCAGCACACTTCTCCCCTCTCTCCCCAACTTAGTCCTTTAGTTAGTAGTTGCACACCTAAACAAAAAACGATGTTTGAATAGGAGTTAGTTCCATTTAAGTTTGTAAAGCCTGGTAGGTGCAAATCACTGCTAGGTACCAGGTATATATTTAAAAAAACAAAAACAAATTTCTGACTTAGGGATCTTATCTTTTCTGAGTAGGATATAAGTGAATAAATTAGAACAAAGTGTATCAAGTAAGTTCAAAGTGCAAAGTGGAGTGAGATAAAAGATAACTTAATGCATTTGGAAATGCCTTCTATACCTGCATCCACTGTGAGATCTGAAGGAAGTTAGGAATTTAGAGAGGCAGAGGTAATGAGGGAGAGCATTTTAGAAATGTAGAGGCAAGAAGAGAAGAGATGAAATGTCATGTATGGGGAATACTAAGTAGTAAACCGTTTTAATTGGAACATTTTGTAAGAGAGTGTAATATGAAATAAGTCTGGAGTTAATGTGAAATAAGGCTAGAGTTAGATTGTAAAGGGCTGTCAGAACAAAAAAAGTCATCCTAGATGTAAAAGGAAGCACTGGAGCTTCTTGAGAAGGGAATTGATGTGATCACTTCTGTGTTTTAAGTCAAACTTATGTTTTAGGAAGATTATCTTTACAGTTTAGGTGGAAGATAGATTGAGAGATGAAAGACTAGAAATAGGAAGACTAATCTATCTATTTATTTATTTATTACTCCCGGTAAGAGGAAAGAACCTTTATTATGTCATGAGTACAGAGAGGGGGAAGGGAATTAGATCTAGAGGCAGACTAGATAACATGAGACAACTGACTGGCCTTTGGAAGGGTTTGGGAAAAGAAGGAGTTACTTTACAACTTTTAAGTTGTGAACCTGAATAACTAGAATGATGACACTGCTTTTGATTGAAATAGCAGAGTTTAGGAGGAATGGATTGGGGAGACTCTTGATGATCATATTCACTTTTTCTAGCCTCTTCTGTTGCTCTCCACACAAATTTCCAGTCTCTTCTAATTCTAGAGTACTGCTTGTGCTCTAAATATGCCTCTTATTTTCTGTCTTTGCTGATGTTATACTTTCTGTATAGAATATGCTTTCTCCCATTTTAGGGCCCAGTTTATTTGTCAGTTCTTCCAAGAAGTCTTCTCTTATCACTTCATTTAGGAATTAATTATCCTTGCTTTTTGTTGTATCATATGTGAGTATTACCTTCTCATTAAAATTTTTTTTCTTATTAATTTTTACTATGGCTATTACTTGCTTTATCACAATCAATAAAAAGTATTTATTGAGTAAAGTTTATTCTGTACTAAGCTGTGAGAATACAGAGAAAAATGAAACAAAAGTCCCTTTCCTTAGAGTTTACATTTTAATAGGGAAGAAAATATGTATATAAATGCAAATAGGTACATGAAGATACTGACTGGTGGATGAAAAGTCTCCTTTGAGAAGGCACCAGTAGTTGGAGTGACCAGAGAGGATTTCTGAAGTTGTTTAAATTGTGCCTTGAAGGAGTGTAGGGATTCCAAGAGGGAAAGCGGAAGGGAAAATGTATTCATTTAACACTTATTTTGTGCCAGACACTGACCTATATGCTTTACAAACATCGCATTTCTCAGAGGGAGAACCTTTTAAGAATGTGGGAGGAGCCACACTGCACGCTGTCTAACTGCAGTTAAGTGTCAGGGGGCTGAAGAAATAGGAAGGGGATAGGGCTGTGAATACCAAGCAAAAGAGTTTGTATTTGGTCCTGGGACTCAGAGGAAGTCACTGCAAGGAAGGAGAGTGACATGCTCCAAGTTCAGCATTTGGAAAATCTTTTTGGCAGCTGAGTGGAAGATGAATTAGAGGTGAAAGAGACTTGAAGCAAGGACAGGAATTAGAAGGCACCAGTCTAGGCAAGAGGTGATGGATTGTCCCTTTAACTTTTATGGCATACTGTTTGCATACTTGCAAAGAACTGAGCCTGAGCTAAAGTGCTTGTGAGTGAAGAGAATGGGGCTATACAAGAGATGCTAGGGAGGTAAAGAAAGCAAAGTCTGGCACTTGTTTGGGTTTATGGGGTGAATGAAGTGAGGAATCTAGGGTGACGGCCAAGGTTGTAAATTTAAGTAACTGGAAGAATGATGGTACCCCAGACAGATGGTGTTAAACTCAAATAGAAAGAGATGGAAAACCACAACATTATCAGTGTTGCATTGTACTTTAAAAAAAAAAAAACATTATTCATGTTTTACTTTGTTTCAGACTGTACTAGTGAATTTTGAGGTTTTTAAGTTTTGACACATCTTAGACCAGTGGTGCCAAATTCATATAGAAAGGGAGAACAACAAATTCTGTCATCCACGTTATATTGTATTTCTATTTATTTTGCTAAATATTTCACAATAACATTTTAATCTGATTGGGAAGTTTGGGGACTGCAGATTTGATATTGCTGCCCTAGACACCCATAGGGAAGTTCAGAAGAGAATTGGGTTTTAGAGAAAAGATAATAAATTCTATTTTGGACATGTTGATTTTTAGCTTCTGTGGGACATGGATTTCAGTGTCCAGTAAGCAGTTTGTAATGTGGCACTGGAAAGAGATTAGGTCTGAATATACAGCTTAGAAAAGAGTTTTTAACATATAGATGATAATTAAGCTCTTGGGAACTGATGTTACCAAATGAGATAATATTGAAAGAAAAGGGAGGAAGACCCAGGACATAGCTATTCTGGCCACTAAGAGTTAAAGGACATGACAAAAAATTCAACTAGAAAATAAATCTTAGTGATCTGGAAAGATTTCACAGAAAGTTTTGCTTGAACTTCTTAAAGGAAGAAAGGGATTCTATAAAGTGAAAGTGATTTGAGGCATGGAGGATAGCTAATGCAAGAGACCAGTTTGGTTGCATTTTAGTGTTTGGGAAAGGAGTTACTGTATAATGGGCTGAAAAGCAGATTAAGGTCAGATTAGGAAGGACTTTGAAAACTAATTATTTGATCTTGTGATGAAGAGAGCCATTTATACCCAGAGAGAAGACTGTGGGAACTGAATATGGATCACAATATAGCATTTTCACTCTTTTAGTTGTTAAATGTTTACTTGCATTTTATTTTCTTTCTCATTTTTTCCTTTTTGATGTGATTTTTCTTGGTCAGTAAAATAATTGTATAAATGTGTATGCATATATTAGATTTAACATATATTTTTCCATGTTTAACATATATTGGATTACTTGCCATCTAGGAGAGGGGTAAATTGGACACACGGTTTTTCAAGGGTCAGTGTTGAAAAATTATCCATGCATATGTTTTGGAAATAAAAAGCTTTAATAAAAAAAGAAAACTAATTGTTGGAATATATATATTTTATCCTAGAGGCAAGAAAAAAATCATTGCAGTTTATTAAATAAGGGAATGATTTGATTGGACCTTAAAGCATATAAATTGAAATGGGCAGAGATTTGAGGCAGGGAAATCAATTAGTAAATTATTACAATAATCCAGGCAAGAAGTAATTAAAGCTTGAATTAAAGTGTGAATTATAGTGAGTAGAGAGAAAGGATATAGGACATGAAATATTTCATGGAGTTAGAAATAGCAAAGGTTTGGCATTTGAGTGAGGCAGAGAAAAAAATCAAGGATGATGCTAAGAACATGAGCCTAAGATACCTGGAGAATGGTGGGTATTTAAACAGAAATAGAAAGTTTCCAAAGAGGAGAGAGTTGTTAGAGAAATATAGCAAGTTCTGTTTTGAATACACTATGTTTGAGGTGTTTTCATCCACTTAAAATGTCTGAAAGGCAGATAATGCAAGAAAGAGAGGTTGGAGTTCATCAGTATCGAGATTGTAACTCAAGTTGTAAGTCTTTAAGAGAGATACTAGAGAGAAAATCAGAGTACTTAGGACAAAGCCATGGGGAGCAGTTCCTAATGAGGACTTGAACCACGAGAAGTGTCAGAGAAGATTGGCAAAATCCCAGAAAGAGAATATCCAGGAGAGGGCCAGTCAACCATGCAAAGGTAGCAGAAGAGGGTCAGGTGGTTAAGGGCTGAGGAAAGGCCATCAGATTTGGCAATTATGTCATGGATAAGTTTGGAGGGGTGGAAAGCAGATTGTGAAGGCTTGTTTGAAGAGCAAGTGTGTGAGTAGGAACAACTAGTGTAGACACCTGTTTTCTTGTAAGTTTGGCTGAGAAAGAAGAATTATAGAATGATAGCTTGAGCTGAGGGGGAGGGATGGTAGGGAGTCATTTTTAAGGAGGGAGGAGATAGGCACATTTAGGGTAGTAGGGAAGAAACCACCAGATAGCAGGAGGTGAAAGATTAGAGAGAGGGAATGAATGAGGGGGCTTTCTTTTAGAAAAGATGAGAAGGGATGGGATTAAGGACACATAGATAGGCTTTGGCTAGAACGACCACTCTATGGAGAGAGAGGGGAGAAAAGGAATACAAGGGAAAGGGATGGGAAAGGAAACTCATCTGGAATAGTCTGAATTTTGTAGTAAAGATAGGGCGACAACTAACTGGGATGAGTTATTTTAGAGTAAGATCTTAATTTTTAAATGAAGGAAAAAGTTATTTTAAGATGTCAAAGGAGATAAGATTTGGAACAACTACTAGGTGGTTGAGTGGAACAGAAAATCAGCTAGGGAGGAGTAGTAGGATTGCCTTACTTCAGTGAAATCCCAAATGAAAATAGAAAATAGAAATTTGTAGTGAACTTAATCAGCAGGGTTTTGTGACTTCTTCCATTCATGTTTTCGAGAAGGAGGGAAACAGGTAGGTGAGGCTATTTGAAGTTGTTAATAGAACCGAAGGAAAATATTTGAATTTAACTGATTTATCAGGAAATTGAATTTGGGAAAGTTGGAAGATCTAGTTAGAGAACAGTTGATACCTTGGAAAGTATTTGAGGAATAGAGGGATTGATGCTCCCAGCAAGGATGAAGAATAGTATTAGGGTAGTAAGGTTTAAGGAAAGTTAGAAAGATAAAATATTACGATTGGAAATTATGAACATGGATGTGTTATGCTTTCAGGTACTGGCAAGACCTAAAGACATGACATTCTCTCTGTATAAGTGAAGGTGGAATAAGTTATAGGAGTTGAGTAGATTCAGGAACTAGATATAGAATTATTAAAGGAAACAATATATTTCTTGAAGAATTCCCCTAGTATGAAGGCAGGCATTGGAATGGAGAGGAAAAAAAAAGAAAGGAAACAAATATATACTAAGCATTTGCTACGCACCACACACTGTGCTAAATCCTATCTCATTTAATCCTTACAATAACCCTGTGAGGTAGGTGCTGTTTGCCTAGGACATCATTGTCTTCTCTCTCACCTTACAAATCTAGGCAGTTGCCTTGCCCTTTTTCTCTTCAACTTGTCTTGCTTTTTTCCCTCTTTTCTCCACCTAAATAGATTTTTTTTACATAATGCTTAATGGTTATTGAATAATGTATTCTAGAACATGATTGTTTTATTCTTTCTCAGTGAGTTGAAAATTTATTTATTGAGTTTGAAATATGACACTGCAGGAAGCATTTTTATTTTGAAATTACTATAATTTGATCGGTGGCTGAAACTAATCATTCTAAATTAGCATCCCTTCTGCCATATCCCAAAACATACCAACATTCTTATAGTAAGCTAGATAAGCTTAGGTACTTGAGGAATGTTGTTGGCAGTTGAAGGATGACTGTGAGGGGAACCTTGGTGACTGACGGGAATAATTTAAGTAATATAATACTTAATAAATATTTCAGAAGTTAGTAGAATTTCCTGATTTAAAGAACTACAAAACTAGTATATGTCTTTTAAAGAGACTTTATTACAGCCAAAGAAAATGCTCTTGTCATAAAACTTTTTAAGACTTAAGGATTTGAGTCCAAACACCATTATTTGTTGTATACCATTTTGGGGAGCATTGTTTTTTGCTTAACTGCCTTCAAAAATAAAAAAAAATAAATTGATGATAATTTTGATATTTTTGTCTGCTCTTTTGAGAGAAAAGATGCTGTAAATTGAGAATCTCAGAGTTTGGGTGACCTAGGTTCAGATGCCGCCTCCAACACACTGCCATGGTGACCATGGACAAATCATTTAACTTTTCTGGGCCTCCCAGAGAATTCTCTAAAATCATAAATTATAGACAGGTCTCTAACTTTTTCCAGTAGAGGTAATTTCCTCATCTATGAATTCCTTTCTGAAATCTTCCTATTCATTTTTTAAAATATGTGTACATTAAGATTCCATTAGATTCATAGATCAGGATTTGCTTAGCCCTTCTTCAATTCATTAGCATCTTTTTTTAATTTCAAAAAGTGCTGATTTTTAAAAAAATGCATATTTTTTATTATAGCTTTTTATTTACAAGATATATGCATAGGTAATTTTTCAGCACTGACAATTGCAAAACCTTTTGTTCCAACTTTTCCCCTCCTTCCCGCCACCTCTTCCCCCAGATGGCAGGTTGACCAAGACATGTTAAATGTGTTAAAGTATAAGTTAAACACAATATATGTATACATGTCCAAACAGTTATTTTGCTGTACAAAAAGAATCAAACCTTGAAATAGTGTACAATTAGCTTGTGAAGGAAATCAAAAATGCAGGCAGACAAAAATAGAAGGATTGGGAATTCTATGTAGTGGTTTATAGTCATCTCCCAGAGTTCTTTCACTAGGTGTAGCTGGTTTAATTCATTAATGCACTTTTGGAATTGATTTGGTTCCTCTCATTGTTGAAGAGGGTCATATCCATCAGAATTGATCATCATATAATATTGTTGTTGAAGTATATAATGATCTCCTGTTTCTGCTCATTTCACTGAGCATCAGTTCATGTAAGTTTCTCCAGGCCTTTCTGAAATCATCCTGCTTGGTCATTTCTTACCGAACAGTAATATTCCATAATATTCATATATCACAGTTTATTCAGCCATTCTCCAATTGATGGGCGTCTACTCATTTTGCAGTTTCTGGCCACTACAAACAGGGCTGCCACAAACATTCTTGCACATACAGGTCCCTTTTCCTTCTTTAAAATCTCTTTGGGGTATAAGCCCAGTAGTGATGCTGCTGGATCAAAGGGTATGCACAGTTTGATAACTTTTTGAGCATAATTCCAAATCGTTCTCCAGAATGCCTGGATGTATTCACAATTCCACCAACAATGTATCAGTGTCCCTGCTTTCCCACATCCCCTCCAGCATTCCTCATTATCTTTCCCTGTCATCTAGCCAATCTGACAGGTGTGTAGTGGTATCTCAAGAGTTGTCTTAATTTGCATTTCTCTGATTAATAATAACTTGGAGCATATTTTCATATGGCTAGAAATAGTTTCAATTTCTTCGTCTTAGATTTGTCTATTCAATAAACTGGGTAAACATTTTTACAGTCAAAGGTTCTGATAAAGGCCTCATTTCCAAAATATATAGAGAATTGACTCTAATTTATAAGAAATCAAGCCATTCTCCAATTGATAAATGGTCAAAGGATATGAACAGACAATTCTCAGACGAAGAAATTAAAACTATTTTTTTGACAAAGAGATCTAACTCAGTTTCAATTGATCAAGGATGGACAGAAGCTACACCCAAAGAAAGGATACTGGAAAATGAATGTAAACTGCTTGCATTTTTGTTTTTCTTCCCAGGTTATTTGTACCTTCTGAATCCAATTCTCCCTGTGCAACAAGAGAACTGTTTGATTCTGCACACATATATTGTATCTAGGATATACTGTAACCTATTTAACATGTATAGGACTGCTTGCCATCTGGGGGTGGGGATGGAGGGAGGGAGGGAAAATCGGAACAGAAGTGAGTGCAAGGGATAATGCTGTAAAAAATTACCCTGGCATGGGTTCTGTCAATAAAAAGTTATTTAATTAAAAAAAAAAGATACGATGCTAATGCATAATAAATACTTGGTGAAGATTGTGCTGATGACTCATTTTCAGTTTTTCTAGTACTAGTTATTGGTGTTTGCTGAACCATCTATATTGTCTGGTAATGGAATATAATTTTTTTCTGAATTGAAAGCCAATGTCAGATTGGGGACCGAAGTCTATGACTTTAGGATTTTATTGGTAGAGGGCCAGAAGTTAGTTAAAAACAATGCATTACCAGAGAGGAATTTAATTTATGGTTTTCCATCCCCCTGGAGAATTGTAACATTTTTATTCACTTTTAAATTAAGAAAAAGGAGCATACAATTTTACTCACTATAACATCATATCCCCTTGAGTAAAATTATTCTGTAGCCTATTGCAGCAGTAACCGAAGTAATATTATCCTGAGGACGAGTGATAAAATCAAACTAGCAGTCTGAGGCTTTCAATCCTTATTCTAACCCAGTGTGTTAAAGAGTGCCAATATAAATTTTGTTTTACTTTTAACTACTCTTGAGTGACAAGATAAGGATTTCCATCACATATGTTTAATGACTGCTTTGAGGAATAAATAAAGACATATTTTGAGACTTCTACAGTAGGGTGCTGTTTTGAACATATACATTTTAATAAAATTTATTCATCCTGCTATTGTTGTGTTTTCTTGAAAATTCAGAGTTTAGATTCAAGTAGTTAACTATTCATCTTCTAGAATCTATACCACTTAAATTGTTATCTAGTTAATTTTACTTTATAGAAAAAATTTTAAAATGTAGGTAAGGATATTCTAATTTATTCATTGAAATGAATTAAAAAAATTTTTTAAACATCCGTTTTCTGCTGCATATCACAATTAGGAAGGACTGAACCTCCATCACATATTTCAGTACATTCTTGGCATTACTTATGAACTATTCATATCCTCATCTTACAAGCTTATGAAAGAGCTAGATATAGTTCAATTATTTTCTTAATCATCATGAAGATAAAAAGGCCTTATTTCTATCTTTTGGGGGCAGTATTTTGTTAAGCAAATGTTTTTCATTAGAGAAAAGGAGTTGGAAATGTTTATATAATGTCTATTAACTCATCAAGCATTTATTAAGCATCTACTATGTCCTGGAAACTGGAGACACAAAGGCACAAGCCAAAAAAATTTTTACCCACAAAAAACTTGTATTCTACTGTGGAAAACAACATAGAAGTACACTTTAAACATAAAGTAAATATAAAGTTATTTTGATGGAGAGCTAAGTACTAGCAACTAGAAGAATCAAGAGAAGTCTCCCATAGGTGGCTTAAAATAAGCTGAGCTTTGAAGGAAGCCAGGGACTTAAACAGAGGTGAGGATGGAGTATATTTTATGAGGGTGGACCACAGCAAATTGAATGAAAGCTCTCTCAAATTCTAAAATGAAGAGATGAAAAGTCTCCCTTACTCATTTAATTTTTTCATTTCATGACAAAAACTTCTTCAAAACATGAATGTATGATAACTTAGGGAAAGGAAAAAAAAACCATAATAAGATTTATATGTCCAAAGGGATTTTATTGAAAGATATATTTTTTATTATAGCTTTTTATTTACAAATTATATGCATGGGTAATTTTACAGCATTGACAATTGCCAAACATTTTGTTCCAATTTTTCCCCTCCTTCCCCCCATCCCCTCCCCCAGATGGCAGGTTGACCAATACATGTTAAATATGTTAAAGTATAAATTAAATACAATATATGTATACATGTCCAAACAGTTATTTTGCTGTACAAAAAGAATCAGACTTCGAAATAGTGTACTATTAGCCTGTGAAGGAAATAAAAAATGCAGACGAACAAAAATAGAGGGATTGGGAATTCTATGTAGCGGCTCTTAGTCATCTCCCAGAGATCTTTTGCTGGGTGTAGCTAATTCAATTCATTACTGCTCTGTTGGAACTGATTTGGTTCATCTCATTGCTGGAGATGGCCATGTCCATGAGAATTGATCATCATATAGTATTGTTGTTGAAGTATATAATGATCTCCTGGTCCTGCTCTTTTCACTCAGCAATTGAAAGATATTTTTACAAGCACTGTGAGTTTTCCAAATCTTTATCCAAATTGGGGTACTAGATGGTAGTTCCAAACCATCTCAAAATGGCTTCCCAGCTTTCCCCTTTTGTATAAGAAAAACCCTATTTCTGAAGTGTTAAGAGATTCTCCCTCCATTGGTGCTTGGAGAGGAGCATGGTGGTGTCTGTTACTTCTACAAGTTCTTTGCTTTGATATTTTTGAATGCAATACCTATTTAAGGGGCATCAGAAAATGGGGTTGGATTGCTAACAAAAGAGGTATAGAAGCTCTTATATAGAGTGTCCAAAAGTCTTAGGATAGTTTTAATCATTTAAATACTTTAAGCTTCAATAGCTTTAAACTAACACTAAGATTTCTAAGATACCCTGTATAGGATTACAAATACTCTGGGGCCATTTGGGTTCAGAGGGTTACTTATTAATGCAGTCATACTTGGAGGAGGAAAGAAGAGGTGCCCTAGTTTTAGAGCATAAAGCCAAAAAAAAAAAAAAGAGAGAGAGAGAAGCAGTTATAATAATGAATTTATCCCTTGTTTATTCAATAAACTTCTGTGGGAAAATCATACAAGTTGCAACCTTATCCTGCACAGCAAAATACTGGCCTGGTTTCAGTCAGACTTGTTTATTGATTAACCCATCTTGTTGTCTAACCCAAGACATGCTCAACTTACTGATCCCAGAGACCTTTCAGTCTAACAGCACGCTTTGCTTTCACATAGAAATTGTGTGCCTTATTTTGGAGAATAGCTTTTTTGTTGGGGCCCATTAGCATCATTTCCCTGTCTTCCCTGTAACCCGAGTTCAGACCTTTTAACTGTAATCCATAGAGACTTGGGAGTTGACCATCTTTTTAGGCTCTTGCTTCTTCCAACAAAGCTTAATAAGTTTCTCCTCCAAATTTTCTTAGCCTGTAATTCATTCTTAGCTGACAATTTGATGTCAGAAGTAGGATCCCAAAGAGTAGCTTCAAGTAGCCCTGCAAGACTGAACATTGAGTGAGTTTTTGGTACCAATAAAGGTTCGAATGGCCTATAATCATCTACAGTGATTGACACTCAGTGAGTATCTTAGGGTTTGGGAGGAATACAGTTAGGTTATCCTTGGCTCCAGACTAAGTCTCGTAACTGGAGATTCCTGGAGGTGTCTACTCTGAGTACTCCTCCTTCCTCATTCTACCCCATACTTCCTAAGACCCTTACCTGTTTCCTAAACCTCCTGAATCTATTGGTAGGACAGGAGAAGATTACTCCTACCCACAGGTCCTCAACTCCTCCAAAAATTGGGTCTTTGGAAATAATAGGACATACATATTGGCTAAGATAGCAGGAAAAGATGACAAATGTTGGAGGGGATGTGGGACACTGATACATTGTACCATTCTGGAGAGCGATTTGGAACTATGCTCAAAAAGTTATCAAACTGCATACCCTTTGATCAGTGTTACTACTGGCTTTATATCCCAGAGAAAGTTTAAAGAAGGGAAAGGGACCTGTATGTGCAAGAATGTTTGTGGCAACCCTTTTTGTAGTGGCCAGAAACTGGAAATTGAATGAATGCCCATCAACTGGAGAATGGCTGAATACATTATGGTGTATGAATGCTATGGAATATTATTGTTCTGTAAGAAATGACCAGCAGGATGAATACAGAGAGACTTGAAGAAACCTACATGAACTGATACTAAGTGAAATGAGCAGCAACAACAAGATTATATGACAATTCTGATAGAAATGGGTCATGTCTATCAACATTGACATGATTCAAACCAGTTCCAATTTTTCAGTGATGAAAAGAGCCATATATACCCAGAAAGAGGACTGTAGGAACTGAGTGTGGACCACAACATAGCATTCTCACTATTTCTGTTATTGTTTGCTTGCATTTTTGTTTTCCTTCTTAGGTTTTTTTTTCTTTTTGGAGCCAATTTTTCTTGTGCAGTAAGATAACTATATAAATATGTATACATATATTGAATTTAACATATATTTTAACATATATTGTATTACCTGCTATCTAAGGAAGGGGAAAATTTGGAACAGAGGTTTTGCAAGGGTCAGTGTTGAAAGATTACCCATGCATATATTTTGTAAATAAAAAGTTATACTAAAATAAATTTAAAAAGAGAGAGACACTGAGAAGGGAAAAAAAAGAAATAATAGGACATAAGGGAACTTCAGGGGACCCCTAGGATTCTTATAAAGCTATGGCTTATAGCTTTAGCTATAAAACTGCATAGCACTAGGTCAGAATCCCTAAGAAATCAAAGAAAAAGAAAAGGATTTATACACAAACACACACACACACACACACACACACACACACATACACACATACATACATAGTTATAGAATCCTTTTTATTTTGTAGTAGAAAAGAATTGTAAACTGAGAAGATGCTCATCAATTGGGGAATAGCTAAACACGTTATAGGATATGATTGTGATGGAATATTATTATGCTGGAAGAAATAATGAAGGAGATGGTTTCAGAAAAACATGGGAGTACACATATGAGCTGATGCAAAGAGATATGAGTAGAATCAGGAGAATGATGTAAAAGCAACTATGATCACTAGAATATCCACAGTAGTTCCAAAAGACTCATGATGAAAAATGCTATTCATCTTCATAGAACTGAGAGATTTGAGTGTAGGTTGAAGCATATTTTTTTCTTTATCTCCTTTTTTCTTTTTTACAACATTGCAGATATGGAAATATGTTTTATGTGATTTCATGTTTAATGAGTATCATTTGTTGCCTTTTCAAAAGGTAGAGAAGGAATGGAGGAAGTGAGACAATTTTGAATTGATCAGAAAAAAAAATTTTAAGTTTTTAAAAACTGCAACTCAAACACACTTTCTACTTGATGACTTTTTTGTTTTCTTCAAGAACTTGTATTCTTCTTTCCAAACTATCTTGTTAATTACTATGTATTTATTCTTTTTATATTTATTTTTTATAGGCATGTGCCAGGAACTGTGCTAAGCATTTTATAAATATTATCTCATTTGAATTTAATAAATGCATTTGGATTGATTATAAAAGACCATACACATCTAATATGGGGATGGAGTTCTTCTTGCTTGACCAATTCAATGAATATCATATTGAACTATGTTTTGAACTTAATGAGTTTGAGATGCCCATGGGCCATCCAGTTGAAAGTATCTAATAGACATAGTTTGTGATGTGCTGCTTGGACTTCAGAGAGAGACCAAGGTTGGTTTTATAACATCTGGAAGTCATAGGTATTAAGAAGATAATTAAACCCATGGACAATTTTGGTCATTAAGAAAGAGGGTATAGAGAGATGAGAAAAAGCCTCAGGAAAAAGCTTTGGAAATTATGAATGATTATTAAGAATCAAATAGCAATATCGGTGCATAGTACTGTACTTTATAAATTATAACATTAAATCATTGTTTGTTGATTGCTCTGGTAAATATATATATGAAGACCTCCATAATCATTCTTAAAGTCTTGCTGTAATTTTTCAAATCATTTTATTTTTTAAATGACAATCTTGAAAAAAATGATCAGTTTGTCTTTGTTAATTTGTGGAATTTATCTGTTTGTGGGAGTATTTTGCTTTTTAAAAAACAGTATTTGTCAACTAATTAAAGGTTTTATTATTGTTTTCCATTCATTGATAAAGATTGGTTTGTATTTACATTCTGAGTTTTTATTTGAATTGATTATTGGCTTAATTTTTGAAGATAGTGAAAATATATCTGGTGTTTTCAATAGTATTTTATTTTACATGTAAAATAATTTTCAGCATTTATTTTTTTAAGCTTTTGAATTCCAATTTTTTTCCCTTTTCCCCTTTTTTACTTCCTACCTTCTCAAGACAGCAAGAAATTTGATATAGGTTGTATAAGTAAGTGTAGTCATTTTAAACATATTTCCATATTAGTCATGTTGTAAAAGAAAAGTCAGGACAAAAGGGAAAAAAAAAACATGAGAAAAAAAAGCAAATCAAATAAAAGATGAAAATAGTATGCTTCAATCTGCATTCAGTCTTCATAGTTCTCACTCTGGGAACAGATGGTATTTTCCATGCCAAGTCAATTGATATTGATTAGGATTACAATATTGCTCAGAAGAGCTAAGTTTATTATAGTTGATCATCACATAATCTTGTTTCTGTGTACAATGTTCTCCTGGTTCTGCTTACTTCTTTAAGTATCAGTTCATGTAAGTCTTTCCAGACTTTTCTGAAATCAGCCTGCTCATCATTTCTTATAGAACAATAATATTCCATTACATTCATATACCACGATTTATTCACCCATTCTCCAGTTGATGGATATCCACTTAGTTTTCAGTTCCTTGCTACTAGGAAAAGGGCTACCACAAACATTTTTCCACACGTGGGTCCCTTTCCCTCCTTTAAGATCTTTTTGGGATCCAGACCCAGTAGAGACACTGCTGGATCAAAGGGATATATATGCACAGTTTGATAGCCCTTTGGGCTTAATTTTAGATTGCTCTCCAGAATGACGCAATTAGTTCACAACTCTACCAACAATCACTTATTTATTTTGGTTCAAACTGTTTCCCTTTTATTAATGTCCAAGTCATTATACAAACAGGGATAAAGTAAATAATACTTTATCAAGAGCATCTGCAGATAAATGTGTGTAATCAAGTAGGATTATTAATTAATCCTTAAGGAATCCCCTGAAAGAACACTTTTGGGGAGTTTATTTTCAAATTTTAATTGTTTGATGTCTGTAGTCCTCTTACTTTATCTAGGAGACTTGAAGTTCTTAGAGATTGTAAGGCCAGTGGCACATGAGTCATGGCAGGCCCTGAGCTGGGGAGGCTCCTCACTAGAGTGGCAGGACTGATTCATTAAGGTTTTTGGAATGGTATTCTATAAAATAGATTTGCTTGTTTTTTTGAACTGGACACCCAGTTTCATTGATTTAGTGAATTCCTGGACAAGAACACTTCCTCAGCCAGTTCAAATCTACTATTTTTTATCATTTATAATCTCTGTGAATTGAACAGGATTCCTATGAGATAAAGTGCTTTGCCCATGGTCATCAATGTAAAAATCTGACGCAAACTCTCCTTTCACTACAGCATATTGCTTTTTATGAGGCAAAAAAAGTACAAAATAGTCCTCCATCCTGTGACATTGCTTTCTTCTTCCACAGGAATGGTGGGAGAAAAAAAATAGAACATTCTAAGAAATGTACACTTTTCTTTTGAGCGTCTGCAAACATTAGTTTAATTATTGTTATTCAGTTATTTCAGTCGTGGCTCTGTGACCCTATTTGGGGTTTTCTTGAAAAGAAATTGGAAAAGATTGGAGTAGTTTGCCATTTCCTTCTCCAGCTCATTTTACAGATGAGAGAACTAAGGTAAATAGGGTTAAGTTATTTACCTAGGTTCACACAGCTAGTAAGTGTCTGAGGTCAAATTTGAACTCAAGAAGAGTCTTCTTGACTCCAGGCCTGGTATTCTATCTACTGTGCCACCTAGCTGCCAATTTAATTATTGGTATCCTTAATTTGGTCACAGAATTGTAGATTTGGAGCTGGAAGAGACCTCAGAGACCATTGAATCAAACCTTCTAATTTTACAGATGAAAAAACTGACACAGGAAAGTAAAAAAAAAAAAAAAAAAAAAAAGAAATTCATATAGGTAAATGGCTAAGACAGGATTTTAACCTTGCCCTTTCATTTTAGAACAAGTACTCTTTTCATTATACCAAATTCATATTTAATTTTTGTTCAGTGCCCAATATGCCCTACAGAATTTTAAAAACAAACCACCCCTCCTCCATTTCTCTATTTGCATTTTCAATGTAAAAGAAACCAAAAAAACAAAGATGATTCTGATAAATAGAAAGATAAAAATTATTGAAGATTTGCTGAATGCTTTTGGAAGTGTTGATTTTATTACGAAATCAAAGGTAGTCAGAAATATCATTTTCATGTGTGAAATGGATCATCTTGCCTTGCAGTGCTCAAGATGAACAGATCATCACAAATGAAATAGTTTGCAGTGTAAATATGCCAATATCTGTCATAGTTTAACTAGACAAATTTAATGATGAATATGAAAAATTTTGCTACACTAGAATTTTAGAACCCCTGCTTCATAATGGTTATAGGTTTATTAATTTTGTCTTTTAAAGGGACAGGTTAGTTGATCTTCCTACTCTTGCTAGAAGATACCTACCCTGCTGTGTTCTCTTTGGGTTCATTCTGTTCTTTCAAGTTCTAGTAGAGCAGGGAGAAACAACTGTTTTGTCAATGGCATTATATTCACAATTATATATGAATACCTTCAAGAAGAATTTTCCCTTACCATCAGTTTTACTGTTAGCTAAATCCTTAACGTTTTTATTTGCTTCTGACTGAAATCCTCCTGCTCACCTGCTAATCAATAACTAGGTCTAATGACAAACTTGCATTCCGAAGTTTCCACAGTTATCTCAGATTCATCTGCTCTTCATAATAGGCTGCCTTAAAAAAGCTTGAAAATCTTTTCTAGCTACAGCTATTTAAAGATATTGTGGATGACTTAAAAGATTTTCAAGGATAATTTTGTTTTTAAGGGATTTCTCCCCCCTTTTGAGTTGATTTTAGAACCTAAGATAAATTTTGAGCTCTGACCAGCACTGAATAATATCACACAAACAAATGAAATTGGCTACATGTCTTAACAGACAAGAAAGGACTGGCTATAAATATGGAAATCATTTTAGAATTCAATTCTTTGTGTATAGTAAGATCATTAACTATTATAACAGAGGTCAAAATACAAAATGAGAAGAAAAGATAAGGATGGAATGAAAGCATTTTGTGGAATTACATCATCTCTGACTCCAACTTTTAAATAAACTGGCTTTTAAAAATGAAAAATGGACAAAAACAAGAAAATGACATTTTCATTTTTAGAGGTTTAAATAATCTAAAATAGTTTCCCAAACAAGGGGTCCAAAAGAACCTAGGAACTGCCTTAAGTAGTAAACACTTGGTCTTTTTATGAAGTGGAGAACAAAGAAGCTAAAGGGAGCATCAGCCTGCGCTAAGGTACAAATACATTATACAACAGCTTACTGGAAGTATTGTTTCATAAATGGTTGAAAAGCATTTGAGGGGAAAACAAGTCTGTACAGACAACTTCTGGTTATGATGTGAAAAATCCTAGAGGTATTTAGCTATCACATAAATACTTTAGCAAAAATCTACAAACATCTGACATCGGATGAAATAATATTCAAAAAATGTAAAGAAAAATAAGAGTCAGTTCTTTCATCATTCCCAGATTGTACAAAAATAGGCACAGCCATTTTGGGGAAATAGAGCTTCCAACTAGCAACTAGCTAGTACAACTAGCAACTAACTAGCAAGTTGGAACTTAGCAACTAGCAACTACACAACTAGCACAGTACACAGCAACTAGCTGTAACTAGCAACTAGCAAGTACACAAGTAGACAGGGGAACCTGAAGCCCATAGTGTTCTGAGTAGGACCCTCTTGGTGACTAGAATCCTGTCATGCAGTAAGCATGGAAATTTCATGTCAGCTGGAAGTCTATGGCTCTGAGCAAGCACACTGTGTGGGAGCCAGGACCCTGGGTGCTATGATTGTTACTTGTGAGGAAAAATGACTTGACTGGACAGATAAGAATAACTAGAAGGAATAAAACAAGAGATGTTTAGAATAAAAGTAAAAGTGAAATGAGAGCTCTGGGAGAAAAAATTGGGAAGAGATTAAAATAGCCTAGGAAAGTAGAAAAATTTGAGTGTCCGAATCTCTGAAAATCAGGAGGCAATAAAAATTATTATAGCATAATCAAAAGATTAAAAAATAACAAGAAAATGTAAGGTATCTAATATTAGATCAGCAAGAAATAATTGTCCAAAATAACCCAAATGTTCTATTTTAAGACCTAATAAAAGCAAACTGCACAGATTTATTAGAGCTCAAGGACAAAAAGAAAACAGAAAAAGCCACCTGTTGCCTCTTGAACACCAAATTGAAAACTTCCAGGAATGTCATAAGGAAAATTTAGAGCTTTCTGGTTGAAGAAAAAGTACTACAAGCATCCAGAAGGAAAATTTACAAGTACCAAATAATTGCAGTCTGGATTACCTAAAACTTGATAGAAACAAGTATAAAGGAGAAAAATTTTCAGTATGATATTCTAAAGGGCAAAAGATAAAAGCTTATGACCAAGGCAAGACTGTTTAATTCTGTAGGAGGGAAATGGATCTTTAATAGAATAGAGGACTTAAACTATTCATGATAAGACTAGAGTTAAGTAAAATCTTTGAAACATAAGGACACAGAAATTATGAGGAACCTGCAAAGTAAAAGCAACAAATGAACTAAATGATTATTATATATCTACAATAGGAATGGGGAGAAAAGACAAATGTTCCTTCAGAACTCACTTTCTTCAAAGGTCAGTCACAGAGTGAGTTGAGGTTAAACACTAGGCCTAGGGGCAGTTTTTTTTTTTTTTTGTGGATTTTAAGAAAAAGGAATAATAAATACACTAAGAAAGGTCTAATTTTTTCATATTAGTGTTTATACAAGAAGTGTAAGCATGAAGTAAAGAATGGGGAGATGCTTAACTAAACCAGATAGTTCAACCAGGATTGAACACACATGCAAATGCACACTACATGCACTGTACATGCTACACAGATGCACACAAATACCATATTTGGGGTAGAAGTATTAATTCAACAGGAAAACAAGTGAAGACTAAAAAGAAGTGTTTGTAAAGTTCCTAGAGTTGCATAATTATAGAGTATTAAAGGAAGTATCTGATTTTATAAGTGAAGATTTCAGTCTGTCTTTGACTTTAATCTCATGCTCAGGCACTAAATCTTAGCATTCAAATGACTTGCTAAGGCTCACTCAGACCAACAAGTGTCAGGAATTAATTTGAATCCATATTCCTGCGTCTAATCTCGTTCTGTCTATTATAACATGCCTTAATCTTAGCCAAGTAGGTACTGAAAAATCTCTGTCAGAGGCAACATAATTCCAAAGACATCAAAGGATGAATTTTTATAACATTTTGGAGCTTTTAAAAGAGTACAAAAGATCATGTATATAAGTACTTTTAACCTTCAAACTGGGGCTTACAGCATTAGCAGCTATCAACTCATACACATATTTCCCCTCTTTAAAATTTAAAATCTTTATGAAAATGATATATTCATACATTGAAGATATTCTTGATGAAAAACAAAAAGCTTATATAAAGCTTTTTGAAAATTTCTTTTTATGATTGACAATATCTTTATACTTGCACAAATAATTTTATACTGTTCTTTGTTGAATGTGGTAATGGTCATATCTTTAGAATGATATTCTAGCTTTCATGTGAAATGGAATGTCATGGAATTGGAGGACATGTTAGATAGTTGTTATCTGTCCTGCATATGGCCCAAAAGAATGGTGTTTTTCTGTTGATCATGAGACTTTTCAAATGCTTTTCTTTGTAAATATCAGTAGTCCTTTGGAATAGATTAACTTGACCATCTACACTGAATGAAATGAATTAAAGACATATAGCCTTGGTTATGACATACGTGATATGAGACATTTCTTACAGCACATGCAGATTTTCCTTGCCTGTTTGTAGTTAATTATTTGGAAGGGTGTGTGTGTGGGGGGGAGGGTGGAGTTTGAATTGTATCATAGTGAAGTCTCATAATTAGCTGTTGAGCCAAATATTGGATGAGCAACAAGAGGAGTGTTCTCCTATCTGCTTGTTAATTTTCCAACTTTTGGACAATCAGATTTTACTGACTTGACTCTCCAGAAAATTCTTTTGTAGATTTAGACAATGAGCCATCGGTTCTTTTGACTTGGCACCTAATTTGGAAACTTTAGTCATTACTGAGTATAAGATCCTTGATTGTGAATAGCTGAAAGCAACTCCCCTCCCCGTTTTCTATAATTTCTGGGGAACAGGAAATGTCTGCACATGGCCCCAAAGAATGGTCAGCTAACTTATATTGGATTCATAAGGATATGTTTCTTGGCCCAACCTGTCTCCCCTTTGGGGAACTACAGAGTATTCAAGGAAGACTACCATATATGGTGTGAGGGCTTTGCCAAATCCTTTTCAGAACTGCTCAGCCACCTTTGGTGTTCACTCAGTATTCAATTCTCACCTTTTGCTCCAAGGGGCTGTAACCATAGGCATCAGCCACACCCCATTAAAGCATCTTGGCAGATGGGCTAACCCAGGATGCCAGTGACTGACAAATCTTAGGCCTGTAGGTGACTTAGAGAAATCCCCATCCCAGGCATGTGGACTATTTCTGGCACAATGGGTGGATGAGAACTGTTTGTTCCCATGGCCACGAAGGTGGCTAAAGAAGGTGCTGTGGAGTACTTAGAACTGAGTCAGATAGGGTCATCCACTACATTGAGGTCGTCACCGGTCATCTTGACTTTTTTGGTCTCGCCTCCGGACTTTGATGACTCTGGAAGAGAGAGACATTGATGACTGCCTCACTTAAATCTAATTCATCCACAAGTCAAGATATCAACCCATCATGATGTCATTAGTGGTCTTTGAAAATGGAGGATGAACATCACTTTGGAGAACTGATAGTGCTTTTTATATATGAGGCTTCTTGTATCTATCCAGGCCTATTTTTAAATATCATTCTTCTCCTAATTTACTAGTATGACTTGCCTAATTGTTGAGTTATCTGTATGTATAGTTAAAAATCCAGCAGAATTTAATAAACAGAGCAGATAGGAAAATTATTCTACAATATCTCTTACTTTAGGAGACACCATTTTAAAATCATGTTTTCATGGTATTGTTGGAAAAGTACTTGCTTCTCTCCTTATTAGGGAGAAGCACATTAAACAAACATGCCTTTAAAACAGTTAACCCCAATTTTTTGCCATTTAGATGAATAGTACAAAGTCCAAATTTGATAGAAGAAAAATTTTACGTATTATCAGTGTCTTAGCTTTTCTGTGTACGTATCCATTTTCATTGTAACTGCATATTTTTCATTTCTAAATCAAACAGCTAGATAATAGGAAATTTACAATTATTATCTACTGCTTAATTGCCTTTTAACAAGTAGTACTATCACTGATGACAATAACGTATATATGAACGCACACACATATGAAAAAAGTGCTTTTGAATATTTTTCAGGAAGTATCCAGACTTTTTGAAGATTTTGAGGTATTTCATATATGAATGAATTATTAATGTTGATGGTATCCTTTTGAATGTGTATTTTACTCTTATATCTTGAGAAATCCCTCTTACATTTGCTTTGTTTTTTTTTAATCACTAAAATGATTATATGTAATGATAATATTCAGACATTTATGTCAAGTGATATTTGGAGTCTATGTGGTAAAGTAGAAATAACATTAGACATTGAATCAGAAAACCACAGTTCATCTTAGGTTAGCTTTGGCATCTAGGCTAAACTTTCTATCTTCTTTGGATTATTATAAAATAAGAGTAATAGTTGAGCTATCTCCCTCACAAAGCTGTTAAGAAGAAAATGTTTAGTATTATTAATGTATATAAAAATTTTTATAAACAATTATAAAATACTACTTAAATTATTTGGAAAAACTTAAAAGGTTTTGAATAAATGAATATTTTAAGTCAAGTTTTCTGTTCAGTATTGTGACTACAGTAATATTGATATTAACCATTTATATTTTTCTGGTGTAGATAAATCTTACTATGTTAACATTTTATTCTAAATCTTACATTTTATTTGAAACTTCTTCCTGTTAATTTTATTGGTGGATTATTCTCCAGCAATACAGAGCGCAAGCCATTCATGTGTTCTCAACTTGGTCAGTAATTTTCCATAATCTTACACAAATCCTCCAGAGGCTTTGTCTCTTAGATTTTTAGAAGAGCTATTTCAAGTTTCATGCAAACAACAACAATAGGAAACTCACAAATCCTTATACCTAATGATTTATGGATTTTTAAGCTAAAAAATATTAAAAGTGTAATTGAAAGATTTTAAAATTTTTGTTTTTATTTTTTAGGTGATGGATGTGGACACACTGTATTAGGTCCTGAAAGTGGAACTTTTACATCAATTAACTACCCACATACCTATCCTAATAGCACAGTTTGTGAGTGGGAGATCCGTGTGAAGGCAGGGGAGAGAGTACACATCAAATTTGGTGATTTTGACATAGAAGATTCAAATTCTTGTCACTTTAATTATTTGAGAATTTACAATGGAATTGGACTCCGCAGGACTGAGATAGGTAGGAATCTTTTTTTTTTTTGTAAATGTATTTGTAATGCTTTTATAGCTTTATTTAACACTAGAAGGACCTGAATTTAAAAATACTTCTAGTATTATACTATGTCATTTGGCATATGATTTGTTTTTATCCATCAAGCAAAGAAAATAAAGATAGAAAATAAAATTTTTGCATCAGTTAACACATATCTTCCCCTTCTAGTGTTAAAAATCTTGTAACTTGATCTTTGTTTTAACTTTTAATTGTTCAGATTTTGTTTTGAGGAATATTCCTAGGAGTTATTTGATATGAGTATGTGAATATTACATATATGGATTTGATAAGAATATGTGAATATTTCAGATATGGATATTTCATAGAGAGAAAATTATCATTTTCTGTTGGTTTTCATCATCCTTTGAGAGCAAGGATTGTCTTATTTTTCTCTTTATTCCTTGCACTTGGGACAGTGCTTTACTCATTGTAAGAACTTAATAAATGCTTTATTAACTCATTTATTGATAATTGTACTGTTTTCCTTTATATAACTCTCCTGTAGCTGTCAAAAGAAAAGAAGTTAATCTTCTAACCATTAGATTTCTTGACAATTGATTATATTTGTACTTAAAGTAGAAGTATAATTTATTCTAGGAGGTTCATTGGTATTATAAAAAATGGAAAGAATATTGCTTATTTATTATTATTTTAAGAAATAAAGAGCCAAGATAAAATCAGGCTAGGACACTCCCTCCCCTTCCCTTTTTATAAAACTCAAGTATTTGTTGTATTAGCTTAACTGTTAACTGAATAAAAATGAAAAATTCTGAAATTCCTGTGTGTTGTCTTAAAGAACTTTTCATTCATTAGAAAATGAATGGATTATTCTTGGGCAAGTGTGGTGAGCTTTTTCTTCTAGCCCGGTTAGCTTAGAGGCCTATCTCTCTGCTTGGTTCCAAGAGCTCTCTCCGAATGTCTTTAAATCCAAAGGTCTGGTCCTTCAGCCTCTGCCTCTGCTTTCTTCAGCCTCCAGCCAGCTCCAGTCTTCATGTCATTCCGGTGAAATCTCGACTTGTAGCGTCTTCCTCTCTAGAACTCTCCGACTGGCCCATTGGCCTATTTATGCTCCTTCCAGAGAGAGGGATTATGGGTAGTTCTACTTAGTACCTTGTTTCAGGTTCTGCCCAAAACATCTTCTTGTAAGATTAGATCAACTCTAATTACTTAGCAGTTAGTAAGGATTCCAACATCTCCCCCTTTCTTTTGTTTTAAAACATAGGGGGTTTCTGAGGGGGTACACATAAATTCATCAATATGGGCCAGAACTTTGTAACAGATATACATGGTATACATAAATCCATCAATATGGGAGGCATTATACATAATTTACATAAGTACATAGCAATATAACACAGGCTAGTAGTAATGTAACAACATGAATCAACCTAAAAATTTACACATGTCCATAAGTCCTAGAAACAGTCCAATAGGATTCCATTGTCCATTAGTTCATGTGCCAGAAATCCAATAGTTCCTGTAAGCCCTGAAGTACTGCAAAAGTCTCATCAACAATTTTTCATCTCAGGGAACCCAATGATTCTTGCTGGTTTTTCAAGAAGTAAAACAGTTTCATCTTGTGTTAGGAAATCCAATGATTCCTGAAGCTTTTAAAAGTCTTTTTAACAGTTTCATAGTCAGCCATCTGATTCTTTCTCCATCTGTGGAAATATAAGCAGATCCTCTTCCCCAAGCAGTTAATCTAATTCCCTTCTATTTACCAAATTTGGGATTTCTCCTCATCATCTGGTAATTACATTGGAGTCGTTTGCATTGGATATTGTCTTGTTGTCTTAAAAGGCCTGTATTCTTCCCAACTGTAATCCTGATTGCTTTTCTGTTGGTTGATGACATCAGAGTCCTGAATTTCTAAAGTCTCTCTGGGTGTAACCTCAGCTGCTATCATGCCCCACCTGTCCTTTGATTGATACTTTAGAGCTGGGCCCTGCCTCTCATTCCTCTGGGTCAATATACATTTAGAGGCCCAGTGAAAGCCTCCGTTACATTTTGGACATGGGGTTTTGGTTTTCTCTCACCCTGTCTTCTCACTCTATCTCCATATCTACAATGAGCTCTCAAATGTCCAATTTTTCCGCACTGAGAACATCGACGAGTTTCTCTAGAATTCCTCTGCCAAGAAGGACCTTGTCTTTCCATGTTCATCATAGTCTGGGCATAATAAGCATTTGGGCCCACTGTGGCACAGCGTCTTATGATTTCCTCTAAAGGAGCATCTTTGTCTAGCCCCCATATAATTCTTTTGCAAACCTCATTGGCATTTTCCTTAGCCAAATGTTTAGTCATTATTTCTGTTGCTGCATTGTCTCCAATGGTTCTTATTACAGCTGTTTGTAAACGTCCCACAAAATCTGCAAAAGGTTCATTGGGACCTTGCTCTATTTTTGTGAAAGCATTATTTCCATCTTTCTGTCCAGGGAGAGAATTCCAAGCTTTTATGGCAGCCTTAGAAATTTGCTCATACACTGTTGTGGGATAATAAATCTGTTCTGAACTCTCTGCATACTGACCGTCACCAGCTAGTTGGTCAAAAGTGATTTGTACAATAGCTCCTGTTTGCCTATTGCGTTGGGCTTGAATCCTACATAATTCATGAAACTCCGAAAGCCACAATAAATTTTGTCCTGGTTCTAGACAAGTTTTCGTTATGGATTTCCAGTCATTCGGGGTTAGGATTTCATAAGACAAATTATCCAGTAACATCTTCACATAAGATGATGTAGCCCCATAAAGAGTGCAACCCTTTTTCAAATCTTTAATTTTTTCCAAATTAAAAGGAGTGTATTTTCTCTCTTTTTGACCTGAAGAGTCAATCTTTTCAATCACAGGATATGCATTTATAAAATCAGATATATCTTCTCCTTCATTTTTTGCTTTAATTAATGCTTTTTCTAATCTTGTCAAATTCTGCTTTACAGGAGAAGCTGACTGTGTTTCTGCCTCTCTCCCTCCCCCTTGTTCCACCCATGAAGGGTTAATTGCGGGGGGAGGGTCATGAGATGTGGAATCACCTAATTCCTCCTGCTGTGAAGTATCATACTCAGAATTGTAATTAACTCCATTCTCATCTGATTCGTCCTCCTTTTCACCTAGTAAAGTTGGCATTTCTTCCTCCTGTACTTTCCTTTTCATCATTCTATCACTTAAATAACTTCTTATAGCCAATTGTATTACATTATATGTATTAATTATTGAGTTAGGCCATTTTTATCATAGAATTGACAAAGATCCTCTCCAACCAATTTCCATTCATTTAGATCTAATTCCTTATCAAGAGAGAAACAAGGACATATGTCCTTTACAGTTTGTAAAAGTTCAGTGATTTGCTGTAAACTTAAAATTAAACCTTGGCTTTCCATAATTTTGACAATGCTCTCTAAACATTTTCCTTGAACAGAAACAGGCTGTTTTCTAAATATCTGTCCCATCTTAGGTGAAATTCTACTTTAACTCTTCTAACAAAATTTCTTTGTTGCACTCACCCTAATTTCTGGGTTGAAGTCTTTTCCACTGGAACAGGATCAGAGGCTTTTCCACTTGAATCAGGATCGTAGCTTTTCCACTGAAATCCACTGAGGGGGTCTGTTAGCCCCACGTTGGGCTCCAAAATGTGGTGATCTAGTTCAGATGGATCTGAATCGGTCCCTGTTCGGGCGCCAAAATGTGGTGAGCTTTTTCTTCTAGCCCGGTTAGCTTAGAGGCCTATCTCTCTGCTTGGTTCCAAGAGCTCTCTCCGAATGTCTTTAAATCCAAAGGTCTGGTCCTTCAGCCTCTGCCTCTGCTTTCTTCAGCCTCCAGCCAGCTCCAGTCTTCATGTCATTCCGGTGAAATCTCGACTTGTAGCGTCTTCCTCTCTAGAACTCTCCGACTGGCCCATTGGCCTATTTATGCTCCTTCCAGAGAGAGGGATTATGGGTAGTTCTACTTAGTACCTTGTTTCAGGTTCTGCCCAAAACATCTTCTTGTAAGATTAGATCAACTCTAATTACTTAGCAGTTAGTAAGGATTCCAACAGGCAAGATCATTGTATACATGTGTATATTTCAGAATAGTTAAGTCTGTATAAGTAAAGAAGCTTCAATCACCTCCCTATTTGGAGCAGCTAATAGCACAGATTTTTAGTTGTAATTTATGAAGGTATTATATAAGACAACTTTTCTTATTAAGAATTCATATAACATTTTCTGAATTGATGATCTTTCCTGGTACTTTTGTGGAAAAGGTTGGTAGAGCTGTTTCTATTTCACTTTGAGAAAATGAAGTATAGAACAAAAACTGTTAACTGCCTCTGTTCCACAAGTTTAAATAATACAGTTAAGAATAGAAGATATGTTCTCCACCTTTGTGAGAATACTTTCTGTTTTTAGACCAGACTGTGATTATGGAGAAGTAAACTCCACATTTATACCTAATCTTTAATTCTCATAAATAAGATGAAAAACTGACACTTAATTTGAGGAAAAGCTGAACTAATCACAAGCTGTCTTCCAGGGGACATCTGATCCCCTTGAGACTTTCAACAGTGCAATTTGACAAATACATATTAAATGCTTCTTTGTTCAAGGCATTGCTCTAGGCATTGGGAGATACAAAGACAAAAATTAAAGTAGTTTTTATTCTTAAGAACTTATATATTTTACTAGGAATGTGCAAAGATGGTATGATGATAGAATACTAAGACCCAGAGAATTCAAGAAAGGCTTTCTAAAGGAAGTAGCATCTGAACTGAAAAGGAAATGCATTTGAGATATGAGGGATAGGTAGCCTGTACAAAAAGGAGGTGATCCATGAAATGTAGGGTGTGAGGATAACTAATAATCTAATTTGGCTGGAATGTATTATGTGTTGATATGGAGGGATTTGAAATATCTTTATAGGTAAGTGGGAGTCAAATTGTAGGAGGGGGGAGATTAAATAATGGGCGGAGGAATTTATCTTGCTGTTAGAATCTGTTAGAAATTAGTTTGAAGAGACCTAGTTCATGCTTTAGGAATACTGATTTGGCACATATATAGTGAATGGATTGAAGATAGAGAAGGAAAGAAAATAGAATTTGGAAGAGTTAATTAGCCTGCTTATTTCTCAGGATCTAGAGCAGGGGTCCTCAGACTTTTTAAATAGGGGGCCAGTTCACTGTCCCGCAGACTGTTGGAGGGCTGGACTATAGTAAAAACAAAAACTTTGTTTTGTGGACCTTTAAATAAAGAAACTTCATAGCCCTGGGTGAGGAGGATAATCGTCCTCAGCTGCCACATCTGGCCCGCGGGTTGTAGTTTGAGGACCCCTGATCTAGAGCATAGGAAGAGATGATGACCTAAAATTTGGACAATTTTTGAGGGGCATAGTAGGAAGATTGAGCAAAGACATGGTAATCTCAGGTTTTTTCGTAAAGTAAGAGGGTGATAGCTTCTGTAGGAAATGAAACATGGAGTGATTCTGAGGTCTCCAAGAGAGGGGAACAGCCATTGTCTGAAGTGGAGCAATCATGTTGGATTGAATTGGACTAAGAAAGAGTCTGTTTTGGTAGTCTGTATAAGTGCTAAGTAGCTAGGACTGTCATCCTTTGAGTGGAGAGATAAGGATATATTTGAAAAATGTAGATGAGGTGTAATTGATGGGATTTAGTAGCTGATAGACTACTATATGGGAGAGAGAAGGAATTTCATTCTAGGGTATCTTTGAGATTGGGAACCTGGGCAACTCTGAGAGTAATGGTTCTTTAAAGAGATATAATAAAGAAAGTTTAGAGGGTAAGGAGCAAGTTTTAATGAGTTGTTTTGTAAAAATGTTGAGTTTGGGGTGCCTATAATAGTAAGTCTAAATAGAGGCAAATAAAGGAATGTGCCAGTCAGCTTGTAATTGCTCAGAAAGCTGACTTACATATTTAGTGTGAGCATTTATACCTCAGAAATATTAAAAGTCAGGGTTCAGTTGTTTTATTGATTGTTTAGACAATAAAGTGATAGAGAAAAGGTTATAATACAGATTAAATTTGCGAAATTTTGGGAGGGGGCAGAGATCCATTTACTGGCACATTCCTAGAGATAATCTAGCAGGCATATTTGGAGAGTTGGACTTCTAATTCAGGAGAAAGATTAGAGCTATAAATATAAAACTGGTAAGTCATCTGGATAGAGTTGATCATTGAATTAGTGGAAACTGATAAGATCAGCAAGAGAAAAGTAGAGAAATAGTAAAGTCCCAGCACAGTTCTTTGGTAAATCTGAGGAGATTAATAGTGAACCTTCTAAAGAAGCTGAGATGAGAGTTAGAGAAGTAGGAAGAAAGGAGAGTAATGTCAGAAAAAGCCAAAGGAGAAGAGTACCTTGGGAAGATGGGCAAAGATGTCCATTTAAGAGATTATGATGGTCTTTTGTCAAGGATTGGCTTGGAGTGCAGTTTGCAAGGGAGATGAGTGGGCAGGTGGTGAAGAAATGGAGACTGAGCACAGATAGTTCTTTTTAGGAGTTTAGCAGTAAAAGGATGGAGAGAGATATAGGTTTGTATGATGGTGAGATCTGATGAAGTTTGTGTTAAGGATAAGAGAAAACTTGTTTGTTTGCAGACAGTAGAGAGAGAGAAAGTAGAAAGAGAGCAAGAGACAGCAGAGGAGTGATGTTGGGCCAGACCCTTGAAGGAGACATGAAACAGTATGTAAGAGAGTAGGCTGTTTCCTAGGCTAGAGCAAAGGAGGAGGGCAGGCAAAGAGTTTTGAGGGGTGTAGTAGAAAGCATTAGGAAAGACACACTAACCTGGTTTTCGTGGTAAAGTAAGTCATAGATGCCATAAGAAATGGGATGTGGGATGATCCTGAGGCCTTCAGGAGTCACTGTTTGGAGTGTGGCGATCATGTCATTATCTTTTGTTTAATAAAAACCTCATGCCTTACTAATACTGTTTGATAAATTGAGTCTGTCTATTAATTCAGTTAGTGTATAGCATTTTGGGTGAGGAAACTTCTCTCAGTGCATTTTGGCTTCTCTGCACCTTGGTTATTTGAGAGTGATTTAGGGACACAGAGGCTTAGCAGCTTGACCAGGGTCACACAACCAAGAAAAACGAGTACAACTTAAATTCATATCTTCCTGAGCCAAGCCAATTTACCATGGCTTTTGTGCAGGCTATTTTTGGTACATAAAAATTTGAAAATTTTTATTATCTCTTAAATTCTTTCTAACTCTGACCTAGAGATCCACAACTTTGCATTTTTCCATAGTCAGTTTCATTTCATCAGTGTTCCAATTGTGAATCTTGATTTTGATATCCAGAGTTTTGTCTCATCCACAGATATGGTAGCATGCTTTCTGTGTCTTCAAGTCAAAATAAAAAATATTGAACAGAACAGGATCAAATACATAACATTATGATACTATTGTGTCCAATATAGAACCTATCTTCAGTTTGTTATCCATTCATGTCTTTCAGAAGTAACTTCTAGGTATCATAATTGGGTTTCTTGAAAGCATTTCCTAAAGAGAGACTATTTTACAGGGCATTGTTAGGTTCACTTATGGTAAGACTTGTGGAGCATTTTAGGAAGCTAATTTCTATATATCACATTGTTTCTATGGGAAAATTTGCAGTGACTTATATGTGAACTTCTGGAATCTTAAATTCAGTATTTCCTGAACTGGACAATGCTTCTTATTCAAGGGGCTATTCAAACTTTCTCTGCTTCATTGTCAGGGATTAAGGTATATACCATTTTGTAGACAGGAGGAGAGTCAAAGCACAAAGATACTTTCATTAGATCAGAGTTGGAGATACATACCAGAATTGTATCAACATTATACAAGAATGACAACTGACTATATTTGATAACTTACTGAACCACTTTTATATCCACTATCAATTTCTTAGGAAGTAAATTTGATTTGGTAGAAATAACACTGAGTTAGGAATCAGATCTCTAAGCTACTGTGTACCTTGCCTGGGTTAAGTTATATTACTTCTCTAATCTTAGTTTAGGTCTCCATAAAAGTAATTCCTCATATTTGTACATCTGTGTACATTCCCCAGTGAATGAGACTCTATTTTGCTTTCTGTCTTTACTACTACAAAAAGTGCTATTATAGATATTTTTATGTATAGATATTTTGTTCTCCTTGGGAGGGGTGGTATATTCTTAGTTGTGGCATCTTTGGACAAAACAATGGGCATTTTTGTCAGTTTTAAAAACTTAATTCCAAGTGCTTTGACAAATTCTTATAGTTTCCTTAAGAAATGTATTTGTCGTCTTCTTCCTCCTCCAATTTTTATTGTCTTTATTTTTATTTGTATTGTACTTATTTTTAATGATTTATAGCAGTGTTTCATATCTTTGTTAATATTTCAAAATTCTTTGGATAATTATTTGTTCAAATCCTTTGACCACTGAGAAACTGATTTTCTTCTATACTCTATAGGGCTTACTCCCAAAACTGTAGTGCACAAGCCCCCACTGATGTGTTTACCTTTTAACAGACACAGCTCAAAGCAAAAACCATTTCCTGGTATAGTATAGTAAAATGAATTATAACAGAAAACTACTTACTACTTATATTTAGGACATGCACTCCAACTAGTATGCATATCATCAAAAGGGAGATTCTGCAAATATAAATATTACATGTGATGAGCTTGCATACATGAGTAATTCCTACTTTAAATGAAGCAGGACCACTGGTGTTTTCTTATATTGTCTCCACAGTATGTCTTGCTGTGTGTGATATTTGTGTTGAACGTGTTGCCCCTCTGGATTCACTGGAGCTATTCTTTGCAGGATATGTTGCTCCATTAGTTTTAGTGGCTGCCTTTACAGGGCCTTTAGCTTTGTTGGACGATTATAGTTTCTGAAGTCTACAGCAGAGATGTCAAATGCACAAATCTCAGAGTTCCAGAGTGCATCCTAGACCAGCTTGAAATATAATTGGGAATTTTTTTTTTTAACAAAATAGGTAACAATGCAATATAATATAGACAATTTTACTTCTGAAAACTGTCAGTATGTATCCAGAAAGGAGCCTTATTTCCCCATTTGTATTTGACTTTGACACCAGTGGTGTCAAAGCTTTTGGCAAAGCTGAAATCCTTTTGTAAGATACTGCCAAGATTTTTTGGAACGAACCAGAATCTTTATTCTAGGAGTGGCAGAAAGCCTTCCTACTTCAGCTTTCTTAGTACCTTAGCTTTTAGGTTTCTAAAATTCTGAGCAACGCAATCCCCATTTGAAGTACCAAACTCTCTCCTTCCAAACTTTGACATTTTCGGTGCAGAATGTATAAGTTCAGAAAACAGTGACCTTAAATTCTCATTCCAGGCTCCATGCAAGTAAGAGATATAAATGGAAAAGCAAGATCATTTTTGCTTTCATTTTCGCTTACATTTTTAGTAGCTAACAGCTACAAGTCAGATGGAAAGGCATATGGTTCTTAGAATACAATGGCAGAGCAGATTGTAATATATCATCTTTAATGTCATTCCCCTTGATAAAACTAAACACATTCCTTATTTCGAACTGTTTAATAGTGCAAATAGCTTTACTGGGGAACACTTAGTTTTCCAAGTCTCCATTAGCTGGGGCTGATAAGGAGGGAAGGACTGTAGCCCCTGCAGAAGAACTTACTGGGTCTCATCTTGGTGAGGTTTGCTACCCTGAATGATGGCTACATGAAAGCAGGTCCTGTGGGCTGGGGTAGTTCTTCTGTTAATGGGGTCCTCAGGCTTTCTTGGCTTCTGGTCACTGGTTGGTATTGACAGTGACAAGAATGGTAGACTTTGTCCTAGTTCACAAGATAATCTGTATCTGAGGTAGAACTGTTACCTGTCTTCCTGACTCCCAAGTTTAGTACTATGTGTACTATACTTTTCCCTTTTAAATTTTCTTAAATAACTTTTTTTTTAGTATTGGTATACATTCTATAGTTTCAGTTCATTGAGATTTACTTTGTATGATCTGGTAACTTAAAAGCATTTTTTTTCTTTTTCTCTTTTTTTAAATTGTTACCTAGAAGTGGAAGAAAGATTAAGTATTTCTATTATGCTACTATAGTATAAATTTGACAGTAGAGATGATGTCTGTCTTTGTATTCACAGCTCTACTTAATGTGTTTTATTTGTTGTGTCTTGTTGTACTTACTTTTTAATAAATCTCTCTTAGACTCTTTTATGGCAAAGAACATCCAGTACTGGTGAATCTGGTTGAAGCTGTACTCTTTAATAAGAATCAACTGGCTTATGTAAATTTTTTGCTTGGTATGACTTATCTTACTTTTAGCTATTTCCAACTGGTTTGAAAAGTTAATGTGCTAGGCGATAACTTTGGGTTCAGCTTGCTTTGCAACTAACAACTATAAAGCAGCTAATGAAGCCAAAAATTGAAGTCATACTTTGTTTGGGTGGTGTTTGGAAAGAGTGTGAAATACTTCTGTGTTTCTATTTTAAAAAATAGGTTTTTATTTTTAGTATCCAAATCCTTTCTTCCCTAGAATTTTAAATTAATAATACAATATTTAAGAACTCTAAGCCTTAAACTTTTGTCATCTTTTTTCTATTGTGGATTAAAATGTAAAGAATGTGATTACTGCTGGATGTTTTTTTTTTTTTTTTTTTTTTTAAACTGCTGCTTTTTTGGTGGGTGGAGATGTGGGCTGTATATGTGCTAAGACATAAAACTTGAGTGTAAAAAGGAATCCATATAAAGTTAGGTTTGTACTCAGTGATTACCTAGTAGAATGGTGTTTTTGACAGTAATTCTCCTCAAGGGTAAGATTGTTTCTATCTTAAAGAATATCAAAGGTATTGGCATAGTGATGACAGGTGTCTGTTCTTTGCTTTTTAACCTTCCACAATAAGATATTTAAGCTGAAATCTTTTTTGGAAAATTTCAGGGCATAATAGTATGTTCTTTTTGAAATAATGAAAGAGGAATTCTCCTAGCATGGGAAATAACCAAAGAATTTATGTGACAGAAACTTAGGTTACAAGTTCTGATCAAAATGAAAATAAACAAAAAGTACAGTGTAGTGCAGAAAGGTGATTTACATTGAAAATATTACTAGATCAGTTTTCAAGAGCTGTGCAGAAGTGGTCATGATTTGAATTTGAACTATTTGAAATTATCAATTTATGTAAAATATGGTTATTATTTCTGCCCAATGAAAAAATTTTAAAATAAGCTTTAATCTAGTTAATAATATAATATAAAAGCAAAAGGCAAGAAAACTGTTTCTGACTCAAATTTGTTACAAAGTAATAGGGTGTAAAGGAAAATTTTTTTAAATTTAAAAATTAAAAATTAGCAAATATCATAAACTGTGTAATAATATAACAAAATATGTTGTTGAAAATATTTTTAGTAGTGTAAACTGAACTGTCTTTTCTTTGTCTTCTTGTACTATCCCCATATTTCAGAGAATTTGCATACTTTCACATTCTTTATACAATGTACCAAGTATAGATAGATGGTCTGGGGCATTTTCTAAAATCGCTAGTGCTTTAAACTCGGTATTGTTGTCCTTGCAATATTTTTCTACTGTTAGGCTAAAATAACTTAGAGCTGTTTTTTGAAAATAGCTTTTTAGTCTTCAATGCTTTCTTGTTTGGCCGATAAAACCTTGGAAAGCAATCAGTAATTTTAAACTTTAGGAGCATGAATATTTCAAGATCAATAGACAAGCATTGCTTTTCATTTAAAATCTCCTTCTACATTGCCTCTCTAGCTCTGTAAAAGTGTTAGGTTATTCTTAGACAATTTAAAAGAAAATTGAGTTTTTTCTTTCCTAGAAATATATGTTCTAGAAGGTACTCTTTCCCAGAAAAATCTATTTTATCTATATTAAAAGTTTGTTTATAAGTATAATCTCTTCCTTTCTTTTTCAAGACATGATGATATATTTCCCTGCCAAGTCTTCATCTGTACTGGCTGTCTCTCCAGTAATTTTAATATTATGCAGTTGAATTTGATTTTGAAAACAACTGAATCAGTCATAGCTAGCAGTAAAAGTTCCTTCACTATCCACTTCATTCTCATTTTCTTTTTCTTCCTTAAAGAAAGTAGAATCTTTTGACTGAATGACTACTCTGCTAAGAACAAGTTGTTTTTGTTTTTGTTTTTGTTACGATCTTCAATCCTTTACAGATAAAAACTTTCCATTCTATTCTTATTAACATTTCTATTCTAATTGCTTGCAACTCATAAAAAGCTGATGCAGCATTGCCCTTTTATTTTGCTTGCATGTTTCTAATATACCATACTACAGATATAGGCATTGTGACATCTTTGTCCTATTTTAGAAATGAAAAGTAATGACCTGTACTGAGAGGTACCCTAGTGAGAAGAGAAGGGGATAGATAAAAAGATACTTTGTAGTTAATCAAACTGACAAGATTCAGCCACTATTCAATATGAGATGGGAGTCTATGGTTATTCTGAGGATGTGATTGCAAGGATGATGATTGCCTTTGACAGAAGAAGGGTAGTTGGAGAGGGGGGTGAATGTAGACTCCTGAGAGTCTTTTATTTGTTTTCTCTAATTCTTTTTCTTTACTTCAGTTCATTTCCCAGACAGCTGCAAAATTGATATTCTTGAAATTCAGGTCTGACTCTACCGTTCCTCTGTTCAACAAAATAAAATAGCTTCCTCTTGTCTCTAGGATAAAGTACAAATTCCTCTGGTGTTTGAAACCCTGTTACAATCTGGTTCCAGTATATTTTTCCTGACTTGTTTAACATTATCATTATCATTATTATTATTATTAATTATAATTATCATTATTTCCATATCATGTTACTTGCTTTTCCCTATTCTACTTTAGTCTCTTTATTCAAGCTATCCTTATCTTCCTCTCATTCCTGCCTTACCCACCTTTCACGCTTGCTGGACTCCTCGGATATTCCCATGTCTCTCTTTCTTTCAAAATCTTTGGTTCTGTTCTAGACTCAACTCGAGTGCCATCTTCTGTAGGAAGCCTTTCTAATCCTCTCAGTTGTTAGTATTTGTTCTCCCTCTCTGTAGCCATCCTTTAGTTTAGACCTGGACAGTACCTTAGAGCTCAGTCTTCTTCTTTGCAAATTTAAGGAAACTAAGGCTGAGCTAGGTGAGGTAATTTGCAGAGGGTCAATCAGTCAGCAATTCTTTAAGCGCCTGCTTTGTGCCAGTCTAGGGGTACAGGTCCAACAAATGAGGCGCAATCCCTTTTCTCTCCCTGGAACTTGACATTCTAATGAGGGAAATGGCAAGTATATAGAAAAATATGTGCTGCTGCATGAGTATAAAGTTAATAAGTATATATACATTCAAAATAGTTAAGTTTAAGATCATTTGGGAGGAAGGACATGAGCAGATGGGGGGGAACAAAAATTTCATGCAGAAGATGGATCTTCAGTTTCATTGTAAAGGACATTCTTCAAGGTGGAGGTCAGGAAGCACAGAGACAAGAGATCAAATTTTGTGTATGAGAGAAAGACTCATGGGGTAGTAAGGAGGGTGTCAAGCATTTAATTACCCTCTGTTATGAACCAGATTGTGCTGATTGCATTACAAGCATTATCTCATCATCTAAATAGAATGCCAGTTTGGCAAATCAGTTTGGGTCCAGATCATGGAGAGATTTAAAAGCAGAGTGGAAGAGAAAGCCACTGGGGTGGCCTGAGTAAAGAAGTCATTATGCCTTTAAGGAAAATTCCCTATGGGATCCCATATGGAGGATAGATTGGAATAGAGAAGATGAGGCAGAAAGTCCAATTGCAGGGAGCACAGGTAGGAAGGAGGTAAGAGCTTGAGCTAATAGGTGTTATGGACCAGAATTCTGTACTTAAAACAAAGATTCTTACAAGGTACTAACTCAGTGGAATTAATGACAATGGTTATCTAGTTTAGCATAGTGCTTAATAGTTCTTTATTTCAGTTCATGTTCTTAGTTCAGTTCAAGTTCAGTACATGTACTTAGAGTACTTAATATAGTTCTACAAGATTGACATCTATTCTACAAGATTCACATCTACGATGATGTAATTATAATAGAATATATAACAGCCAGGGTGGGACTGAGAGACAGATTCATTTCATTTCCCATCTTTGTTGTGACTGGAGGCTGGAACACAAGCCCTTGGACTCAGAGATTCATTCCATCTTCATCAGCCTCGTGGTGGCTGGCCTGTCCTCCTGCTCCCCACACTGAGACCAAGGCCCATCTGAAGGGCCTCAAGAAAACTAGTCAGGCCCCAGACAAGGAGGCAATAAAGAATTTGGACTTTAATACCTGCTTATTCTTGTGGTGATTACTCTACTAAAATGAAGGCTGCCCCAAGACCTCAAGAAAACCAACCAGAACATTACAAAGAGGGAAAGATAAGGAGTTTGTTTTGACATCCTGAGTTTAAAATAGCTCCAGAACATCTAACTTGAATTATCAATTTGGCAGTTGGTGATGCAGAAGTGAAATTCTGGAGAAAGTCTGGGACTGGATAGATAATTCTAGAAATGATCTGTATAGAGATGACAGTTAAAAACTATAAAGCAGATAAAAATAACTGGAGTATTAAGGGAGAAGAGAGCCCATGACAGGTAGGAGACATGAATGACATGGATGATAAAGGAGACTGATTGAAAAGAACTAGCAGAAAGATAGGAGGAAAGCCAGGTAGGAGCAGGGTCTGGGAGAGGGTGGTTAACAGTGTCAAAGTCAGTGTTTAGCATTTATTAAGCACCTACTGTTTTTAAGCCACTGTGTTTAGTAATGTCAAATGCAGCAAATATATGGAGAATGATTAAAACTGAGAAAATACCATCAGATTTAGTGATTAAAACATCATTAGTATCTTTGGAGAAGATAGTTTCAATTGAATAAAGTTTGAAGCCAGTTTGCAAAGTTTGAGGGAAGAAGGGAAGGAACTGATTTTGGGAGCATGGGAAGAGCAATGTGATGATTTTTTTAAGTATGGGGAAGTATGGCCATCTTTGAAAGGAGTAGGGAAGGAACTGGTTGATAAGAAGCGATTGAAAATTTCATACAATTTGGGGGTGGGATTGATGATTGACTATGGAATCTATTGGAGAATTGGGATCTATATATACAGGAGAGGGGCTATGCCTTTTGGGATAGGCTGGGGGAAAGTAGGTAATAGTGGGAGATGATATCAAGCATTTGGCAAATGAGTTAAGAAGGAGCTCTCATAAAATGACCTCAGTTATTCTCAGTAAAGAAGCAAGCTCCTAAGCTGTGGGGGAAGAGATGGGACTTGAGTAAGAAAAAGTTTTATGATAGTATTTTAGGGAGGGGAAATAGGGAATAATTAGAGAATAAATAAAAGGAATTCTTTCCTATGATAATTGCCCAGTTGAGGTCAGGTGACACAAATTTGTAAAGTGCCCAAGACCTTTCCTCTAACTTTTCAGCGGCTAATGAGTAGTAATAAAAGAGGCAAAGGATGACAATCCAAAACAGGTTTGACATGAAAAGAACAATGCTGGGATAAGGGAGCAAAAATCTTGAGGAGAGAATTATAGAGTTTAAATGACTAAATATTGAGTTGAAATTAGAGGAAAATAAAATCAGAGCCAAGGGTAATGAACTCAGAAAGTATTGAGAGGTAAAAGAATTGGAGGAGACAATCATTTGGAACAGATTTAGGTGGCAGTGAAGTAGAAAGAGATTGATAAGGAGATATGGTCAAGTGGAGAATGGGAAAGTTAAAATGAACCGGTTAGGGCCTTGGTCAACTTTTATAATTGGGTGATTGTTGTTGGAGGCATGGGACACTAACGGGGCCTGCGATATGAGGCACAGAATTCGGCATATATTTTCTTTTGTATATCTGTGTTTGCTGGGTTTTGAGCATTTTTCCATTTTTGTTTTTATTTCTGATGTCTAGTGTAGTACTTAGAATATTAGGAATTTAATGAATTTAATGAAATAGAACTTTTTTAAAGACATGCCAGAAGTATGCCTGTTAAAATCTTTCCTTAGTAATCCTTGCACTCAATTCAGATGATATTTATGTTGTTTTAAATATTTGGGAACTCTTGTTGGAATTGCCTGTGGAACCAGTTTATGTGTCACATAGTCAACCACAAACATCTATTTAGCATTTGCTAAGTGACAGGCACCATGCATCTGACACTACTTAGATCCCTAACCGCTGTCTTTTCTCATTCTTTCTGCTTTACTGTTTAGTTTTCACTCTAAACACACACCTCCTCCTTTGATCCTGCAGTCTAAGGACCCCCATTGAGAAGTCTTCTTTGTGAACTGAAACACCCTGAGGGGAGGGGTTTTGGGACTGACTCTAAACATAAGCCTGGAAGAAAGGCACTGAGTATATCAAAAAGCAAACTTACTAAAAATTCATCTGTGTGATATTTGTTACAAATTAATAAAATGGAGCACTAAGTAGAGAATTTGAAATTTATTGCCTTCACTTTATTTTCTTTGAATGAGTTACTTTTTAATTTTTCTTCAATAAAGGGATAGTTTAATTATATCAAAACTTTCAATATTATCAATTAATTTAATTGAATGGCTGCTGAATATTAATTATAAGTACATTGCTGATATCTACATTTTCTTGTGTTATACATGTTGAATATATAAGGCTAATATTCTTTTAAAAATTCCTTAGGCAAATACTGTGGTCTGGGGTTGCAACTGAATCATTCGATTGAATCAAAAAGCAATGAAATGACAGTGCTATTCATGAGTGGAACCCATGTTTCTGGGCGTGGATTTTTGGCTTCCTATTCGATTATAGATAAACCAGGTAATTTTTACTTTTCATAGTTTCCCATATATTGCTAATTAAAATATTATCTAAATAGTTCCTAAATTCAAGGTGGAAAATAGATTCTACCAAAACTTAATTCTTTGTTCTTTTTGAAAACAGTTAAGTGTCCATCCAGTTGATGAAAATGATTTAAAATGTTGCATGCTATCCCCAGGTCCTTTCTTCAGCAGAGTAATACTAGCCTTTTCACTTCAATTTCATGAAAAATAAAAATATTTAGAAAAGAATTTTAACAATGTAAATGTAAAATTTTATCATTTATATGTAAACATACCACTTCACATCTATGTTTGACAGCAATAGGATAGAATGAAATTTTTTAAATCATGAAATGTGTAATTAATTGTATTTTAATAAAATAGAACTACATTTATATTTATTTTGAAATAGCTTTTAATTTATTTTGAACAACCAATATATGTAATGTTTATTAATCTCATCATTAGTATTAGAAATACTGGGGACAGCTAACCATCTTCATGGAGCAACACATAGGAATATCAAGTGAAAGAAATAAAGATACCAGTGGAACCAAGAAATGTATCTTGAAAGCCATAGGAAGAAGATAAAAATATAGGGGGGGGGGGTGTCAAAATTGTCACTTGCTGCAGAGAAATTAAGGATACTGAGAAAAGGCTATTGATTTTAGTTAGTAGGTTATGGCCTTTTATGAACAGAAGACAATTTGTAAGGGTTTGGGGGAACAGTTTAGATGTACTTATTAGAAAGATTATCATGAATATTGAAGTCAGACAGGATAACAGCAGATTCTGGGTTGGAGGAAAGAGACAGAGCACCTTGCAATTGGTATATTATAACCCTAGAGATGGGGAGACAGGGACACTTTTAGATTATATGAACTTTGAAGGAAGAAATTTTATTGATCAATAGTGGCAAAGTAATTATTTAGAAGTGCTAGTAAGACATAAGGAATATATCGATCCCTCCTCAGATCCTCTCCAAGGAAGTCAAATACAACTTTCCTTTAGAGGAAGATAAAATGGATCTGTTGTCCCAGGATTCTGTTGTGCAAAAAGACAGAGGATCTGCTTGACAAAAGATTTAAGATGAAGAATAGTTTGCTTATAATAAAGCAAAAGCATTCCAAGGACTTAAGAAGCCTTTGAGAATGAGGGAGATTTGTTTAGAATATAGCTTGAGCTTCTAGGGGTACAGAGCAAGGGGATAGGAATGTGGTGGGCAGGACTGGAGTGGAATGTGAGAAGGGAAGAATAGGAGCCATAGGTGCTAGTGGAGGAGGTATTTGAACATTTGCCAAGTATTCAACATTTTTTCATTGCAGAATATCTTTTATTTGTGCCCTTGTAATTTGGGCTCTTAATACCTCTCAGAAGGATCATTACAATGGCTTACCTGTTGTTAACTTTCTAACCTTCAATCTGTCCATCACACAGTTGCTAAATTGCTATTCCCAAAGCACAAGCTTTATTTATACCCCTTCATCAAGAAGTTCCCATTGCTCCTTAATTGCTTCTTTGAGACAAAGTTTTTAGATTTACACCTGTTCCATAAAGCCTTCCCTAATTCTCCCCACACCTTTTCTGTACCCACTAAATTAAATTCAAGTTTTTTAAAGTTATCTTTTTTAATATCACATATTACAGTGTTTTCCTTTTCTCCCTTCACATCAGAAATCTATCCCTTTAACAAAAAACAAAATAGGAAAAATGTTTCATAAAACGAAATAGCACATCAGTATTCCATACATATAGGGCCTGATTTCTGCAATTATCTCTTCTTTGGGTCACACCCTTGGTCATTATAATTTTGTGGCATTCAGTTTGAATTTCTCTGTTGCTGGCTTTTCCTTTTCCTGGCTCTGCTTTTTTTTTTTTTTTTTTTTTTTTTTAACCTTATCAGTTTATATAAATCTTCTTCCTCTTTGTACTCTTCATATTTGTTTCTTACAATGTACTACTATTCCATTGCATTTATATACCCAGCTTTTTTAGCTATTCTCCACTGTGTGGGCATTTATTTTGTTTTTAGTTCTTTCATACTATAAAAAGTGCTGCTATGTGGTGCAGTGGTCCAGCCCTGAAGTCAGGAGGACCTGAGTTCAAATCCAGAATCAGATACTTAATACTTCCTAGCTGTATGACCCTGGGCAAGTCACATAACTCCAAGTGCCTCCGCAAAAAAAAAAAAAAGAGAGAGAGAGAGAGAGAGAGAAAGAAAGAAAAAAAGTGCTGCTTTGAATGTTTTGGTGTATATTGAGCCTTTTTGTCACTGACCTCTTTAGAGTGTATGCTTGCATCTCCCAGAAGATCTTGCATCAAAGGGGGTTGACATTTTATTCTGTTTCTTAAGAGTTTTAAATTGCTTTCCAGAATGATTGGGCCAAATTATAATCAAACTTTATTTTTAAAGAAATCTAGCAAGGTGCCACTTTTGCAACTTTTTTTTTTTGTAGACTTCTTCATTATTTCATTACCTTGCAGTCAGGAAACTTTTTCCTTTGTTCCTCAAACATCCTGATGTACAGAGTCAATTCCTAGAATCTTTTCCCCACTTTATTCAAGGGACTTTTAGTATCATCTAAGACAATATTGTGTCTCCATTATTTTTAACTCAAATTCTTGTTTATGGTCATAATTTCCTTATCTTCTGTCTTTCCCTCTCATTCCCTCCTACATCTTTTCTTTGTCTCTTCCTGTTCTTGCCATCTACCTCTTCTCTTCTGACCTCTCATTTTTCCTTTCACAACCTTGACTCCCCCCTTGACACCCCCCCCCCCAAGGCAGCCATTTTGGTTTTGCATTGTTTTCCATTTCTAAGTCTTGTGTCTTGCCATTCATACCCTCTCAGTCTTCAGTCTTGGGTTATACTCATTGTCTGCCTTCTCCATACCTTACCTAACTCTAGTACTGGAACAAGTCTTACAACCTTGCCATCTGTGTCCATTACACATTCTTATTATCTGATATGAAGGAGGCCATAGTTACTGTATATCAGTCCTTTTATTCTTTTCTTAATGATTCCCTAGTATGACTTTCATAGTAGCTTTCTCAAACTTTCTTTCCAAATTTCTAATGCTACAAAACCTTGTCTTTCAGAAAATGACCTTGACTTTTATTTTACTGAAAAATAAAAGTTGTTTATTATCTAGTATATACCGTAAATTATTTCCTAGGTTAAATTTCAGCTTCTTAAAATGGCTTTTCCCCTTTCTAAAATTAATCAATTTCATTTCCTTTATTGCCTGGTAATCATTCCCTCTATTTGTCTGTCCCTTTTTCTTCTTCCTCTTTTTCTTAATCTTCAAACTCTCCCTATCTACAGGCTCCAGACATGGTCATATATTTTCCCATGTTTAAAAACCTTCACTTAATCTTGCCATTCCATATTTTATGTAGTACTTTTTCTTCCTAAATTTGATTCTCAAATTATTAGAAAGCATTGTCCATTTTTGTGTCTTCACTTCCTCAATCTCTATTCAGTTCTCAACTACTTATACTTGAGCTCCCAATCTTAATAATAGATTGAAACTCTTTTCTGAAATTATTCATGAACTCTTTAAAAAAATTGTTATGAACTCCATAAATATCAACAAACATCAATCATATCCCATATTCAAAAAATAGTAGGTAAAAAGTATTATGTATGAAACTATGTCTTGATTTCAGATGCTTTGGATTATATATATATGTGTATATATATATATATATATATACACGTATATATATACACATACACATGCATATGAATATATGAACGTAGTATGATAGTTTAAATTTTCCTGTTTGTATCTCCTGAACTATTTCTGCTTTCTGTGAATTTTCACAATGTTTCATTTTTTTCTCCTTTCTCTCTTTTTCTTTGCATTATCATCATTTCTACTTGAAAAAAACAAAACTTCTCTTGAAATAGATGAATATAGTCACAAAACAAATCTGTGTAATCTGATCTCTTAATTTCTAAATCTGATAGTCTTCTCCTAATTCTTCTCAGTCTTCATCCTTGTCCCTTCTGCAATTCTAATACTGTTTGTTGATGATACCTCCAGAATATTCTTTTCCCTGGCTTTAGAAATATTTTTTTTCTTAATACTACTCTTTTCTGTCTGAATGTTCCTCTTTCTTCTCCACTGTTCATCTTTCATCCCATACCTTTGAACTATAGGTATACCCAGAGGCTCTTTTCTGGACTCTGTTCTCTTTATTCTTTCTCTCTTGGTGATTTCATCTGTTTCCAATTTTCATTTCTGCAAATGACTGTAAAATCTATGTATCCGCTCCCAGTTTTTTCCTTAGGAATTTTAGCCCTGCATCTCTAATTTCTGGAAATACCAACATATATGTTCCATTGAAATCTCAAACCACTTCTCCACCATCCTGAGTTCAGCAGTTTTCTCCATTTTCCTGAACTCATCCATCCTCTTATTTTGTTGAAGACCCCATTACTTTTCCAGTGACCCAGATTTGTAATTTAGTCATTTTACATACTTCTTTCCTTATTCCCCACATTCATTCATTTGCTAAATCTTGTCAATTTTACTTGAATAATTTCCTACAAATGTCCCTTTCCCTCCACTAATATGACTATTACTTTTATTATTTATTATCCTATGATTATAATTACTTCTGATCTTATTTTCCTGCTTCTTGTTTTTCCTTTTACTCCCTCCTTCCCACAGATAACCAAAATAAATGTCTTCAAGGAACTAGTCTGATGCTACTAATAGAAGCCTAATTTAGGAATGAATTGTGGGAAGAAAAGTAATTCATTCAGTCCAACAGGTATTCACTAAATGGAGTCCTGAAGATCAATAGGAAGATTTGAAAAAATAACAACAAATAGTTCTTGGCATCTAGAAGTTTACAATTTAATAGGATACAACCTGAGTATTATAATCTAGTTTATAGTAAGACATATACACAAATAGACACATTGATTACCAATACACAAAATTTAATACAAATTAGAAAGTGATTAACTGACTCGGAGAAGTCAAATAGGGAGTGTTTTTCTCTAAGAGGCTCAGGAAAAGGCTTTATTTCATTGAGGAGTTCATACCTGAATAAAGAGAAGGATTTCAACAGGTAAAGCTATGGAAGGAATTTGTTTCAGTCATGGGAATAGCTTGTGCAAATGCACAGTGAAGGGAGGCCAAAAAAATTAGGGAATACCTCATAGTGTAGTTTGATTAGGATAGCTATGTTATGCAGACAAGAGAGCATAATGTGAAATTAACTTGTAAAAGTAGTTTAAGCCCAGATTCTGGAGACTCCTGAATGTTAGGAAAGATCATTCATATGAGATAAGAGCCATATAAATATTAGTTGTTGTTATTTTCTAGTATAGGCAATTAAAAGCCATGGATAATGTTTAGGAAGGAAAGGGATGTTGTTAGATTGATGAGTACATTTGAAGGATGGCAGCAGTTGTGTGAAGAGTTTGGAGAAGAAAGAGACCAAATGCACATTGACCCATTTAGGAAATATCATAATAGTTCAGATAAAGGAAATTAGAATCTTGGATTAGTATAAAGTAGAAAGGGAAAAATATGTATTACTTTAAATACAAGAATAGAAACGAAAAGTTGAAGAAGTTCACATTGGTTAACATGAATCTCAATAAAATAGGTGAAATAATTTGTTTTTAAAAAGGGTATTGGGTGTGTTTGGGGCAGGGGAAAGAGGTTTTAAAGGAATCACATTGGTAGCCAATTAGAAATGAATAAAAGCATTTCTTTTCAGCTTTTGTGGGCTCAGCTGAGTGTAGTTAGCATAAATTTTAAGCTTAAACCATTAGAGAAATTCTTCCAGTAAGGGAAGAAAAAGGAATTAGTATTTAAGTGCCTAAGACTATACTAAACTCTTTATAAATCTGATCTCATTTAATCCTCAAAACAATCATAGGAAGTAGATTGAGGAAACTAGGACAGAAATAGGTTAGATGACTTGCCTAGGGATACATGGCTAGTATTAGGTCTAAGGCTGGATTTGAACTCTAATACCAAAGCCAGTATTCTTTCCACTGTACTACTTAATTAGTGCTTAGCAACTTGGAAGCAGTAGTACAGGGCATTGAAAAGTAGAATTCCATTCCTTGTTATTACGCCATTAATTACCAACATCCCTTAACATGGAATTGAAGCATGTTCCTGTGCTTCAGAGTTGACAGAAACCTCTAGTCTGACACATACTTTTCCCACAAATGATCATCAGACCTTTACTTCAAGACCTCCTGATGGATTTTATTCCATGTTTGATCAGCTTTAATTGTTAAGAAATTTTTCTTTATCTCAAACCTAATTATTTTGCTTTTGTAACTTACTCACTGCTCCTGGCTCTGTCCTCTGGGCCAAGAACAAAATTCTTCAGACTTCAATGTGACAGCTCTTTCAGGCTGGAAGACCGTTATCATGATCCTTACCCGGCCTCCATCACATCTTCTATTCTCCAGGTTAAATATTGTCATTTCTTTCAATCAATTCACATGTGGTATAAATTTGAAGCCCTTCCCCATGTAGATTGCTTTCTCTGAATACACTTAAGATTATCCTTTCTTAAATATGATTCCCAGACCTCAAAACGATAGTTTGGGTGTGATGAAAGCAGAAGACATGGGTTTAATATTGTAACAGAAGGAATATAAAACAAGAGTGTGTAATGAGCCAGGAGAAAAGAGAAGAGGGATTGAGGAATCAGGTAAAATGTGAATAAAGACAAGTATAAAAGGAGAAAAGACTTGTGGTGTTTATGGGAGGAGAGGGGACAGTGGTGAGAGCGTGAAATTTTGGAGGAAAGGATCAAAGCTGGAGGAGTTCAAGCAATAATGAGGTCTATAGTATTGCAGTTCCACTCCAGCCATTGATATAGTCTAGGTATTCTGTAGATAGAAGTCATGAGAACTGAGAAGGTTAAGAGCTAGGGAAATATCTTCTGAAAGACTCTGGAAATCCTATTAATTGCTGAACTGAATAAAGGAGCAAATTATATTTTATATGAAGAAATCATCATCCTATTCTGTCTTTTATTATTTATTAAGTAAAAGTGTGAGGGACATACAGACGTGGGCTTTTCACCCTTTGGAAGCATATAGGTCAGTGTCAAGCATACAAAGTATTTAGTTTGTCAGCTTTAAAATAGCTAAATTGCACATTTAAAATCAGGAGAGTTGGTTACAAAAGCATCAAATATATTTTGATTATATAATCACTTCAAGTAGCCAGCATGCTATTATTTGGCTGTTTTAAAGAAGCAGTTTTATGACACTATTCTATGCAGTAATATAAGCTTCAGATTGGTTTGTTTTGATCTTATGATACTTATAAATATAAATAAAACTAAGCTTTTAAATAGCTTAGTTTCATGAAAGAAGCTATAAAATTTCTAGCCTTTTTGGTTTTTCTTCTATTTAAGACTTTGCAGTTTTACTTACAATCTTATTGAAAGGATATTTATCAGCATCGTTGAGAATATTGCTTTCCAGGTATAGAGCCTTTTCAGAAAAATCTGAAATTTTTTGATTTAATATTAGAATTATTTAATTGTGAAAAAAAATTAGTAGAATTGATTGTGAAAAATCAAAATTTCAGTATCATGGTTATATATCAACATGAATATTTGTATCCAAACTTATTTTAGTCTTTGCTTTAAATTAAAATTGCAGTTATTAAGTAGTGTTGATTTATCATCTCAATCAGTAAACAAACAAAAAAATCACAAACTATGTGCCAGGTCCTTTGCTAAGCATTAGGAATACAAAATGAGGCAAAAATAGCCCCTGCCTTCAAGAATTACAAAATAATAGTGGCGACAACACATATATACAAATAAGCCATATACAGGTTAAATAGAAAATAATTAACAGGGAAGGTCTAGAATTAAAAGGAGTTGGAAAAGGTTTACTACAGAATTACTTACTGTAGATTTTAGTTGGGACTTGCAGGAAGCCAGAAAAGTCAGTAGGCAGAGATGAGAAGGCTCATTGTTCCAGGCATGTGGAAAGCAGCCAGAGAAAATGCCCAGAGCCAAGGGATGGAGTATCTTCAGCCAGAAGGCCAGGGTAATAGGATATAAGAGTATATGATGAGGAGTAGGTATAAGAAAACTAGAAAGGTAGGAGAGGTCTAGAATACAAAAGACTTTGAATACAAATGGAAGATTTTGTATTTGATTTTGGAGATTGAAGAGCCAAAGGATTTTATTGAATAGGGAATAGGAATTGGACAGACCTGCAAATGACTTTCTTTAGTGGCAAAACTGGGGATGGATTGGAGTGGGGAGAGTCTTGGAGCAGGTTGACCCACTAACTGGCAGTTTCAATAATCCAGACTTGAGATGATGAAGACCTGTCCTAGAGTGGTAGAAGTGTCAGAGGGGAGAAGAAGATATGTTCAAGAGATGTGATAAAGGTGAAATCCATAGTTTTTGGCAACACTTTGGATCTGGAGAGTGAGAAATAGTGAAGAATACAGGATGGCACCTAGGTTGGAAACTTGAGGGGCTGGGGGATGGTGTTGCTCTTTAGTAGTAGGGCATGAAGGCAGTAGGGAAGGTTTAGGGGGAAGTTCTCCTGAATACATTGTTATGTTTGTTGGATCTTCAGTTTGAGATCATGAAAGCATCTCAAAAGATGTGAGCCTGGACACTGGGGCAGGAAAAATGTGAGAATCGTCAGCATGGGAACAGGTGCGATCACCAAGGGGAGAAATGAAGAGGGAAAATAGAAAAGGGCCAATGAGAGGTCCCAGTCCAGGAAGATGATATGGAAGATGTGGTCAGAGGATTTGGAGAAGAACAAGGAAAGAAGCATGTAGAGACTATTGATGAGAGAGTGCTGTCAGTGTCAGGAACTATAGAGGTCAAGGGAAAGAGGATTGGGAAAAGGGCATGAGATTAGGCAAATAAGAGTAACTTTGGAGAGAGAATTTTTGGTGCAATGATAAAGTTGTAAGGAGTGAAGAGAGAAAATGGAAGTACTTGTTATAGATGGCCTTTTTGAGGAGTTTAACTATCAAGAATAGCAGGACAGAGAATGAAAATGGGCATAAAGAGTCGAATGAATGTGTTATGTGGGAGCCAGAGATATATCTGTGGGCAATAGGGAATGACCAGTAGATTAGGAGAGATTAAAAATGAGTAATAGAAGGGGAGTGTTGGGAAGCAGTCTCTTGGAAGAGACAGCATGGAATGAGACCATTTTAGCAGGTATAAGGTTAGGTAAGGAGGGAGGTTTCTTCATCCTGTGAGACTGAGATGGAAGAGAGAGGCAGAGATAGCTTGAGTAAGAAGAGATAAGGAAGAGAGACGAAGAGGGAGTTAGTAGCTAGTAGCTTCAAATGTTCCTGCCAATATGAGACAGGACTCTCGGCTAAAAGAGCTGGGGAGTTGGGAAACATGGGAGGTTTGAGGAGAGTAAGAAGGTCTGGAAGAGGCCTTGTGGAGAGTAGCTGAGAAGGCAGCTAGAGAAAGATTGCCTTGCAGCAGTTGAGATTGTGCAACATGAATTTGAGGGGAGTTACTCAAAATGGTTGTATGATTTTCCCCCACCTTCTTTTAGTAGGATATGTTTAGAATTTAGCAAAGAAGGGAGTGATCCAAAGCTGAAACAGGGCATTATAGGCATAAATAAATAAAGAGGGGCTGGGAATTCAAGAGAGAAAAATGGCATAGAGATGAATTGGTGACATTGTGATTAGTTCTTTCTTATGTCAAGAATAGCTTCCTATGTTAGGCTATGTACCTTCTTGTCTTTAAAACTCAGCAAAATGCTGGATAGCCCTAAAAATTCTCTTCCGATAGAAATGGGTAGTATAGATCACCTTTGGAGCTTTTGTAATAAGATGCTGTGTTAGATACTTTGGGTATGATGTGGAAAACATTGCTTATGTCTAACCAGAATTAGCCTAGTAGATTCAGATGTCAGTCTACTTTGGGGGATATGTTTTGCATGCATTTCAATGTAATGTTTGCTGGTGACCCTATTTGGACACCTAGATTACCAGTCTCCTTTAGTTAAGCATTTATATTTATACTTTTTTTTTCCTTGTTTCATAATTGTAAACTTTCTGCTTAAGCATTAAAACTTGACAGACTCAAGATTGTCTCACTCACACATTCTAAAACTTAATGGTTTCTTTTTTTACTTGGCCAATTCTCACTGCTAGGTGTCTAGGATTGCATTGACAACACTAGAGTTAAAAGCAAATGACTTAAAGGATCATAGAACTTAGAAATTGGAAGGAATCTTAGCTATTTACTATTCCAACCTTATCTTGAAAATAATGCCCAAAGTCATTGGACATTCTTAGTCATATAGTTTTCTGTATTAAAGGCTTTTATTGGTTTTTGTTCTGGTTTGTGACTCTTTGGATATCTATTATGATAGCAACAAAGAGTTTAGATATGGGCAGTTCATCTTACTTTTTAAAAGTGACTCTTCTACAGTGTATCAAAACTATTACCACTATCCTTTTTGTATCCTTTTCCTTTTTTGTTTATAACCAAGTAGCTAAAGATATCTTTGTTATATATAGCAAGATATTGCTAGCTAAGAAATATTTCTTACTTAAGTTTGAAATTTTTAATAGAAATTATATCTTCAGCTTTTACTAAATACTCATCTATATCAATAAACAATGTATACATTATAGCACTAGGCAGCATGGTGATCATCAGATAAAATATATAGGGCACATGAGGGAAAATATTTTCTCCAATATCAATAAACTTAAAATATAAATACTGGTTACATATTTTTGAGTCTTAGTATTTGAGGATTCCTGAATTATAAATTCTCTGTGATACTGCTCTCTACTTTATTAATATAATATTTTCTCATTTTTTCCTAGATCTAATTACTTGTTTAGATACTGCAGCTAATTTTTTGGAGCCTGAGTTCAGGTATGACTGAATTTCATACTTTTCTTTATTTTGTTTGTTTTTTTTTTCAATTCATATATTATTAAATTGGTGGAGACAGTACATAATATTATTATTCTTCTAAGACGCTTATATATATACTTAATGTGAAAATCAGTGTTCTTGTCATATTTCAAAAACATAGGTTCCAAAATTTATCTTCATTATAATTTTAAAAATCTTTTTCCATTTGAAACTGAAACCTTAATTTCCACTTAATCTCATTCTTTCATAATAATCATCTGAAGTAGCCAGTGCAAGTTTTTTATTATCCCCATTTTACAGGTGAAGAAACTGAGAAAAAGAATAGTGACTTGAATTTAAAACTAGGAGAATTATTGCTTCAAAGCTTTAAAAAAAAAAAAAGGCGCTTATTATGTAAGATAGAAGGCAGGTAGAGAATGGGCAAAGTACATTTACATAAGTTTTATAAAAATATAAAAACGGTATTTTGAACTTTTATTCAAACTCCTTGTTTTTCAATGCAATTTAGTTTTCTTTTTCTGCCTTTATAAAAATATGTTATTTCCATATGTGTGTGTTATATTTAACTAGGAAGTATGCCAATCCACAAAAGGTTTACCTATCTACACCCAAATCAGAAATAACATGTAGGGTTATTATGAATTATTAGTCTTATTTAATTGTACTTCAATTAATGGTATTTAAAAATTTTGCTTAATTGCGAATTGGTTCTACTGCTTTTTTTATTTTTTAACTTCGGAAGTTCATAAAATAAAGCATCTTTTAAATAGATTAGATATTTTGGGTTTTGGGAGTTTTTTTAAGGACACCTTCTTACATTCCTCATTGCTCTCTTTCAAAGTTTGTTGACACTTCAGTTAGTTTTAAATACTTAGAGGTTTTGGAGGTTAATGATGTAGAACATGATATTTACATGCAAATATCAGTGACTTGATTTCCAAAGTATAATAATAATAATAGTTTTTAAGTGGGTAAATCCTAAGTCTGCTCTTACAGTAAGTTAAATCGTGTCATTTTAAGGTTTGAAAGGACTTTTAAGGTGTAGTTAATACCCTTTACTTTACAGATTGAGCAAGTTAACTTCAAGTTTTCTGAAGTTCTTCACTGATAGTAGAGACAGCACATGGTCTAATCTTAAGATATTTACTAGCTGTATAATTGGACAAATGATTTAATTCCTGTTTACTTCTGTTTTCTCATCTGTAAAATGGGGATATTAATAGCACCTTCCAGGGATGTTATGATCATCATATAAGATAATTGTATAATATTTAACAGTACCTGACATATACATAGTAAGTGCTATATAAATGTAAACTATTATTAGCACTAGTGAATGAGTAAGAACCAATGAGTAAGAATCCATAGTCTTTATTTACTTTTTTTTGGTAGATCATTCTGATTATTCTGCTTTTTAAATCAGATAAAATCTCCCCCCTTTTTTTATCAACAATACTTTTTTCTTTTTAAAAACATTTTCTTTTTTTTTTCTTTTGAATTTAACCAGCATCAACAAGCACAATCATTTCCTTCTAAAAAAGAATGTTCAGAAAAGGTTATCATAAATGAAATCATATATCTTTTAATGGTTTTCCTTAAGTTTGTTAAATTTCACATTATAGCATCAACCCTTTATTGCTTAGTCTCTTTTTTCTTCTATTTTTAAAAACGTTTTGTTGATGTTTTCTTTCATCCTTTACTATTCACCCACTCACTTTCACAACTCTTCCCTCCCCCAATATAATAAAAGCTGCTCCTTGTAACAAATATAGTCAATCAAAAACAAATTAATCTTTAGGCATTTCTGGAAATGTGTATTTCATGCTACACCTCAAATCATTGATTTTTTTTTCACATTCTCTTAAGAAACATGAATCTCATGACATGAACTTCACAGATGACCAGTGGCTATGAAAAAAACAGAACCACTAAGTCATGAAATGTTTACAATTTAGATGTAGAAGCTGAACACTTAATTGATTTAAAGTTATGTTACTGGCTAAAGGCATAACAGCATCTATTCTTGAAATTTTCATGTTGCAGTAAATACTGTCCAGCAGGCTGCCTCGTTCCTTTTGCTGAGATTTCTGGGACTATTCCTCATGGATATAGAGATGTAAGTTGGATGTAGATTTTATTTAAAAGTTCTATTTTACATATACACTTATTTATTTTTTTAGAATTAGAACAGGTAGGTATACTATTTTTAGCCTTTTTATGAATCCTTTTTTTTTTTTTTTTTTAAGGAATTGGTTAGTGTTTTTAATTTCCTTACTTCTGCTAGTGGCATCATTCTTATAGTCACCAAAGTTTTGACTTTTCACTTACCTTTGCATAGCTAATCAATTGCCATGGTTTCTCATTCCTTGAACATTCTTTGAATTTGTCCCCTTCTGTTCATCACCACCCTTTGTCTAGACATTTTCTGTAGCCTCATAGAGGTTCTCTCTTCTCTCTACCACCATTTGTTCTCTTTCTTCTCCATTCCATTTTCCCCATGCTGCCAGATTGATATTCATATAGGAAAAGTCTGTCCATCACTCCCCTTCTTAAGAAGTTGTTGCTTTTAGGTCAAAGTAGAAATCTTGGCACTTAAACTCTTTTGGAATCTATCTCCACTCTGTATTTTGAAGCTGATTAAATATTATTTTTACTATTCCCTGTATAAGATTTTTTTCTGTAAATAGTATATTTGTACAGGCTGTCCTATATGCTTGGAATGCTCCTATTACTCACTAACTATTGGAATTTTTAGTGCCTTTAAAGTTTCACTTCTGGTATCAATACATTGTATCTTTCCAGTAGGATATAAGCTTAGGAAATGTCTCCCTTTTTTGTTTGTTCCCACCCCATTTCACCCCATGCCTAGGATAGTACGTACATATGGCAAGTATTTAATAAATTTTTATTTGATTTCAACTGACATATATTATTCACAATATTGAGAAAATTTGCCATATTTTATAAACTATAGGCCAAATGATTAAAATAAACTAAATAAATGGTTTGTAACAGAAACAAAAGAAAACTAATTTTGAGTATTTTCCTTTTCTTTTCCCTAAGTCATCCTCACTTTGTATGGCTGGTATACATGCAGGAGTTGTGTCAAATAATTTGGGTGGCCAGATCAGTGTTGTAATCAGCAAAGGTATACCATACTATGAAAGTTCTTTGGCTAATAACGTCACATCCGTAGTGTAAGTATTCTTACTATGTTATGGATTTTTATTGGGAGTGGTGGGAGAAGTTTTATTTTTTAGTAGTAACAAAGTTATACATACCAAATGCTCATAAATGAACATTTGAGGCACTTTGAGAGTAAGATACTTCTTTCATCTTTTTTTATATTTATCTAAATCTTTTTGTACTTTTTGTGTCATGGATTTTGACAGTCTGGTTAAACCATTCTTAGAAAATTCAGAATTGAAGGAAATACTAAATTTCATTTAGATTAATGAAAAATAAAGATTGTAGTATTCTCTTCTTTTATATAATATATGATGGTCCTCTGGGACAGGTTTCTTGGGGAGGTTTTCTGGAGGTAGCCTTAGTTTCAGTTCCAAGTAATAATCACTTCAAATGCAGCCAGCTGATAAAATCCAAACATTTATTTTCTCCTTCCAAGTCTTGTCTCTCTTTCCTTGGGCCCAGTTAGCTTTCTTAAAGGCCTCTCTCCCTCCTTGGTTCCAAGAGCTCTTGCCACTTGTCTTTTGGCTCTTCCAGCTTCTGCCTCTAGCTCAACTCCGACTCAGTCTCCTCCACTGACTGACTGACTGACTGAAGCTCTAAGAGCTTCTTATATATGATCTCTTAAAGGTGTGAACCCAAAGGTTGACTCCTCTTTTGAGTGGGATTATGGGAGGTGTGGATTCACAAAGTTACAAAGTTTTGTGTATCTCCTGTACTTGTGAACTCCAATGTGAGAACTAGTGTGTAAATTCTCAAAGATGTAAACTCAAGCATTGTTTCTACCAATTCCAGTGAGTTATCACTAGGATTCTAACAAAAGATGTAATTTTTTTTTTCTTATCTAAGCTCACAATCCCTCGGATAGTTATCTATGGAATCCTTTGGGAATCTATGGGGAGCCCAGGTTAAGAACTCCTGATGTAAATAGAAATGACATATTGGACATTTGCCAGTGTTCTTTTGACCTGCTGTTTTCTTTGACCAATCTATTTTATACCAAACCGTGTTGCTCCTTTTTGAGTATGTGTATGATATCTACAGTTTCTTGGCTCTTTTTCAAATACGGATATAGCCATCCTTGAAATATTACAAACCAGGAGAATTTGAGCTAGGTAGTAATAGTGCAAAAAAATTTCCTCATACAAATTATGACTTCCTATGTATTGTCATATAAAGAATTACTTTGCTAAAATATATATTATTAAAGACTTATTGAAACAAATCTGGCTGAATCCCTTTTGGATTAGCCCTTCCCATCATTCTACCTTGTGGTATTTTTCCTCTCACCCCTTTCCCCATGTCTTATAATGTCTTTCTTCTTATTAGAGATAACTTTTTAAACTGCTAAATAAACTATTGTACGAATTTAGCCTGCCAGTCAATGGTGTACTCCTATCTCATGGAATATTCCTTCCCTCTTTGTTAATTATGAGTTCTACTGAGCAGTTTGCCTTTTCCAGTGTTAATTGTTAAAACTGCTTTCCTTACTAACTAACTAAATGCTCTCCCAAATCTATTTCTTATTTACCATTCCTGGTGCTTATTATACCTCTCATCTTGTCTGTAACCTCTTAAATGAATGAATGAACAGCTCTGCCTTTTGACAAGAAGGGAAAAAAAAAAAAGAAATTCCTTATCAAACTTACCAAAACAAATTTTTTATTTGAAATGAGAACATTATGTTTAATCCCAGTTGCATTCCCTTTTGTGTTTCCTCTAAGTCTATAATACAGATTTACTTAGTCCTTCTTTTTCTGTTCTGAAAACATTTTCCCACTGTTCTTTGGAAGGTTATAGAAAGTATACTGGGAAATTATCTGTCTTTAGAAAGCCTGGTTTATCTTGGAGTAGATAGGGATAAGTGAAATTCTGTCTTTTGTTTTCTGTAGGGGACAGTTGTCTTCAAGTCTGTTTACTTTTAAAACAAGTGGTAAGTCCATTATTGACTTTAATATTTAACTTTAATTTTAAAATTTAACAAATTGGGAGTCCTATATTTGTTTGCCGTGGCTTACAATTGAATTGACTAAGCACTTATGCAGAGATTGCTGTTTGAACACCCAGGAGTAAATGATAGGGAGAATATAAAAAAAATTATAAGATAAAAACCCTGTTCTATATAGGCAATTAATATATGCAAATATGAAATATATAAATCAAAAGTATATGCATACATGAAATAGTTTAAAAGAAGCCTGCTTTATAGACATTCTGAATAATGTAAAGATACTTTAAAAAAACCCAAACATTTATAAAAGCTAAAGCTGATCCTTGGCCTTCCCTCCACCCCTAACCCTGACCCCTAATGGAGCCCTGCAGCCAGAGCACTATCCCTATCTGGTGGCTGTAGATCTCCCCTGTAGCCCTCCCTCACCAGTGACAAGAGGACCCACAATCATGGTTTTCACCCATTATGGTCAAACAGAAAACATTATTTATTATGTATGTTATATATCAGCCACTGTGCTACTCACTAGGGATAACAAATAGGCAATTTCTACTCCAAAGAATCTTACTGTTTCCACTGCTACCACTAAACATAAGTAGATTTAATGGGGTGACTGGGGATTGAGAGAGAAAAATTATTTGGGAGAAATTTGCAGGGATTCAGAGGCCCATTATTTTATAGCTATAGTTACAATAATTAAACAGGAAGTAAGGTTATATGAGGCTTTATAAGTAAAAATTAAACAATTTAGGGAATTATGGCATGAAATAAAATTCTGATTAACAAATCAGAATTAGACATACACTTTGATGCTCCATGATATCACTAATGATTGTAATACTTCCTTTAATACAATAATTCCTCATGCTTCAGTATCTTCTTCTCAATATATATTCCATTGGGATCTACCTAACATGCTAGGTGTCGTCTTCTGGTGTTTTTGTTATATCCTAACTACTAGGTTAGCATTCTAGCTATCACCTCTTGATTTCATAATAAGACCAACCCACACCTTTTCCAATCATTCATGTCTCAAGGATGTCTTTAATAACAGTTATCATACCCAAGATGCTGTTAACATTATGTTGTAACCTGCTTACACCCCAGTTTGAGCCACCTGCACATTTGATTCATGTTTGATAATTTTCTGTGATCCACAACTGTATAGAATCCCTGGGAAGGTATTGACATTGCATTTGTGAACTTTGACAGGAATGAGCAGTTTGGAATTCTAAGAGTGATGATTATATCTAAGAAATGTAATTTCCCCTCTCCAGTGCTTATTCAAACTAGACTGCTTGAGTGGGCAGCCTGTCCAACTGCATATCATTTACTGGACAATAGACTTTATTTACTTGGTTTCCCTGGATGGATTATGAATATGGTCACATTTTTTCCATTTAATAGTATTTTATTTTCTCTGATAACATAAAGATAACCTTCATTCATTGTCTGTAAGATTATTGAATTCCAAAAATTTCCCCTTTTCCTTATCTCCCAATCAGCAAGCAATCTGATGTAGATTATACTTGTACAATCATTTTAAACATTTCCAAATTTGTCTTGTTATAAATGAAAAATCAATAAGAGGGAAAAACGATGAGGGAAAAAATAAGAGGGAAAAACAGTGTGCCAGTTAGGGTCAGTTCAGAAGAAGCCCACTCTCGGAGGCACAGCCAGATTCATTCATCCCATCTTACACCACCATGGTGGCAGGCTCTCCTCCTCCTCCACTGTGAATCTTCAGTGGCTCACTGAAGCTCTATTTATGCTGGGTGTAAAAGGTTGATTCCTCCTCCGAGGGAGGGATTTAGGGAGGTGTGAATTCACAAAGTTACAAAGTTAACTTTGTGAATCTCCCACACTTGTGAACTCCAATGAGTACTTAAATACATTAATGAGTTAGAGAATTTTCCAACTACCATGCTAAATTAGGCAACTGACATCACTTTGTAAGGATTCTAACAGATGCTATTTTCCATCCCAAGTCTGTTGGAATTGTCTTGGATCACTATTGCTGAGAAGAGCTAGTCTTTTATAAATGATTATCACAAAGTCTTGTTACTGTGTACATTGTTCTCCTAGTTCTGCTCACTTAACTCAGCATCAACTCCCATAAGTCTTATTCACTTAACTCACCATCAAATCATGTTAAAAGGGAATGTGGGAAAACTGAAATACTAATGCATTGTTGATGGAGTTGTGAGGTGATTGAACCATTCTGGAGAGCAACTTGGGCTATAAAATTTTTTATACCCTTTGATCCTGCAATGTGTCTACTGGGCCTGAATTCCAAGGAGAGTATAAAAGAGGGAAAAGGACTCCCATGTGCAAAAATATAGCATCCCTTTTTGTAATGGCAAGGAACTAGAAACTGAGTAGGTGCCTGTCAGTTGGGAAATAGCTGAAAATAAATTATGATATATGAATGAAATGGAATATTATTATTCTATAAGAAATGGTGAGTAGGCTGATTTCAGAAAAGAATGGAAAGACTTACATGAACTGATGCTAAGTGAAGTGAGCAGCAGAATCAAGAAAACATTGTGCATAGCAATAGCAAGATTGTATGATGATTAATGGACTTGGCTCTTTTCAGCAATGAGGTGATTCAAAGCAAGTCTAATAGACTTGTTATGGAGAGTGCCATCTGCATCCAGAGAGACAATTATGGAGTTTGGATCAAAGCAGAGTATTTTCACCCCCTTTTTTTGTTGTTTGTTTGCTTTTTTTTTTTTCTTCCTCTTGGATTTTTTCTCCTTTTGATCTGATTTTTCTTGTGCAACATGACAATTACAGAAATATGTTTAGAAGAATTACACATATTTAATCTATATCACATTGCTTGTTACCTTGGCAAAAGGGAGGAGGAGAAAAATTTGGAACATGCTTTTACAAACATGAATGTTGAAAACTATCTTTATGAATATTTGGAAAAGTAAAATATTATAAAAGAAAAAAAAGATTTAAAGGCAAAGTTGAAAGAAAAAGAATGTGGGTAACTAAGCTGGTAGAAATACTTATATGTTGGATTTAATTTTTTTTAATATAAAAGTGTTATAAGATATATTTGAGTGAGCTTTTGGTATTTAAATCTAAGTTAATAACAAATTATTTTAATGAAGAATAATAAATAAAGGAGGAAGTAAGAGTGATAAGCTGACTCATGTAACATTTTCAAGCAAAGGTGACTTTTGAGACAATCAGAAGTGATTAGGCTTTGATTGAATTGAACATTTTTGTTTGTTGGATAAATAAATCTTTTAAGGTTCCTTATAGGATAGAAACTTAGATTTTTACATTTTGGAACTTGTAGGTTTGAAATATATGTATATAAATACGTGTAAGCCAAAATTCAAATTCTTACAGTTAGTACAATTTCAATTGAAAATCTAGTTTTTTGGTTTTGTTTTTTTTAATTTGAGGCTGTTATGGAACACTGGGAATGGAATCTGGAGTTATCCCCGATTTTCAGATAACAGCATCATCTGTGTGGATTGACTACTACACAAAACAGCCAACTAGTTGGAAACCTGAAAAGGCCAGACTGAAAAAACCTGGACTCTCTTGGGCTGCTAGTGATACTAACAAATATCAGTGGCTACAGATAGATATGAATAAGGAAAAGAAAATAACGGGTAAGTGACACCTCTTATTTTAGAACAATTTGGGATAGTAATATTACAGAACTCTTATAGAAAGGAATACTTCAGTGATGTGACAATTTTCTCCTTGACCCTATTATTTAGCATTTTGTCAGTGACTTAAAGCCCGAGAAAGTGTGCTTATATAAAGTTTGGGGTTGACACAATACTAGAAGGATAACAAGAACATTCATTGTTTCCAGATAGAATTCAAGAAGATCTGAACAAGCAGGAACTGACTATGAAATTTAACAGGAATCACTTTAGAATATCCTGCCCTTAAGTCCAAAATTTTAATTATATATAGACTAGAGAGGCATGGCCTAACATCTATTATCTTGTAAAAAGACAAAGTTTTACTTAATTTCAGGTTCAATGTGAATCAAAAATTGGTGTCTATCAAAATTGTTAATTCAATCTTAGCCTTTATTAGTGTACACCTAGAGAAGTGGCTTACATATGTTTCAAATATTGTAAATCACATTTTAATAATTACTGACAAATTAAAAATACCTGGAAAGGCAACTAGATTGATGAATGGTCAAGAAACAATTTATATGGTTTAGTAGTTAACTTCATAGTTAATTGTTGGTAGTAGCAATAAAAGTACCAGAGTTAAAGGAGAAAGGGTTTATTTTTCATTGATGCTTAAAACCATCAGTTAATCAATTGAATGATCACATCTGTTAAATTTTATTACTTTTTCTTAGTGATGTAATAATTGAAATATATTTCATAATTCTGCTTAAATTAAAAAGCCCTCAAAATCTTTCTTTCCTCATACACACACACACACACACACACACACACACACACACAAATACACATAGCATTAAGCTTGTTATCAGCCTGAATTTTCCCAATTTCATGAAAGATATTCAATATCAAACATATTAAAGTTTTAATGTTAAAAGTACTCATATCTCAGATGTTTCCAAAAAATAAATAAAAAACTGTTAGTCATTAGTTAATGTTTGAGTACTTCAATCATTGGAAGTTGGGTATTTATGAAAATAAACCTTATTGTTCATAGGCATTATAACCACAGGATCCACCATGATAGAGCACAACTACTATGTGTCTGCTTATAGAATCCTCTATAGTGATGATGCCCAGAAGTGGACAGCATATAGAGAACCTGGTATCGAACAGGACAAGGTAAAATTATTACTATTTATTGTATCATAAATAATGTCAAACTAGAAAGAGTATTCAAAAGTTGAACATTTGTTGAAAGTCTAGGGAGTCTTTCTAAATGACATGTAAGATTAATTTATTTCCTTTTCAGAAATGTTATTTCCTTGAGTTGGTACAAGTAAAAATATAGGTCCATATATGTATTTAAGGATAAAGTCATAGAAAGTTAGAGAATGTTGTGTCATATCTCCCTCTTCTGGTCATTTTGGGTAATCCTTGGCCTTACCAGCATGATATGCTAGTTAAAAAAATGTTAAATAATATTTATTTTCTTTGGGTTACGTAGCTGTTTAATATAGAATAAGATAAAAATTTATGTAGAACTATATTGAAAATGCCAAATAGTAGTACATAGGGATTTTTAAATCCATTCTGTAGACTAAAGACTAAAGTTGTGATAATCAAGATCTTAAATTTAAAAGTGGCATTTTGATTTACTTATGTGTTACATATATGACTTTTCTAAATTTTTAACAAAATTTTAAAGTAATTAATCAAAAACAAATTGAATTTGTAATATAATAAGCCTTTACAATTATATATTTTAGAAAAATAAAACCCAAGAGTAATTGAGAGCATAATTTTCTGGCTTATTGTAATGGATTTAGAGCTGGAGGCTCAGAGAAGTTAAGATGTGTTATGTAACAGAGCTAGGATTTAAACCCAAGTCTTATATAACTCCAAATACTTAAGTCTTTTCCAGTAAATAATTATCTGTCTGTTGAACATAGTTGGATTATTGCTTTTTCATATTGATTCTGCAGATTAGAGGAGTATTAATGAAAAAACTCCATTATATTTTTTGTCACTAGTAGATAGAATTGGTAAATGGGAGTTTGACTCCATTAAAAGAATGATTAATATGACTCTTTTGTTTAGTTAATTAATTTATAGCATTTTACTGAATGTATCCATGGATCTTTTAAGGTAATCAAAAATTGAAGCTTATTAACAGAATTATAAAGCATGTATTAATTACCAATCATGTGACTGACATTGTGCTGAGTACTGGGGGCGGTTATAAAGAGCCACTGAAGTTAGGGGCTGGAGGGGGGACATGATCAGACCTTTCCAGTAAGAAGATCGATTTGATGAATTGGGGCAGGGGTGCACTTTGTAGCAAGGAGACCTCCCGCTTTCTTTTGATTTAGAACATAAGGTGGTCATGACCTCCCTGACTTTTCAAGGAGGTGAGAACCCCAAAAAGAAGATGGTCACGCCTTCCCTGACTGCTCAAAAAAGAAGTGAAACCACCATAAAAGGAAGGTGGTCACACCCTCCCTGACATCTCAGGAAGGGAGATGAAAACACCAAAGGAAATGGGAAATCAAATCAGATTAGTGGGTTTCTAAAAGGGCTCATTTGAAACAGGTATACATAAATCCATCAATATGGGAGGCATTGCACATAATTACTTAAGCACATAGCAATATAACACAAGCTAGTAGTAATGTAACAACATGAATCAACATGAGAATTTATACAGGTCCATAAGTCCTAGAAGTAGTCCAGAAGGAATCCATTGTCCATAGTTCATGTGCCAGGAATCCAATAATTATTGCAAGCTTTGAAGTACTGCAATAGTCTTCATCAACAATTTTTCATCTCAAGGAATCCAGTGATTCCTGCTGGTTTTCAAGTCCTTGAAACAGTCTCATCTTGTGTCAGGGAATCCAGTGATTCCTGAAGATTTTTAAAGTTCTTTTAACAGTCTCATTATCAGCCAAACTCTTTCAGTGTCAGATGTTTCTTAAATCTTCTCCTTTGTTTTGAGATTTTTCTCTTTTTCGGTTTCTCTCTGAATGACAAGGAGAATACGGCTCATTGGCACCCATCTGATTTCTTCTCCATCTGTAGAAATACAAGCAAACCCTCTTCCCCAAGCAGTTAACCTATCTGGTCCCTTCTATTCATCACTTTCTGGATCTTTCCACATCACCTAGTGATTATCTAAAAATAGTGGAGCTGCTCGCACTGGACACTGCTCTTCTGGTGGGTTATAAAACCTGTCTGCTGGAGCCAGTGCTTCTTTATCAAAAATTAATGGTATAGAGAATTAAATTTAGAAGTTCTCTAGGGTTACCTGTGGTTCCCCCTTTCTTTTGTTTTTGGAGGAGTGTCTTAATGTCTCTCTTTCTTCTTTCTACAATTGCCTGTCCTTGAGGATTAAAGAGTATGGGAGTAATGCCTCCCATATTGATGGATTTATGTATACCTGTTTCAAATGAGCCCTTTTAGAAAGCCACTAATCTGATTTGATTTCCCATTTCCTTATACTGTGCACAAAAATGTTGAAAATGTTTAGAAGTATATGCAGATCCATTATCTGTTTTTATTGCTTGTGGCACACCCATAATTGCAAATGCTTGGATGAGGAATTCAGTGACCACTCGGGCTGTCTCTTTTGCTGTTTACAAAAGTAAATCCTGAAAAGCTGTCTACCACAACATGGATAAAAGGCAGACAACCAAAAGATTTATAATGGGTCACATCCATTTGCCAAATTTCATTGGGTCTCAAACCACGAAGGTTCTTTCCTGGAGGGAGCATAGGAGTGTGGAAAGGAAGGCAAATTGTACAGCTTTTTACTATGCTCCTAGCTTCCTCTTTTGTTATTCTAAGTTGTAAACGTAAAACTCGAGCAACCTGATGGTATTTAGAATGAGATTCATGAGCCTCCTGAAATAAAAGAGTACTGGCTAACATAATTAAAAGGCTATCTGCCTTTGAATTTCCATCAAAAATAGGACTTGGAAGTTCACTATGAGAGTGGACATTTAAGATGTCCTGGATGCTTTCTCACTTAGAAGCTGCAAATTTTATTTGGGCTGTGGCAATTCTTTGTACCACAACTACTGAATAGGCTGAATCAGATATTATATTTTTATCTCCTGGTTGATAAATCACAGGTTGTCTACCTGTGTTAGTGACTGGGATATCAGCTACAAATTCTCCAGTTTCCCACATCAGTGTATGCATGAACACTGTTTTGTAAGCACTCTCAAGAGGTGAAATGGTCAAGCCTACTGTGCCTGGAGGCAAGGGATCCATGGGCCAGACAGGAATAGGTTTCACCTCTCTAGGGGATATCTCAGTAGTCTCTACTGCATACAACTCTGTTTTTCCTAATTGTAATCCCTTTTCCCCCTCTGATTGCCTTTTGGCTGATTGATCATGTCTTAATATTGAATTTCTAAAGACTCTCTGGGTGTAACCTTGGCTGCCATCTTGCCCCACCTGGGGCCCTGAAACTGGGCCCTGCCTCTCATTTCCCTGGGTCAATCTACATTCAGAGGCCCAGTGAAAGCCTCGGTTACGTTTTGGACATGGGGTTTGGGGTTTTATTCTCTCACCCTGTCCTCTCATTCTATCTCTGTGTTTACATTGAGCTCTAAGATGTCCTATCTTTCCACACTGAAAGCATCTACGAGGTTCTCTAGAATTCCTTTGCCAGGAAGGACCCCGTCTTCCCATGTTCATCATAGTTTGGGTATAATAAGTATTTGTGCCCACTGTGGCACAGAGCCTTATGATCTCCTCTAAAGGAGCATCTTTATCTAGTCCCCATATAATTCTTTTGCAAATCTCATTAGCATTTTCCTTAGCCAGATATCTGGTCATTATTTCTGTAGCTGCATTATCTCCAATGGTTCTTATTACAGCTGTTTGCAAACATCCCACAAAATCCGCAAAAGGTTCATTGGGACCTTGCTCTATTTTTATGAAGGCTTTGCTTCCATCTTTTTGTCCTGGGAGGGAACCCCAAGCTTTTATTGCAGCTTTAGAAATTTGTTCATACACTGGTATGGGATAATAAATGGGATAGAATTCTCTCCATACTGACCTTCACCAGCTAGTTGGTCAAAAGCGATTTCTACATTAGCTCCTGTTTATCTATTGTGTTGGGCTTGAATCCTACATAATTCATGATACTCCGAAAGCCACAACAAATTTTGTCCAGATTTTTGTGCCTGTTCGGGCACCAAAATGTGGTGTTCTCTTCTTTAAAATATAATGATTCTTTGAGAGCAGGTTTCTTGGGGAGGTTTTCTGGAGGCAGACTTAGTTCCAGTTCAGATCAATAATCACTTCAAAGGCAGCCAGGTGTTAAAATCCAGTCCTTTATTGTGTCCTTCAAAGTCTTGAGCTTTAGCCCCTAGCTCCCTCTGAATGTCTCAAGCCAGCACAAAGGTGGAATATGGAATGAATCTATCTCCACCTCTGAGAGTGGGCTTGTGTGCTTCTGTGTCTGGCCCTGAGAGCTTCTTGCTTAAATGCTGTACATTGAGTACACACCAATCATTATATCACTGGGAAACCATTATTTGTTGTAGGATTAAATCAATTCTAAACTAGATTTAAACATTGTCTCCTCGGTTCCACTTAGTACCTTGTTTCAAGTTTTGGCTCATAACGTCTCCTTGTAGGATCAGATCAATCATACTGAACCATGCTAAATTAGATAATTATTGTCTGTATCAATTCTAATGACTTAACACTTTGTAAGGATTCCAACAGAGACTCCCTTAGCAGACCCACTAAGCCTGAGGTGATGAACTCCTCTCTCAGGGTAGGGACAGTGATAGAGTAGAGAAGGGAGCATATATACTAGAGATGTGAAGAATTTGAATTGCTAGGACCTGGCAAATGATTGGGTGTAGGGAATAAGTGAGTAGGAGTCGTCCAGGATGACACCTGGATTGTAAATTTTGAAACTGGGAGGGTGATTGCAATAGCCACAGTCATAGGGGGATTAAGAAAAAAGGAGAGGGCTTTAATAATCAATTTGATTTTGGTCATGGTTGATGAGACAAATTTGAAATGATTAAATAGGCAGTTTAGTACCTAATGTTTCATTATATTCTCACAACCTGGTTAGAGGTAGGTGCTCATTCCCATTTTACAGATGAGGAAACTGAGGCAAACAGTTGTGTAATTTGCCTGGGGTCATACAGCTATTAAGTGTCTAAGACTAGATTTGAATTCCATTCTTCCTGACTTCTGGTCCAGCTCTCCATCCCCACTGCTGCTACTTTGCTACCTGTATAAGACTTTCAAAACTGAATGACTATCCGGCTCATATTTTTGCATCTTCTCTTGGTAACCCATACTGACATTTGATATCCATTCTGATATTTTCTATTGTGCTGCCTCTCCAACTTCAGTTATCTCCTTTATTCCACAATTTAGTCTATCTCTGTAGACTCATACACTTTTACCATTTCACTTTATTACCTTGTTTCCCCGATAATAAGATACTATCTTATTAAAATTTTTTGGACAGAAAAACACCAGAGGGCTTATTTTCAGGGGAGGGCTTATTTTAATGAACATTGACAGCAATTTTAATAAACAGGTAAATGTGAACAAAAAAAAGTACCTTTATTCAATAATGATCATGTCATCTTCTTCAACAACATCGTCATAAGTGTCCATACCCTGAATTCTGTCCTGGATGTCTTGCGCCTCTATTTCCTTCAGAAGAAGTGGACCCAATCTGTCATGTCCAGCAATATAGCTCTCTTTAAATGAACATGTCGTGTCCAGGTAACCTGCTCGTAGTGCCTTGGCAACACAGCTGTCAGTAATTTTATCCCATGACTTCTTCACCCAAGTCACGACTTCTTGCAGACAGGGCTTCACAAAGTTTCCGCGCTGATTTCTTTCCATTCTATTTTCAATGTAGTCATTGACTTCCATGCGCAAATGGTCCTTGAATGGCTTGTTTATTGCAATATCAAGGGTCTGGAGATAGGCAGTCATTCCTGCAGGAATCATTACTTGATCTAGTCTTCTCTCTGCAAGGAAGTTCTTCATTTCTTTAGCGTGATGAGTGCTGGCTGAGTTCTTCTTTTATCCTCCATCATGCACCCTGAGTTCTTCTTTTATCCTCCATCATGCTCTCTGAGTGCTCCTTCTATCCTCCATCATACCCCCTGAGTTCTTCTTTTATCCGCTATCATGCCCCTTTTATCCTCCATCATGCCCTCTGAGTTCTTCTTTTATTCTCCATCATGCTCCCTGAGTGCTCCTTCTATCCTCCATCATACCCCCTGAATTCTTCTTTTATCCTCTATCATGCCCCTTTTATCCTCCATCATGCCCCCTGAGTTCTTCTTTTATCCTCTATCATGCCCCTTTTATCCTCCATCATGCCCCCTCACTCCCGCTTACATACCGGGTTTTTATGTTGTCCTGCCTCAGCTCTCCTCCGCGGCACTGCTCTCAGTGGTGCCAGCAAGCAAATCACTGGGGAAGAACAGGATGACACGCTCACTGCTGCAGCTCTGATTGGATGCAGCTCGGAGTGCGGCGTGCGTTTCACCTGGAGGGTGAGGGGGGGACGGTGCATACAGAGGGAACCGTAATGTAACGTGTAGCGCAGGGGATCACCTTCACTACAGTAGCTATCTCAATAGGGCTTATTTTTGGGGGAGGGCATATTTTAGAGGAATCTTACACAGTAAGGGGAGGGTTTATTTTCGGGATAGGTTTTATTATCGGGGAAACACTGCGCTGCACAAAGACAATAATTCTACTTCTAGGTTTCCAACTCAGGTGACTTCTAAGATTCTTTTGGATTTATCATATTTTATTCCAATAATATTTTCTTTATGTCTGTATGTGTATATGTGCTTCACACAAAAGTCTTACAAATTTTTATTATATACACTATTAAAAGTCTTATTAATTTAGCACACTTTAGTAAAAGTATCTGTTCTTCAACATGGGAACGTGTCTGTTCCTCAGCTGTGCTTTTCCAACTCCAACAGAAATTTTTGGGAATGGTTATTATTATTATCAGTATTCTTTTTTGATCCCATCGCTAGCCCTTCTCTCCCCATCCCCCAGGCTTCTCCCCAACTTTCTCCTGGCTCCTTAGGCTTCTCCCAGGGCTCCCCCCACCTCCCTCCTCACCCTGCTGTTAGTCAATCAGTTCTGCTCTGTCCTCAATGCCAGAGCCCTTTTCTCCATTCTTCATTTTTCTTCTTCCAGATTCCTTGCTCCTGTATCTATATTCATTTCCCTTTTGATTTTTCTCTCTGAAAATTCTTCTCCATACCATAGAAACTATTAAAATTGTGAATATAAAAGAAGTAGGTATAAGTGTTTTGAACATGGGTAATTTCTATTCCTGATTCTGACATATCAAGAATCATGTTTTTGGCCACCCAAATTGAAATTCTAAATATATTTTCTCTCTCTCTCTCTTTTTTTTTTTTTAAGTATGATACATTAGTTTTTAAAAGTAGGTTTTACACTGGAAATGAATATAAACTGCTTGCATTTATGTTTTTCCTCCCGGGTTATTTATACCTTCTGAATCCAATTCTCCCAGTGCAATAAGAAAACTGTTTGGTTCTGCACACATATATTGTATCTAGGATATACTGCAACCCATTCAACATGTAAAGGACTCTTGCCATCTCGGGGAAGGGATGGAGGGAGGGAGGAGTAAAATCGGAACAGAAATGAATGCAAGGGATAATGCTGTAAAAATTACCCTGGCATGCGGTCTATCAATAAAAAATTATTTAAAAAAAATAAATAAATAAATAAATAAATAAAAGTAGGTTTTATTGATATCTTTTGCTCATTGTCACTTTCTAATAAACCTTCCCCCTTCCTTGAAAACAGTTAAGCCAACCAACTTAGCAATGACTGACTATATTCAAATTGAAATTCAAACTAAATTCAAGGTGTAATTAAATTTCCCAGCTTTATTGTCCATTATCACCAAAAGGGAGGGAGTATTTAAGTAGGGCTCTTAGAAATATTGTCATAAACATTGATTATTTACTTCAGTAAAAGTACTTTAATTTAACCAAATCCTGAGGAAAAAAAGGCTTCCAGACTAGTCAATACAAGACATTTGATTATTTTGGACACAGTTTTTACAATAACCATGCTTTCCAAATGGCTTACTTTAAGTGCTGGGCACACAAACAAACTAGATACTGCACATAAAAGGATATCCTGATTCATCAGTGGTTGGATGACCCATTTATCAGATATATTTTAGACATTATCTTGTATATTGGTGTGACTGAATTTCTTTCTAGCTCTCAGAGTCTACCTTCCTTAAGAGACAATATCCTGATCTATATCTGGCCACTGGTCCAGATGGCTCTGGAGGAGAAAGTGAGGCAGGTGACCTTGCCCACCCTCCCTCACTTCAATCTTCACCTGTATGTCATGGCATCTACTTTTTGATGTCATGGCCTTCTTTGAGAACGAAAGACAAACTGCAATCTCTCTGAGTAGAAGTAGGAGGAGCTGCCTCCCCCACAATTTAGAGTTCCTTATTTATCATCTTAGGAAATCTAAGTGCTGTGAGTTTCTTATTTAACTTCGTGAAATTTGTAACAGTATTTTAGTATTCTGTTTTGAATGTGTGAGTTTTTGAGAAGTGCGCTTAGAACAAGAACTCTCTTCTCATCTCTGTTAACTAATTTTCCTTGCAGCTAGTTATAGACTGCTTTGCTACAGATTAGTGGATAGGCCATTTTTAGATTACCTAATAATACCATCCAGGTGGAGTGCAAGTCCTGAGCAAGTTATTAAACTTCTGGTTGCCTTAGTTTCCTTATCTGCAAAATGGGGATGATAATAGCACCTATTTTGCAGGGTTATTCTGAAAATCAAATGAGCTAATAATTGTAAAGAACTTAGCAGTTCTTGGCATGTAGGAGATATTATATAAATGTGGGTTAATATTTTTTGGATTATTTTAGAAGAGCAGTTTAGTCAGAAATGAATTGAGTTGACAGAAAGGTATAATTGTGAGAGATGTAGAGATAGAAATCATAAAAATTGTTAACTAATATTTTTAGTGTTTTTTGGTCTAAATGACTTTTGTGTTTTTGTCAAAAGCTTTTCTGCATCTGTTGATATTAGTCAGTTGTATCAATATGATAAATGTTCTTTACTATTTTTAATGTTGAAATAAGATTTTATCCTTCAATTACCAGGGGTCCTCAAACTTTATAAATAAGGGGCCAGTTCACTGTCCCTCAGACTGTTAGAGGGCCGGAGTATAGTAAAAACAAAAACTTTGTTTCGTGGGCCTTCAAATAAAGAAACTTCATAGCCCTGGGTGAGGGGGACAAACATCCTCAGCTGTACGCATCTGGCCCACGGGCTGTAGTTTGAGAACCCCTAATTAAACCTTTAAAAAAAACATTGAAACAGTGCCTTGATTGTCATTTTCCTGTAGGGGGAGACATATTTCTATATGTTAGTGAATTCTCATTTTTAGTATTCTTAATTCATGCTGAAGTATTAAAAAAGGCTTGTGAACATATTTCTTTCTGCCCATGAATTTTTATGTAAACTATTACTTAGAATTAAAATTAATGTGTAACTTGCTATTGTAAACATATTTGTATTTTTACTTCTAAGGGTTCCTTACTCTAATTAGCAACTGAACTTGCCAATGCAAAATTCTCATTAATTTCTTGAGTCATTTGAAGATAGTATGCATATTTCATATTGAAAAAATAAATTATCAATCATATGGCTAGTTTCTCAGTTATTAGTGTTCAGTGTTTAAAGAAATTCATTTTCGTTCATATTTTTTCATTTTGTATCACATTTAGTTTTGAACATAGACTTCCCTCTTTTCCTACCCAGTGGACTGTCCTTTGCAAAAATAAATAAATAAATAAAAAGAGTTGGGGGGGAGCAATTCAGCAGAATTAATCAGCATATTAAATGAGTTTGATAGTATCAACAGTGTTCCCCAGCCATAATTTCCACTTCTCTATAGAAGTGTAGGTGAATCATTTTAAATCTTTTTTGGGTGAACCAATCAATCTTGGTATTATTATAATTGTCCAAGTCAGTGTTAAGTTTTGATTTTAACTTTTCATTTACATTGTTGGAATCATGATGTGTTCCTAGTTCTGTGCCTTCACTCTGCCTTAATTCATATGAATGTTTTCATGCTTCTCTGAATTCTTCCTGTCTGTCATTTGGAAAGGATCTGTAATATTCCAGTCTTCTGGTGACATACTTGCTTAATCTTCCTTGGTCAATGAGCAACTTTTTAGTTTCTAGTTCTTTGCTATTATAAAAAGTGCTATTGTGAATATTTTTCTTCTCTGTGTATTTTCAAAGTTATGCTTACAGTTATTGTCACAGTTGTTGGTTAGCTGTCATTAAGGACAGGAAAAATAGTAATGCTTAGCATTTCTTTGCAATTCATTTGGTTCTCGTTGGCATAAAATGCCAATTTTTGTGTTTTTTTCCTAGATATTTCAAGGAAACACAGACTACCACCAGGATGTACGCAATAATTTCATCCCACCTATTATAGCACGTTTTGTTAGAATATATCCCGTAGAGTGGCACCTGAAAATTGCAATGAAAGTGGAATTGCTTGGATGTCAGTTTATTCCTATAGGTAAAGAACAGTACATATTTGCACTGGATGTGATTTAAATTGATTTTTTTGTTTGTTTGTTTTGATCAATCCTACCAAGGAATAAAGGGAATGAAGTTTGTGTTTAGGCATTATGATTACATTACCTTAAACAGATGTAAAATTGTGTCATTTTGTCCTATGAGCTTTAAAAATGTTTTTCTTATGTAAATTATATGTAAAAATTATGTGCACAGTAGAACATAAAAGAAGATTCAAAATATGTAATAATAAGTTTCCATTTCCAAGAAAGCATATATAATAATAGAACACTTTGTGTTCAGAACTGTCCATCCTTTTTTTTTTTTTTTTTTTGCTGCTGCCTTGTAGCTTTTCTTTTGTTCTTTATTGTGCATTTTTTACTTTGTTTTTTCCCCCTTCCTTCTTCCCCACCTCCCCCAGACAGGCTATAGTTAAGCACGGATAAATTTTATGTTTACATATGTTTTCATAAATATATACACATATATACATATCCACATATACAAATATATGTATATAATATGTTTTATCTCTTTTTTCCTATGTCTACTATTCTTCTACTTCTCCCTCCCCATCACCTCTCTAAGGATACTTTTTTCCTCTCACTTTATCCCTTTCCCATTAATCTATATACCTTATCCCATGGCCATAAATCTACACATTCTTCTTCTGTACCCTGCTTTATCCTATTCTCTCCCCCTCTTATTTCTTTTTTTTTCTTATTTTTTTTTTTTAAATAACTTTTTATTGACAGAACCCATGCCAGGGTAATTTTTTACATTATCCCTTGCACTCACTTCTGTTCCGATTTTTCCTCTCCCTCCCTCCACCCCATCCCCCAGATGGCAGGCAGTCCTATACATGTTAAATATGTCACAGTATAGATACAATATATGTGTGCAGAACCGAACAGTTCTCTTGTTGCACAGGGAAAATTGGATTCAGAAGGTAGAAATAACCCGGGAAGAAAAACAAAACTGAAAATAGTTCACATTCATTTCCCACTGTTCTTTCTTTGGGTGTAACTGCTTCTGTCCATCATTGATCAATTGAAACTGAGTTAGATCTCCTCTTTGTCAAAGAATCCCCCTCTTATTTCTTTAAAGATTTCGGAGAGTCTTATCCCTTTGTAGGTGTGTATAAATATATATAAACTGTTCTTTCTTAATCCCTTCCCGATAGGAGTAGGATTTCAGAAATACCAGCCCTCCTCCCCCATTTAATTACTCCCTGTTAGGGTTATTTGGCAAGATACCTGGTTTTCAAGTAAATCCTAAGTGACCATAGAATAAAGTGGGAAGTGAAATCTAAAGTAGTGAAATTGATGTTTTTGTATATTTTATAGTTTGTGTATAGAAAAACATTTTCTGTTTTTAGTTAATACCCTACACGTCAGCTTTTGTCTCTGTCTGCAATATTGAAGTTTCCAAAAGAAGGTAAAATGGTTCATGCGTTTTGAATAAACTACACCACTTTTTCCTTATATCATTACCATTTGTACCTGTGCTTTTGACAGAAAAAGTTTTCTTGACCAAAAAGTTCATTAAATTCTTAATAAAGCTAAAACCTCTAAATGAGAAATATCTGATCAATTGGTGAGCAAACTAGAAATTTGCGTTTTTAAAAATGTGAGAACACTTTTCCCACCTTTGGTTATTTTGATAAACCAAATTCTCTTTATAGGAGAAAGACAGCTAATGAGAAATTAAAATAAAGTTTTAAAAAGGCATCACAATTATAGAAAACTGCTAGGAAAATTTTCAGATAGTAATAATCGAGGGATTGTGATATAATGGAGAGAGAGTTAATGCCAGAGTTATGGGTTCACATCTTGCCTTTGAAATACATTGACTATATAATCTGAGGAAATCACTTGACCTCTCCTCACCCCAGGGAACTCTCTAAAAATTCTAGTTGATTTTCATTAGGAAAGGCAGCAAGTAGCTTACTTGGGAGTAAGTTGAAATCTTATTTTAGATTTCATCTGCAATAAAATCATAACTCCAGAGCATTTAACAACTTTCCTCCATTTTTGTCACATGTAGCACTAAAGTAATGATTTACAGATTATGTTTTACTGTTTAGAAATTTAGAATTTAAAATTTGTGTATAATGCAAAATATATTGTTTATTCTTCTGCTGTTTCTCTGAGTATTAAATTTATATTTGTAAATTAGTCTCCTAAAAAACATTTTAAGGATTTGCAAAATCTTTATTTTTAAATTAAAAACTAATTTTAAAAAATTGTTTCAAGGTCGAGTTCCAAAACTAACTCAGCCACCAATTCCCCGAAACAACAATGACATAAGAAACACTACGGTCATTTCACATGTAGCCAAAGGTATGTATATTTTAAAGATAATTGATTTTAGCACTTTCTTATACTTAAACTTTATTCTTCTTGAAATAAAAGATTTGATTATAAAAGACTTTGAACATGTTCCAAAATGATTTTAATTCTAATTCATTTGAGATTATGTAATCAAAAAAATGAACTTTTTAAAAACTTCCTCTCCTCCCCCAGGTCGTGCTCCAAAATTCAATCGACCACCACCACCTCGGCATGGCATTAACTTCCCTCCGCAGACTGATCAGACAACAGTGACTCCAGATATCAAAAACACTACAGTAACTCCAAATTTAACCAAAGGTATATGTCCTATAAGCCATTGAAATTCACTATAAATTTTTTTTCAAAGCCATATAGATGAAAAATAATAGTATATATGACTGTTTCTTAAAAGTCAGGGTTTTCAGAAGTATTTCACATTCTAGGTGTTGAGCCCCTATTTGTTCCATGTTTTCTCCTTCTATAAGCTATTCTTTCAGTAGTTGACCTTGTCTCATACTTTAAAATATTATTTTCCCTACTTGTGTTTTGTTCCTGCACCTATTTTTCTGGATCCCATCCCTTTGAACTTCTAGGATCACACTTGCAGTTCACTTTAGTAAATAATTTTAAAGTGCCTACTTTTGTACAAGATGTTGTGCTTGATGATATGCAGAGACAAACATGAATCAGTCCTTGTCCTCAAGGAATTTTCCATTCTACTGGTGAGATAATGTATATCCTCATTATATCCACATAAAAAGACATGTATATACAAAATAATTAGAGAGTGGAGCATGGAGTAGAGAATACTAGTAACTGAGATGATTGGAAAGAGCCAATTTAGGAGATGACATGTGGGTTGATAGTTTTAAAAAGCCTGAGATTTCAGGAGATGAAGGTAGATAAGGCACATATGCCAGATATGGACTGTCTATGTGCAGAGACAGAGAGAAAGGAGATGTATGAAAAACATATGTGGGACAATTTGACTAGAATGTGAGTTGTATGACTTCTTAAACTGTAACTATTATGAGTCATTTTATAGTCTTTTAATTGTGGACTGTATTCTTTCTATTAAAGACAAAATAACAACAACAATAAAAGCATATATTCCTTTATTAGAATTTTGAAACTGCAGATTCTCTCTTTCCTACTTCTTAGGAATGTAAAGGGATTCATATTGCTTCCTACAAAATACATACATACAGATACACATTTATACATAATTCTTTTAATAATTGAGGGCTTTCTCTCCTTGTTAGGATTTTAGTGTTCTGAAAAGTTTATTCTCCTTCACATAGATATTCTGAGTTACTATTCCATTGTAGAATTCTTGGGAAAGCAGCCATAAAAATGTCTGTAAGGTTTTAGTTGTCATTTTGAGAAGATAACTCTTTCTCTTAACACTAGAAAGTTTCAGAAGTAACAGTCTCTGGGAAGGTGATATCTATATTATTTGGCTATTTATGTGGATTTCATTGCTGAAGGTTTTTTTTTCCCCCCCTTTAACCTCCAAAACCATTTGAGGAAGTATCCTATTTCCTCAATTAATCCCTTAATAGTTAAGTATTCTTTTGGGCTCAAAGAGCCCCAAAGCATCTAAGATCACAGATAAATTCCTCATCATCTGCCTTATTATCCAACCTTAAGTAATTTGAGAAATCCAATCCTGTAACATGATCAAAGATCTCAAGAGTGTTAAGATTAAGTGAAACAGCAAATAATACTTTGTTCCATATAATTCACTATCCTAGAACATCCAAAAAAGAAAGGAATCTTCACTATATGTGTCAGAGATGGCATTTTATACTTTTCAATAAGGGAAAATTAAGAAGACATCTGAATAGAAAATATGCCATCATTTTGTTCCAATCTGGGCATATGCTTCTAGAGCTGCTGTGCTTTCCTTTTGTCTTAAATTTCTATAAAGAACAGTTTAGAATAAATTTCTTTTGGATGCATAAATCTTGTATGTGGACTTTTTCCTTTTTTTCTCTGTAGTGCAGATATTGGATTATCACATAATTACTCCCTTGGTGAGAGGCATTTGCCCACAGATATAGAAATATAAATGGGTAGGAGAAACTAATCAAATCTTCTCTTTTACAACTTACACAGATAATCTACATTCCAGCAACTGCATTGAGTTGCCTTAATTTAGCACAGTGCAAAGTAGTATAATATGACTAAGTCAGGAAAGAAATGGTGGAACCAGATGGTGAAGGACATTAAGTGGCAAACAAAGGAGTTAATATTTTATCTTAATTGGTAGGATAATGGGGTAAGAGAAATACAGCTGGAATAGACCAGAGAGGCCATCTAATCCTGATCCTTCATTTATAGATGAGGAAACTGAGTCCCAACAAGTTTAAGTGAATCATTCAAGGTTTTGCAGTGGTTTCAGAGAATTTGAATTCATGTCTTACTTCAGAGGGAAAGATTTTAATACCCTGAACAGGAAAGTTAAGTGGCCACAATTAATGGTCTATTTTTGGAAAGAACAGGATATGTGAAAGATATTATGCAAGTAAGGTTGGCAAATTAACTGGATAGTTAGAGATGAGGAATTGAGCATGAACTCTGGAAGCTTGGTGGTGGTACACATTGTAGAAAGTGAAAAGTTTAAGGAGAAAGATGAGCAATTCTATTATGGACACATTGAGTTTTAGATGCTTCCAGGACATACAGTTCAAAGGCAATTGGTGAGATGGTTCTATACTTCATAGAGAGACCAGAATAGATCTGGGAATTATCAGTATAGAGATAATAATTATCTCTATAATGAAGCTGATGAGGTCCCTGACTGTACAGAAGAAAAGAGGGTTCAGGACTGAACCTTGGGGCACATGCAGGGTAGGAGGTGGGATGTGACTGTATATGAGACAGGTGGGAAGAGAGAATCAGGAGGGGCAATGTCTTGAGAACCCAGAGAGGGAAAGAGTGGTCAGCAAGGTTAAGTCTTGCAGTGAGCTCAAGAAAAGAACCTCATAATTAGCTATCAAGAGCTAATTGGTAATTCATGAAGAGTATTTATATCTTAGGTAATTTCAACCTGTTCTCTAGATAGTTGGCTCATCACGTACAGTGAGCCTTGCTTCCTATTGGGTGAAGAGGGGACCCACCTTCCTTATTAGCACCAGCAACAATTACTGACTACGCCATTGACCGGCAGAGCTGGTACAGAAATCTGAAAGTGTGGGACGACCCCCTCGACCTGTTTGAGCCCTCACAGTTACCATCCAGGGAAACTGCTCGTGCTGAGAAAAGGCCAGCCGCTCCCCCCCCCCCCCCCCTCGCCCCCAACTGCCAGCCATCTTATCACAAAGGGCGCTAAGCCAACCTTGCTGAAGGAAGAGTCATCCTGATGGACAAAAGGCAGGGTGGGCCAGACAACTTAGAATGACCCCCCCCCTTCCCCGGACAAACACCCCCTTCAGATGCTGGTGGAGGTGGCCTGGGACTTTGGGCCCAAGAGCTTTGGGAATAACAATGCTTTCAGCCCATGTTCTTAGCTGGTGTTCTAGGAAACAGCCCTGTGAGGATGCAACCTAGTTGCTGCTGGATACCAAGAAAATAATGTTCTTGTCTTGAAAAGTCCTTCAACCTGGAAAGGGATATGATTTTAATCAGTGAAAATGTCATTTGAAAGGAAGCATTATGGAGGTGGGGTAGAGTCAAGGCAGCAGAGGGAGAGGTAACGACTTTGGCTTTCCTAAAAATTGTGCCACAGTGGCATAAAAAAACGTGCCAAGTGAATTCTGAAAGGGACTGTCGAGAAAAAAATCACAGTAAATCATATTTCCAGCTCAGAGCACCCTAAGAAGATAAAGATTTGGAGACAGTGGGAGTGAGGTCCAGCTGGGAGAGCAGCAGTGGATACAGTCTCAGGTTGTAGAGGTTCCAGCAATGGCTGTGAACAGCTCCAAGGCGCAGGGTACTGAAAAGTCAGACAAAAAGAAATCTCCTGAACTAGCATTGAGAAATGAAACAGGGGCCATCTATCACCCATTACCCAGGTCTGTGTCATAGGAGTGGCCACAATTACAAGGGAGCAAGAACCCTACCCAAGTAAGAACCAGAGGATAGACCAATTGGGCAGGGATCCTACCTATCCCCAGATCCTATGATTTTGGAAGCACTAAAAACTTCCAGACCCCCAGATTGATCTGTGAAAGAAATAAAAGAGAGAAGACATAAAGAAGGACATAAAAGAGAGAGGTTTAGACTTGACCCTCTCCCAGAAGTAAACAGAACTCAATGCAACATAAAGGGCAAAGTCGAGAAATAGGCTGGAAAAATGAACAAAGAACAACATAAGATTCTGATGATAAAAATTTACTCTGTTGACAAAATCCCAAACTCAGAAGAATATGACTTGAAAACATTTAAAAGCATTACCTCAAGCATTGGACAATGCTATAACAAAATTCCTAGACCAATTAGAGAAAGAGATTTCTTTAGAAAGAGCAATTTTTAAAAAATCAAATAGCAGCGGGAGAAAAAAATGGGGAAAAAAAAATTTTGCAAAAGAGAATTAACGTGTTCTGATAAAAGAAGAGCACAAAATACTCAGGAAAATAATTCCTCATTATTAGTTACATGGAAGTTAATGATTGTTAAACATCAAGAAACAAAAAAGTTAAAAGTTAAAAACAATAGAAGAAAATACAAGTGTCTTATAGGAAAAACAACCAATGATTTGAACAGAATTGGTAAAAAAAAAAAAATACACAATTATGTTTCATAAAATTATAATGGAAAATTGTCCAGATATTTTAGAGATGGAGAAAGTAGGAATTGAAAAAAATCTACCACTTTTCTCCTATTTGAAATCCCAAAATGAGAGCTCCTAGGAATATTGTAACCAAGATCCAGAGCTTATGGAGAAAAGGCTGAAGGCAGCTAGAAAGAACTAATTCAAATTTCACAATGCCATAGTCAGGAACACACAAAAGTTAAGCCGTTACCATGATAAGAAATGGAGTATCTGGAATGTTTTTTGGAAGGCAAAGGACCTAGGATTATAACCACGAATAATCTACCTAGCAAAACAGTGTAATACTATAGGAGAAAATGTTAGTATTTAATGAAATGGAAGAGTTTCATGATGAAAAGACCAGAGCTGAATAGAAAATTTGATGTTCAAACCCAACTGAAGCAAAAACATGTCAACATGAGTGAAAAATTATGAAGAACTAAACAGGTTAAATTGTTTACATTCTTGTTTGAATGATTTCTAAGAACTTCATTGTCACTAGTCAGTAGGGCAGTTAGAGTCTAATTAACAGAAGGCATGGATGGGAGTCATTATATTGGGATGACATCAGATGAAGAATGGAAGAATAAAAAAGTTATATTGGGAAAAAGGGGTTAAGGAAGGGAAGAATAGGGAAAATTCTGTCACATAAATGAGGTATGCATGGAAGAAGAGTTAATAAAATGGAGGGGCAGATAATGGGGATGAAGAACAGGTAGTATTTGAACCTTATTCTCATCTTACTCATCTGATTCAAGGAGAAAAGAATATACACACAAGTTTGGGCATAGAAATTCATCTTAACCAACTGGGAAGTAAGAAGGAAAAAAGATGAGGTGAGGTATAAGAGTTTAAAGATAGATTAAAGGAGGAGATGGTCAAAAGCAAAAGATACTCTTGCAGGGAATGGTGTAAAAAAAAAGAAGAATCAATATAAATAATAGGATGGAGGGAAATACACAGTTAATACTCAAAGCAGTGAATGTGAATAGGACAGCCAAATGGCATAGAAACCAGAATCCAATCTTACTGTTTACCAAAAACATTGTAAAACAGGACACAAAATGAAAATAAGGGACTGAAGCAGAATCTGTTATACTTTAGCTGAAATAAAAAAGGCAGGGATAGCAATCATGATTTCAGATAAAGCCAAAACAAAAATATCTCTTTAAAAAAGATTATCAGGGAAACTATATTTTGCTAAAAAGTACTTTAGACAGTAAATTAGTATCAGTACTGAAGTGTATATATCAAATGGCATAGCATCCAAATTCTTGAAGGAAAAGTTGAATGGGTTAAAGGAGAAAATAGACAGTAAAGCTATATTAGTGGAAGACCTCAGTTTACTTCTTCTAAACCCAAATAAATTTAAGTATAAAATAAACAGGAAGGGTTATTTCATAAATTAAAAAATAAAAATAAAATTAAAATTTCATAAATTAAAATATACATGCATATAAAACTATTGATAAGAAACATAGTCTATTGGAAGGAATTTGAGATGAATAAAATTTTAGAAAAGTTAGATAAAGGTAGGCTTCTAAAGTAGAGAATGGGAATAGAAAGGGATATACTTATTTTTCAGCTGTGCACAACACTTTCCCAAAAATTGAACTAGTATATCAGGGCATAAGGATCTCACCAGCAAATACAGAAAGTAGAATGTATTTTTTTCTGAACATTATACAATGAAAATTGCATTTAATATAAAGAAAGCATAAATTAAAATTTTATTGGAAATGAAAGAACCTAATCTTAAAGAATGGTTCAAAGAACAAATGTAGAAATAATCAATAATTTAATTTTAGATAGTAAAAATAAGGCAACATAGCAAATTTTGTGAGTGGCAGATAAAGTTGTTCTTAGGGGGAATTTTGAGTCCCTGTCAGCCAAATATCAATAAAAGAAATAACAAATATCATCTTAAAAAGCAAATCCTGGAAACCAAGAAATTAAAAACCTCCAACTAAAAACCAAAATTGGAATCTTGAAAAATCAAAAGAGAGATTAACAGAATTGAAAGTTTAAAAAAAAAAAAAAAAAGTGGCACTGCCATCTGATTTACAATTCTACCTTAAGTATCATGGGACCTTTTCATCTGACTTGCAGCTGAATCCTTCCATATATGTTGACTCTCCATTAGAATGTGATCTTTTTTCAGAGAAAGGATTCTTTTCTATTTGTATACCTAAAGATTAGTGATTTGTATATATAATAAGGACTCAAATGTTTTATTTATTCACGATCTGAAATATCAGTTGTCTCCTATCTTTAAAAAAAAAATCCTATATTATAGATCCAGAGGGAGAATTTAGCATACAGTTGCTTTCCATTGCTTCTTGCAGATTCTTATTCTGCACCTTCACTCAACAACCGATCTTCCTCTAATGTCATTCCATGTAATCACATAGCTTTTTCCATTTCTTGTCCCTGCTGTCTAGTAACTTCCAGGAGCCTTTTCCATGCTCTAGTGACTGAGGCTCCTGGTAGGAATTTTTTCAACACCATCTTGCCAACATTCTCAGTAAATTCAGTGAACACACTAACCTCTCAGTTCCTTAACTACCATAACCATTACGTCCTCTACTATGTCCTTATGCCTCCTAAAGGAGGAAAACTTTCAACTTTTAAATCTGTTGAGATTCTTGGAACCCTGAGATCTTTAGGCCTTGGCTACAGACTATGCCTTTGAAACTGACCTCATTCCCCACCCCCCAAAAAATACTATAAAAATATTCCTAGTAGAAGTATTTAATTGATATCAAAAATATATTTGCTGTAGAGGAATTGTTAACTCAGTCTTAACTGTAGCATTCAGTCAAAAATTACTTCTCATTAATAAAGATAGAATCCATTATAAGGGACTTGAACAGTTGGTCAGAAGGAGATTATAGGGGGTCCTTTGCCAGCACTAGGTGCATTACTCTTGCATGGTGCATTTATGGTTACAGATCAAAGACCCAGGGTGAGGAAGAGCACTAGAGCTTGTGACCTCAGGGGAGCTGGGGCCTTGGTTATAGATTCAGGGCTTGTGATCACTCATAAACAAGAACACAGGCCAAGAGAGCAGTGTGACCATACCTCTCCTTTGATCATACCACCTTAAACGAACTGAAAATTTACAGATCCTCCAAACTGTCTCTGAAACTACATATAAAAAAAAAAAAAAATGAAGCTTGGAACAACCTAGGAATGGAGTCCAACTTGAATATAAAGTTAAAAGTCAAGAAATAGATTGGGGAAGTGAGCAAACAGCAACAAAAAGATCCTGATCATACAAATTTATAATGGTGATAGAGAAGATCAAGACACAAACACAGAAAGCAATGAAATCAGAGGAGCTACGTGCAAAGCCCCACAGAAAAATATAAATTGGTCACAAGTCCCAAAAGAATTCCTGAAAGAACTCAAAAAGCATTCTAAAAATCAAGTAATAGAAATTGAGAACTCCTTGAAGCCATGATCTAAAAAAGAGCCTATTATACCCCGAAGAGATACTAAAGGAGGGAAAGGGACCTGTATATGCTAAAATGTTTGTGGCAGCCCTGTTTGTAGTGGCTAGAAGCTGGAAAATAAATGGATGCCCATCAATTGGAGAATGGTTGAGTAAATTGTGGTATATGAATGTTATGGAATATTATTGTTCTGTAAGAAATGATCAGCAGGATGAATACAGAGAGGACTGGCGAGACTTACATGAACTGATGCTAAGTGAAATGAGCAGAACCAGGAGATCATTATATACCTCAACAATGATACTGTATGAGGATGTATTCTGATGGAAGTGGATCTCTTCGATTGATCAAGGAAGGACAGAAGCAGCTACACCCAAACAAAGAACACTGGGAAATGAATATAAACTGTTTGCATTTTTGTTTTTCTTCCCGGGTTATTTATACCTTTTGAATCCAATTTTCCCTGTGCAACAAGAGAACTGTTTGGTTCTGCACACATATATTGTATCTAGGATATACTGTGACCTATTAACATGTAAAGGACTGCTTGCCATCTGGGGGAGGGGGTGGAGGGAGGGAGGGGAAAAGTCAGAACAGAAGTGAGTGCAAGGGATAATGTTGTAAAAAATTACCCTGGCATGGGTTCTGTCAATAAAAAGTTATTTAAAAAAAAAAGAAAGAAAGAAAAGAAAAGAGCCTAGACACAATATTTCAAGAAATGATCAGGGGAAATTACCTGGAAACTTAGAACCAGGTGATAAAATAGACATTGAAAAGATCCACTTATGTCCTGAAATAGATCCCAAAATGAAATCCTAAGGAATATTTTAGCCAAATTCTGGAATTCTTAGATCAAGAAGAAAATATTGCAATCATCCAGAAAGAAACAATTCAGTCAGTTATCATAGAGCCAGTCAGAATAGCGTAAGATTTAGTATCTTTTACATTAAATGATTGGAAGGCTTGGAAGATATTATTTTGGAGGACAAAGGAACTAAGTTTACAACCAAGAATAACCTACCCAGTAAAATTGAATATAACCCTCCAGAAGAAAAATTGTTATTTAATGAAATAGAGGACTTTTAAGCATTCTTGATGAAAAGTTCAGAGCTGAATGGAAAATTTAACTTTAAGATAAAATTATTTCATCTTTTCTCAGTTCTCTCAGTTTTTCACATAATTCAATACTGTTCTTTCATTTCATCACATTTAACTTGCTCTAGCTTCTAATGAAACTGCATTAAGAGAAAATCTCTTATCTTGAAATGGAAAAAGGGCACCAGTACAATCAGTTTACCAATAAAATTTATGTGAAGAACTCAAGGCTTTTTTATGCACTAATGATGCAGCCTAAAACTCGGTCTCATAAGAGAACTTTCCAGGGCCTCTATTCCTCAGAATATTTCCCATTATTTGATTTAACAACTAACATCCAAGTGCAAATAATTTTCTTATGAAAAACAAGAGTTATCAGGGAAGCCAACCAAAGACCTAGTAGGCATGGATCCATTGAATTATTAAAGCACTGTACTTGGAACTAGATGACTCAACCCTAGCAAAATCACATCCAGATCATGAAGGGTGCACTGCACTGCAAAGCACAAGGAAGTATGACGTTAAATTTATCGTTTTTATTTAACAATAGAAACCTCATGTACCTGACCCATTTCAGGAATCATTATTTGAGGAAACATTGTATTTCTCATAAAGGCAACTGTGGATGAAATTTAATGGTCTGTATGACCGTGGCATCTGTACAGTAGCCCCCAGGGCCCAATAATAGTCAAGGAACTATATTTCAAAAGGGGTTTAGCAAATAACTGCCATGGAAAAGGGACTACTCCAGAATCCTAATATTGATTTAATCTGGTGACTCATTGAGACCTGCCAAAGGCTCCATTAATTCTTATGGATAGAGACTTCTAAAAATCCAGGTGCCATGGGATCACAAAGCCCCAGAGGGAGAGAGTGCTGATCACTTAAGGCCTAATTAGAGCTTATTCTGAGCTTCACACCAGATAGGTAGAGTTGGAAGTGACTCGCTTTATGGGGCTCATTAAAATATCAAGATAGGGAATATGATTTCTCTCAAATGTGAAAAGTGACAGAAAAAGTAAAAGTGGCTTATGCATACATCTAAAATCAACTGGATCATTTCCTTATCTCATATATTCTCCAAAGCTTAGCCAACAGGTGGGATTCTGGACTTTGTTATTCTTCTTTTATCTCTCATCAGTCATGCTCTAATTTAGGACTTCTGCTTGTGTATGGCCTTCCCTAGCCTAGCCAACATTACATTAACAATATAATTGTAGATTTCCACACCCTCAAGAAGGGAGGTCTCTTTTGGATCTCTGATGACCAACCTGAGCAAGGATGATAAAGGTGTACCCTGGGCTTTGATCCCTCCTGCCTCGGCCATTCTGCCCTGTGCTTTAGCTGCCTTCATATGCTGGATCTTGCCTCAGTATCTGTGGCCTCTAAACTCTAGAGTATTCTGGGGCCTCCAGTTTAGCCTCCCTTCGTTTCCCTTCCAGATGTGCCTCTGAATCTGATCTTTGATACCATCCTCATGAGTTTTGGTATCTTTCTTCACTTCCACGTGGTTTTCACATCTGTTCTGTGTGTTGTCTCCTCGTGCTAGAAATGGAAGTAACTATCTTTTTTTCTTGCGTTTGTATCTACTTCACTCAGCAAATGCCTGACATATAGTAAATGGCTAATAAATGCTTGTTGAATGTCGATTAACTTGCATCAATCATCATTATGGAAAAAAAGGCATTAATGAGATCATTAACTCTTTGCCACTTGCCTGACGCCTACTCTGTTGATGTCATAAATGGCCATGGCATTTTAAAAGTTTATTGACTTCTCTTAATTATATATTGTAAGTAACCTATTATTGTTCACTTTCACCAGCCACAGAGGGCTGGCATAAAGGGAGTTTGTATAATGAAATATTCTAGTCTCTTATCTCTATTATTGTGGAAGCAACACCTTTCTTTCTGCCTTTGGAACTGATACAACAAGGGCTTCTGTTTGGATGTATCCACAATAACCACCAGGATAGCTGCTGTATGTGCTTAATAGAGGTACTATACCATTAGGAGTTCATATCCATGCCCCCTGGTATACACACTCTCAGTTAGCCACCACAACTGTTACACAGATAAAGTTCTCTACCTATCTTTACCTGAGCAAATGTGCCCCTTCCTTTAGGGGAAAGATCACTTGAGGTCCTTTTTACATAATAATCAAGCAAGATTGTACTACCCCTGGACTTTCATTGTCCCTGATAAATAATAACCTTCCTGCCAGTTATATATTATATTAGAAATAGCAACCCTTTCTATAATATATTGCTACTGTTTCCAAGCCATCGTAATTTAGGTATAGGACTTTCAGCCCCCTCAGGATACAAGTATTTAAAACTACCCTAGGGATACTTATCCTAACAGTCCCTCAAATCTATAAAGGCAGAGTAGCTGATTTGGAATGGTCATATAGTGTAGGGGTCTTTAAATAATGTCCTAAATTGAATTAGGGCAAAAGGATTCTTCTCGATCTGGTGCAGATAACAATCTTGTTAAACATCCCCATAAACTACCAATTATATTGTTTCTCTTGTTTCAAAAACTATAATTAAACCTTCTTATAAGAAAGAGTGTTCTTACTCTCTGCCCACCTAATGTGGCAGACATAGCATATCATCTCTAGAAAGATAGCTGCTGGTGCTATCTCATTCTATTTTTGTGGTAATCTGGTAGAGAAAACTCTAAGGCCATTAAGATAGAGGTTTGCTCAAAAAGCAGGATCTTTTTATGTCTAGAACAAACAAGGAATGGGAGTCATGGTTTAAGGTATAAATTCAGTCACCCAAATCCATCAGTTTTAAAATATTTATTCACTTCTCTATTATCCCCTGTGGGGAATCATGACAAAAGAAAAATCATTGTTGTGAGACCAAATATGCAGAATTCCTCATTTTAGCTGCTAAAAAAAAAATCTGATTTGGCTTTGCTAGGCCTGATCTACTATAAGCTCTCCTAAAGATTAGATTCTGCAACTCACGAAAATTGTCTTCCCCCCATTTAATCATATTGTAATTAGTCTTGTTCTGATGAATCATGAATCAAGAAGCTAAAAGCTTTTTGTCCTTGTAGCCTCTCAAGTGCCTGTGTAGTAAAGATGTTCCAACTCCTGAGCCTCTTAAAGAGGAAGTCATTCCCTGAGAGATAGTATCCCTGGAGAATAGTAATGGATAGCTCTGAGGCTCTCTTCCCACAGCTCACAAGCTTTATCTTCTTTCCTTTTCTTATTGTCTTTCCTAATTGTTCCAGTCTCATCTGGATTCATCTCTGCCAGCTAGATCTATGGCTCAGAGATCACATTTCCTATCTACTGCTATCGTCTTGCTGTTACTAGATACATAAATCACTTTTCAACCTTCAAGACATGGCCTTTAATAAACCAGAAAGCATATTCTTATTTAGCTAAGTTCTTAAATATGCAAACCATTTATTTTTTATTTTCTTTAGGTTAGCTATCCTGTTTTTCAAGAACCATTAAAAGCAAGGGATAGTCAATTTTGTAATGATGCTCCCTTTCCTTTCTATCCAACTTCTTTAAATTAGTCTTACAGTGTCAGTGGGATAGCTTCCTTATCACATTATATGCCATAGGTACCTATTTAAATCTTGGTCTATCCTTCAGATAGTTTTATTTCTCTGAAGTCTTAACTAGTTTCATATGAATTCCCCATAATGGTTTCACTATTGCAGGTTGATAATAATAAACATAATGATTCACCATCACATAATGCTTTGAATTTTACAAAGCATTTCCATTCTCTAAATTCTGAGGTGGTAGTACATATGTTATTATCTACCATTTTATAAATGATTTTTTAATTAAAGCTTTTTTATTTTCAAAACATATGCAAGGATAATTATTCAACATTGACCCTTGCAAAATCTTGTATTCTAATTTCTCCCTACTCTTTCCCAACTCTTCCCCTAGATGGCAAGTAATCTATGTTAAACATGTTAAAAATATATGTTAAATCCAATATGTGCATATTTATATAATTATTTTGATGCACAAGAAAAATCAGATAAAAAGGGGAAAGAAATGAGAAAGAAAATAAAATATAAACAAACAATAACAAAAAGAATGAAAATGCTATGTTGTGATCCACACTCAGTTCCCACAGTCTTCTTTATGAGTATAGATGGCTCTCTTCATCACAAGATCATTGGAACTGGCCTGAATCATCTCATTGTTGAAAAGAGTCACATTCATTAGAATTGATTGTCCTATGATATTGATGTCATATAGTGACCTCCTGGTTCTGCTCATTTCACTTAGCGTGAGCTCATGTAAGTTTCTCCAGACCTGTCTAAAATCATGCTCCTGATCGTTTCTTAACATTCACATATCATAACTTATTCAAATATTCCCCAACTGATGGGCATCCATTCAGTTTACAGTTTCTTGCCACTACAAAAAGGACTCCTACAAACATTTTTGCACATGTGGGTTCCTTTCCCTCCTTTATGATCTCTTTAGTATACTAACCCAGTAAAGATAATGCTGGGTCAAAGGATATGCCCGTTAGGCATAGTTCCAACACTTCCACCAACAATGTATTAGTGTCCAGTTTTCCCACATCCCCTCCAACAGTTCCTTCTCTAGCTATTGTATTGCTGAGAATAGCAAAAATCATTTACAGCTGGTCAGCCTAGAAAATGACTATTACTTTGTACATAGTACACTTTGTTTTAGTTCATGGAGGATTTTTCCAGGTTGTTTTTGTTTGTTTGTTTGTTTTTTGGAGAGCATCCTGCTCATCATTTCCCATAGAACAATACCACATACCACAATTTATTCATCTATTTCTCAGTTGATTGGCATCCCTTCAATTTCCATTTTTTTTGTCTTGAGAAGAAAGCTGCTTTAAAAAAAAAAATCTCTTTTAGTATTCATGCCTAGTAGTAGTATGGTTAGATCAAAAGATATACATAAATTTATAGCTTTTTGGGTGTAGATCATATCTTTTGATTATTTATCGTTTGGGGGATGACTCATTATAAATTTGACTCAATTTCCTCTATTGTTGAGAAATGAAGCCTTATCAGAAAAACTTGCTTCAAAATTCTTTTTTATAATTTCTATTGCTAACTGTATTTCCCCTCCATTTATTCTCTCCTTTCATTCTGTCCTTCCTCAAAAGTGTTTTGGTACTAATCACCCTCTCCCTGAAATATGCCTTCTCTTTTATTACCCTCCCTCCTTCCCATATCCCATTTCTTTCCTATTCCTTCAGGGTAAGATAGATTTCTATACCCATATTGAATATGTATATTATTTCTTCTTTGAACCAGTTCTGATGAGAGTAAGGTTCACTCCCTTTCCTCCTTTTCCCTTTCTTCCCTTCCATTGTAAAAGCTTTTTCTTGCCTCTTTTTATAGCAGATAATTTATATCATTCCACTCCTCCCTTTCCCTTTCTCCCAGTACATTCCTCTCTCCTTTAATTTAATAATTTTTTAAAGATGCTATCCCTTCATATTCAACTCACTTTGTCTATATATACTCCTTTTAACTACCATAATAAGAGAAAGTTCTAATGAGTTACAGGTATCATTCTCCCACGCAGAAATGTAAGCATAAACTTTATTAAGTCTTTTAGGATATTACTTTCTTGATTACCTTCTTATGCTTCTCTTGGAACCTATATTTGCAAATCAGAGTTTCTATTCAGCTCTGGGCTTTTCTTCACAAACACTTAAAATTTCTCTATTTCATTGAATGACCACCTTTTCCTCTGAAGGATTACACTCAGTTTTGCTGGATAGGTGATTCTTGGTTGCAATCCTAGTTTCATTGTTCTCTGGAATATCATATTCCAAGTCCTCTGGTCCTTTAATGTAGGAAGCTGTTAAATCTTGTGTTATCCTGCCTATGGCTCTACTATACTTGAATTGTTTCTTTTTGGATGCTTGCAATATTTTCTCCTTGACCTGGGAGTTCCAGAATTTGGCTATAATATTCCTGGGAGTTTTCATTTTAGGATTTCTTTCAGGAGATATCAGTGGATTCTTTCCATTTCTAGTTTACCCTCTGGTTCTAGAGTATCAGAATAGTTTTCCTTGATAATTTCTTGAAAGATGATGTCCAGGCTTTTTTTTCAATCATAACTTTCAGATAGACCATTAATTTAAAAATCATCTCTCCTTGATCTATTTTCCAATGAAATATTTCATACTTTTTTCTATTCATTTTTTTTTTTAGTTTTGCTTTATTTTATCTTGATTCTTTATAGTCATTTGCTTCCATTGCTCAATTCTAATTTTTAAGGAATTATTGCCATACTGTTAATTCCCTTTTCATTTTTTTCCCTCTCATATCTCATTTCTTTTTCCTTTTTTTTTTTTTTAGCCTGTTTGTTGCTTCAGCGTAAGAGATAGTACTATAGCAATTATAAAAGAACATATTGAAAAAAACATCCACTTGGAGTAAAAAAAATCCTGGGTTCAAATCTTGGTTCAAACATTTACCAGATAACTAACTAGGGTAAATGCCCAAAACCTTTTTTAAAAAAATCATTCATGAAATGGAGATAATAACATTTATACCACCACCTCAGCGTTTAGAGAATGGAAATGCTTTGTAAAATTCTAAGCACAATTTTTTTTTTTTAAGCCATTCTTCTCCTGATTAGCTTTTTATATTTCTTTTTTCTGCCATTCTCAGTTCTTTTCCTAATTCTTCTTCTTTTTCTCACTTGATTTTTAAAATCCATTCTATGGCCTGAGACCAATTCTTTTTTTTTTTTTTGGAGACTTTGGATGGAAGAGATTTGACTTAGATATCTTCTTCTGAGTGTGTTTTGATTCCCCCTTGTCACTATAAAAACTTTCAATGGTCAGAAACTTTTTTTGTTGTCTGCTCATCTTCCTATTCCTATTCTTATCACTCAGCTTTTAACTCTTTATTAAAGTAGGGCTCTGTTTCCATGGTGGAGGATGTACTGTCCCAAGCTTCAGGGCTTTTCAGCTGTTGTCAGAGGTCCTTCTAGGGTCCTGACCACAAGCCCCTTTTTCTGGAGTTGTCAGGAGTGTTCCCCATCCCACTGTAGCTGTAAGATCTAGTGTGCTAAAGCTTCAGAGTCCTGTTTTGCTGGTGCTGGGGCTGAAGTTTGGCTGGGATGGCGCACTGTACTCTCAGTATGTTGCCTCATACCTTTTCTGCTGACCTGCCTTTGGTATCTCTGGGCTGAGAGGTCTAGAAAACACCAGTATTGAGGCTGATTCAGAGATCTCAAAGTCTGTTCCTGCTTTACTGGCCTAAGGCCTGAGGCTGGGGCTGTGCTGGGACTGCATTCTGGACTTCACTCTTCACAGACCTTTTTTCCTGACCTTCTAAAGTGTCTTCAGCTGGAAAATGCTCAACTCTTATCTTTTTGTGTGTTCTGACACTACAATTTATTTAGAGTCCTTATTCAAAGGAATTTGGAGCTGTTTGGGGGAAGAGTTTGGGTAAGTTCTGCCTTTCTTCCACCATCCTGGCTCTGCCTTGAGGGATGTTTCTTAAGGCAAACAAGCTTTAATTTAGGATGTACAAAAAATATTTATATCTCCTATTAGGGGCAAAAAGTAGGAATCTAAATCAAAGAAAATCACTGAATAAATTATAGTATATAATTGTAATGGAATACTGTTGTTCTATAAGAAATGAAGGAAATTGTTTCAAGAAATCTTGAGAAAACTTGTATGACTGATTCAAAATGAAATGGACAGAATCAGAGCACGTCATACAGTGGCAGCAATGTGGCAAAGACTTGAAGAATTAAAAACTAATCATTGTTGACAATTTTGGTTACAAAGATTAAAGATAATGAGATTATCTTGATAGTTGATAGACAGATGAAAGACTCAGAGTCCAGAATGAGACATGTTTTTTCTGGACATGGTCAGGGCATATATTTGTTTTGCCAAATTATACATATTAGTCACGGCTTTTGCTTTATTTTCATTCTCAGGATGGGGTAGGAAAAACAGGCAGCTTTTTGCTGACTAAAAAAAGTACATAATTTTCAAAAATCATTATGACATTTTTATGATCCTAAGACACGAAAGAAAAAAGCCAATGACTTTTCAGTGTTATATTCTTCCACATTCACATCTTGTTTTGGGGGCTAGTTCTTTAAAAAAAAAAAAAAATTCTCTGTAAAATTCAATTTCATTTTATTTTTAGCTCTGAATTCAATTTCATTTTATTTTTAGCTCTGAATTCTTTCCCTCTTACTCCTTAACCCCTATCCTTGAGAAAGCAAGAAAAACAAAATCTGTTCTTAACATGTATTGTCCAAAAAAAAAAAGTCATGCCTTGGCCTTGACTCTTGACTCTTGAGTCTGCCATTCTTTTATCTGAATATGCTTAGCAAATTTTCCAAGTCTTTTGCAGTTATCTCTCTTATTATATGATTTGCTCTAATTCTCACTTTATTTTGCTCATTAGTTCATGAGTTTTTTCAGGTTTCTCTGAAGCCATCCCCTTCTTAAATTTTTTATAGCATAATAGTATTCCATAAATTCATATAAGATAATCTGTTCAGCTATCCTATTTCAATAGACACTCCCTATTTTTCCAGTTCGGTGTCACCACAAAAATAGTTGCTATAAATATATGCTATAAAAATATTTGTTTAAAAGAACTTATGAGTCCTTTTATTTCTTTAGTCTATTTGAAGTATTGATATAATAGTGATATTACTAGGTAAAAGATGTGTACAGTTTAATAACTTTGGAAGTATAGTTCCAAATTGCTTTCTACAATGGCTAATTAGTTCACAGTTCTGATAGTGCATTAACTTACTAATGTCCCATACCTACTCCAATATTTGGTATATTTTTGTCTTTATCAAAATAGTGAATGTAATGATTATGAAGTGGTACCTCAGAATTGTTTTGATTTGCATTTTTCCAATCATTCATGATTTAAATAAAGATGGAGTTTCAAACTCAAATGGGAAGGGGTAAGAGATTAAACTTTTTAAGTACATAAGATTCCTTTTGGACCACATATTAATTTAGAAAACCATATATTTCCATATTTTTATGTATATATATAATTAATATATCAACACATTACAATCTGATAGGAAATACATTTTGATCTGTTTTCAAATACATTCAAAAGTTTTGTTGATTACATGAAGCTCATGGGCTACATGTTGGACACTTGATGTAGAATATTTTTCACATGGCTATTTGTAACTTGGATTGCTTTCTCAGAAATATGTACATTCATATCCTTTGACCAATTATCATATGGACAATAACTATTGTTCTTATAAATTGGAATTCTTCCTTCTCTTATCTCCCCCCTCTTCAGGAGAGCAAGCAATCTGGTATGGGTTAAATATAGTAGTCTTTTTAAACGTATTTCTGTATTTGTCATGTTGTTCAAGAAAAATCACACCAAAAGGTAAAAAAAGAAAAGAAAGAAAGAAATTAACAAACAAAAAGATGAAAATACTATGCTTTTACCCACATTCAGTCCCCGTAGTTCTCTCTCTCTCTCTGGAGATGAATAGCATTTTCTATCCCAAGTCTCTTGAAATTGCCTTGAATCACTGCATTTTTGAGAAGAGCCAAGTCTATCAGAATTGATCATCACATAATCTTGTTATTACTGCATACAGTGTTCCCTTGGTTCTGCTCATTTTACTTAGCATTAGTTAATGTAAATCTTTCCAGGCCTTTCTGAAATTATCCTTTCTTATAGAACAATAATATTCTAGTACATTCCTATACCATGTTCAGCCATTCTATGACTGATGAGCATCCACTCAGTTTCCAGTTTCTTGCCACTACAAAAAGAGCTGCTACAAACATTTTTGCACATGGGAGTCCTTTTCTCTTTTTTATGATCTCTTTGGGATATCGACCCAGTAAAGACACTGGTGGACCAAAAGGTGCACAGTATGATAGCCCTTTGGGTGTAGTTCCAAAAAAAAAAAAAAAAAAGATGAGCTTTCTAGGCATGGGGGACAGGCAGTGAAAAAGGGAATGAGGGAAGTAGGTGGTGCAGTGGATGGAGCAGTGAATCTGGGGTCAGGAAGATCTGAGTCCAAATCTAACTTTAAACACTATGATTCTGGGCAAGTCACTTCTCTGTTTGCCTTACTTTCCTTGTTTGGAAAATGGGCATCATAACACAAATTTAGGGTTATCTTCCAGGATTGTTATAAACTTAAAAGGAGCTAATATTTGTAAAGCACTTTATAAAATATTATAAAACTGAAAAAAAGGATGAAATTATGTTTTGAAAAATAAGTACAAAAGAAAGAATTTACATTTAATTCTAGAGTTAATAAGAAGCCACTGGAGTTTATGGAGAATAGGGCTTTAGGAAGATTTGTGCTTTAGACAAAAACTTTGGAGACTATGTGGAGGATGAAAAGAAATGGGAAAACATTTGAAGCAAGGAGATTGCTTTTTTTTTTCTTTTTTTTAAAGACTATTGCAAATAGTCTGAGCATAAGGTGATAAAAGCCTGAACTAGAATAATAGTTCTTTGAATGGGAAGAATAAAAATATCTGAGAGATGTTATAGAGAAAAAATAATGAAATTTAGAAACTGTGTGTATGAGGTGAGGGTTGCTTATCTAGATAACTGGAAGATTAAAACATAGTAATACCTTTGACAGACAAAGGGAATTTATTTTTTTAATTCAGTTTTATTCTATTTTCACTTGAAATTCTTTCTTTCCTTATATCTCACCCTACACCCACTGATAAGAGAAAAAATATAGAACATATATATAGTAATAAAAAACAAATTTTGTCTTTCCCTACTCCCAAAAGAAATAGAGTAAAATATGTTTTATTCTATGCTCTTAGTTTATCACTTCTCTGTCTGGAGAAGGATAGAATATTTCATCATGAGTCCCTTGGAATTGTGATTGGAGATTGTGTTACTCATTATTACTAAGTTTTTCAAAATAATCTTTACAATATTTTTCTTAATTTATGGATTGTTATCCTTATTCTGCCCACTTTGCTCTCCATCAAGTTGTATATCTTCCCAGGTTTTTCTGAAAGCTTCTCTTTCATCATTTGTTATAACCCAGTAGTTTTCCATTGAATTCATAATCTCCCCTGTTGATGGATATCCCTTCTTTACCATCATGGAAAGAGTAATTATAAATATTTTTGAAGTTTTCTTGATCTCTTTGGGATAAAGACCTAATAGTGGGACCCCCTGTATCAAAAGGTATGTAAAATTTATCTCTTTTGAAGCATAGTTATAAATTGCTTTTCAGAATGGTAGGGCTAATCCATAGTTCAACCAACAGTGCATTATTATACCTATTGTCCCCTATCCCTGCCCATATTTGTCATTTTCCTTTTTTATTATCTTAGTCAATCTGATGATTGTAGGAAATTGTTTCAATTCATAATTCTTTATGAATTTAGAGCATTTTATATGGTTGTGGATAGTTTTGATTTCTTCTTGTGAAAACTGCCAAAATTCTTTGATAATTTACCAATTGGAGAATAGGTTTTAATGCTCATAAATATGACTCAATTCTCTACATGTAATAGAAATTAGACCTGTATTAAACTTGTTGCAACGTTTTCCTCCCAGTTGTTTTACTTCTCTTCTAATTTTAGATGCATTGGTTTTGTTTGTACAAAATCTTTTTAATTTTATGTAATCAAAAGGATTCATTTTAGCTCCTGCAAACTTCTCTATCTCTTGTTTGGTCATGAACTTTTTCTCTGTTCATTGATCTTACAGGTAACGTCTTTGTTACATTAATTTTCTTAGGCTGTCACTATATTTAAGTGATATGTCCATTTTGAGTTTATCGTAATAAAATAAGTTTTTGGTCTGTGCCTGGTGTCTGCCAGTCTGTTTTCCAGGTTTCCCTCAAGTTTTTGTCAGATAGTGAGTTCTTGACCTCACAGCTGGTTAAACAAAATTGGGTTAATCAAACATGAAGTTATTATACTTATTTGTTTCTGTACATTGTGTATCTAATTTGTCCCACTAATCAAGTTCAAAAAGAGCATTTTAAAAATTATGTATTCAGGGTAAAAGACATTGAGCTGTGTTTTGAACATGTTGAATGTCTGAAATAACTAAAATGTTGAAAAGGCAACTATTGATGTAGAATCTGAGCTGAAAAAGAAACTAGAGGCAGATATGTATAGATCTGAAAATCATCTTCATAAAAATAAGAACAACTCTATGGGAGTCTTGAAGTCACAAGTGAAAATACAGAGAGAAAAGAGAAGAGGACTCAGAACAGAGCCTTAAGGTTCTCCCACATTTAGTGGGTATGAATGACCTGGAGGTGGATCCAGCAAAAAAACAGAAAAGGAGGAAGGGAACTAAGAGAGTAGGGGAAAGAATACCCAGGAGGAGAATATAGTCATTGATATGAAATGCGGCCAAGAGGGCAGGAAATTGAAGGGTTAAGAAAGGAGCATTAAGTTCAGCAATAAAGAGGTAATTGGTTAATTTGTAAAAAGCAGATTCAATTGAATGTTGAAATTGGAAACCATACTACAGAGAACTGCTTAGAACAGAGTGATGGGAAAGGAAGTGGAGGTACTGAGTTTAGGGAGTTTTCTCAAGGATTTTATAAGGGGAGAGGGATAGGACCATAGGCTGTGGAGATAGCATGATCTCATGGGGCCTTTTAAGGATCGGGAAAATTGGGCATCCTGGTAGGCCATAAGGACAGATCCAGTAAATAGAAAGTTGATCTGGTCTTCTAAAAAAAGATAGGAAGGATGGGAACAAAAATAGAGAGAGTGGTTGACCTTGGCAAGAAGAAAGACCACCTCTTCATTACAGACTGAAGTAAAGGAGGACATAATGGAAAAGGGGAAAAGGATGTTAAAGAGAGATGAGATGAGAAGGGGAGAAGAATAAGCTCAGAGTAAGAGATGAAGTGGTGAAACGGGTGAAGTGAAACGGGGAATGTCACAGGGGGCTTGAGGAGAGACATGAAGATCGGGGATAGCCATTGTGATCTGCAGGATAGAGCATTTATCAGAGAAGTATAAGTAGCATTGCTTTGCAACATTAGAGTACAGCTAAAATGATAAACTTAAATTTGTTGTTTAACTAATCAATATTTTTGTGACATCAGCAGTCATATGATTATCAAAACTTCTTTAGACTATTCAATGTACTGTTGTTGATAACACTATTAAAATCTATTAGATTTATTGATTACTTCATTGTACTTTGAATTATGTTCCGCTCTAATATTTCTTTTTCATGAATTGCCATGAACTGTTTTTTTTTTTTTTTAATTTGCCACTTATGAGAAGGCACTGATCCACCATTGCAGATGTAGTGGCAAAAGGAGAGAAAAAAAACTATGAATATGTGTTGGGACATTGCATAAGCTCAGAATTTTCAATTTATTGGTTAGTTTTGTTTAAATTTTTTTCCTTCTTTATTCTAAAGAATCACTCCATGGAAGGGAATAGAAAGCAGGATATGTTGAGAAATGTGGGGAAATATATCAATAAAAATTTATTAAAGAAAAATAACTTATATTTTATTGTGGAAAAGAAGCAGGTTCTAGGGTCTCTTGAGTCCTCATTTTTATTTTCTATCCTTCATTTGTTTTCCTAATATCAGTATGAAAGATGTATACCATATTTCTGATATTTGTAGAAATTAATTTTGTTTTTTAAAGGAAATTTTAGCATTCCTTCTTTTTGAAAGAGTAGCTATAAAAGGTCTCAAGGATAACTAATAAGAATGATCATTTAATTATACATACACACATGCATATGTGTTAATATATGTATACATAAAATTTTTTAAATAATAAACTTTTATTTGCTTGTAAAAACAGCTCAGCAGTAGGTAGCATAGTATTATCCTGTTTTGTGAATAAGGAAAACTGAGAAATCAAGAGGTTGTCCATGCCATGCACCTAGATTTTATAAGTGTTCTTAAACTTAACAAAGATTAAGTAGTAATTAAAAAAACAACTTTTATCTCACCGTTTGATGCACTTGCTTTCTGTAGGACTAGTAGTAATCTTATGCCATTTTATAAGAATAGCAACTTTGTAAATAGCACTTTGAGGTTTATTATTATTATTATTATCATATATTATTATTTATGTAAATATTATGTGTTCCTTATAACCCCCTTTGTGGTAGATATTATTATCCCCATTCTATATATGAAGAGGTGAAATCCAGTTCTGTTTTTAAAAATTGTTAATTAAGTATAATTCTATAGATATCAAATACAACCATATTAAGAAGATGAAATAAAATTTTGCTGCTTAGAACAAATATTAGATTATATAATGGACTTTATGCTTGTGTGGAGAAATGTTAACAAATATATGTTGAGTTTCTATGCAAATTGGGTGTGTGTGTGTGTGTGTGTGTATGTATGTATTTAATGTAAACTTTTTTTTTTAACTGAATTTCAGATGTAGCATTGGCTGCTGTCCTAGTTCCTGTTCTGGTCATGGTTCTTACTACTCTTATTCTCATCTTAGTATGTGGTTGGCATTGGAGAAACAGGTAATGTAATTAATATATTTGATTCACAGATGTCAGTGCAGATAGTGATTGTTTAACCCTAGACTTCTGACTCAATGACTAGCACTCTTCCCATTGCTTTGCAAATATTTGTTCTAGCCATAAATACAAAAAAATAAAATAAAATAAGGCTATTGAGTGGTAGGAGAAAGCCTGTATGTTTCCTCATGAAACTAACATTTTAATTGTACCTTCACTAAATTATTGATTAGTTATGTCACGTACCACTTAGCCTACTTAAATATTTACTTTATTTCTTGGCTTGAAACCATGATATGTTATATTTTAAATAAATACAGACTTTGTAAGGAAGGTAATATTAGAAATAGAAAGTTTAAATCTCCCTAGAATTTGTATGTTGGAGGGAACAGTCATTCAGTAGAACTTAGATTGTTCTTTGAATAACTAATCTTGTGATTTTGAAGAAGTAATGCTTCTCTTTTGTCATGTCTAAAAATATAAGCATAGCAGAAAGTTAGGCAATATTTCAAATAGATTTTGTTGGCTTAATAAGTAACTTCTTTGTGTTTGTGATGCAGTTGCAAAAGGTCTTAGGGATAAATTTAATCTTTGTCCATTTCTGTTTTTTTGTGTCTGTGTGTCTTTTCAGAAAGAAAAAAACTGAAGGAACATATGACTTACCTTATTGGGAACGCGCAGGTAAATTAAGACTCTTATTTGCAGATCTCACATATTTAGTATAAAGTAAACATATCCTCTAATGCTTGGCTAAGAACAAACCCTTGATCCTTTCTTTGTGTTCTATAAATGGCATACCAAAACCAAGCAGCTTTTTGCTAGCTTAGTTTGTAGCATTATTATACATAGCTGGTAGTATTTCTCTCTTAACTTTTTCATTTTACTCTCCTCCTTTTCCTTCTACTTCTCTTCTAAGTAATATGTTAAAGAAGTAGAATGAAAATAAAGTCCTAAAGTAATGTCCCTGTTAGCTTAAGAATTTGATCTGGTATTCTTTCTTAGGGAAGAAATTTGATTGTTTTGATCTTTGAATTATCTCTACAATATGCAAAAAATGAAGGATTTGCATTCTGGCAAAACAGTATAGAATTTTTGTACTTAACTCCTCTATGACTCATCTACCAAAGCAAATTACAGTAGTTCACCTTCATTTTCCATTATCCATTGTGATCATGGGAAGAAAGAAGAGTCATGTTTTAGAACATTGTTTCTATGTGAAAATAAATTCTAATTTCCTATAGTCACTTTTAAATGAGTGATTATTGAAAACAGGAGCTCTCAAATGTTTTGGTTTTAGGACTCCTTTTTTTTTAAATTATTGAGGAATTCCCCAAAATCTTTTATGTGAATTATATTTGTTAATGTGTACTGAATTAGAAATTAAAGCATCTTAATATTATGAAAATAGTTTGATCTTACAGATCCCCCAAAACCTCTGAGCACACCCCCCCAGGGATCCCAGGCACACTTTGACAACCAGTGATCTAATAAGTGTTTTAGAATACAACTTATTTATAAATTTAAAATTATGTGAGAACATTAGTATAATTATTGAAGAGGTCTTCACCATCATACCTAAATGCTTTAACTTTTCCCTGATTAACTCCTTGTTGCAGTTCCCACAGCATCTATTCCAAATCTTTTCTTCTGTCTTCAATCTACCTATATTGTCAGCTTTCTCCCTTCCTTTCCCTGAAAATATGATTTTTTAATTTTACTTTAAAAAAAGTCTTTCCACCATAAGTTTATTCCTTTCCTCAATTCCCCTCATCATCATCCCTTCTCACTTCCTCTTCCAGTTAAGCCCTTTCTTCCTAGAAAGGGTTAGTTCCTTTAAGTTCCTTATCTCAAATGCTCCCATTTCCCCTGGGAGACTGGTCTTCTTAATTATCCAGTCTTCCTTAACTACTCACTTCTTCCCTCCTGCCTAACAATATTCCCAGATCATCTCATTTAAAAAATATATATATTTCCTCAACCCTGCCCTTTCTTCAAAGCTCTTGATTTACATCTCTCCTTTTATTCATAAGCAAACTCCTAGAAAAAGTTCCCTGTATTTGTATCTCCCTATCATCTCCACTTCATTTCTTTCCCTTCCTTTCAGTCTGGTTTTCAGTTCCATAATTTGGCTGAAATTCTTTGCTTCTATGTGATGAGTAGTTCCAATGCTGCCCACTCATGTTCTCTGGGATAGGCTCCCTCACTTACCCCACCTCTTTTGGTCAGTTTGAGCTCTCTTAGTATCTGTTTTTCATTCTGCTTTGTAGGATCATCGTGGATAACCTTCCCTCTTGTGCATAGCTGTGACTTAGGGCTTTCTCTCTACATTGGTGATTTCTTCAGTTCTCTTGAGGGCAATTATTATCTCTGGGAAGAGAACAAGTTCAGATCTCTCCTACCTTTCCCTATAGCCAATACCCTAGTTTAGCCGCCCCATCATCTTTCACCCAGGCTGTCAGAGTAGTCTTTTGTTTTATCTGTCTACTTTATTTATAAATATTCATACTTCTCTTCTTTGTTCTATTCCATAAATGGTGAAAGTGATATTCCTAAAACAGGTATGATCGTGTCATTTCCCTGCTACAGAAGCTCTCTCTTTCTAGTATCAAATACAAACTCCTCGATTACCTTTTAAAGCACTCCACAAAATGAGTTCAATTAACTTGCCAGACTTATTTCATTTCCCTCTCATATACATCTTCCATCTGCATTGTTCCACATGTTATCTCTTTACCCCATTATCCCATCTCTCATCTCCATGCATTTACATGGACTGCCATCAGTGAATGAATGCTTTCCCTTTTATAAACCTTTCCTTACCCATGCCATCTCCTACAAGAGCTATTTCCTCTTATAGTCTTTAGTTTCCCTCTCCAGATTACGTTTATATGGATAATTCCTAGTACACAGTCATTTAGTAAATTAAATTATATCAGTTAAATATTTTACTAATAAGGAAATGGAGGTCAGAGAGAATAAATGATTTTCTGAAGTCACTTAGGTATTAAGAGTAAGAGGCAGAATTATGACCATAAGCCTAGGTTGAATCAGAATCATCTTCATCAGATTTAGAGTTAGAAGGAACCTTTATAGATTATCTAGTCTAGTTGTATTAAACTTAGAGAGGTGGGTCTCTGAATGTATTTACTTAGAAAATCTTGTTGATAATTTTTAGTTGAATAAGCACTCCCGATTATGTTTTAATCTGGTATCACTGGGGAGTCCTATATGAAGCAAGATCTTGCATCTAGTCCCATGTTTTCATTTTACAGACATGCAATTTGACTCCTGGAATGGTTAAATGAGTGTCTCAGAATTGTCTTATGATGTAGTCAATGGATAGACCAAGATTCCAGTCTTTCCTGAGCCCAACTCCAGTGCTCTTTCAGGGAGAACCCACAGTTCCATTTGAGATTTCGTCCACTGTTATTTGATGTTTTTTTTTGGCCCATTCCTATGTCATTTTTCAGTGTTAACTTGAAGACTGTTTAGGTCATTTTAGTGTGGGGGAAAATTCATGAAGGCAAATTACCGTTAGATTTTTATGCCTTGCATGGGGATATTCATTTTTAATTTGTTTTTAGTAGAAAGCTTGTATAGAACCTTATAATTTAAAACTTTGTATTTTCATGTGTGTTAGATACTGTGAAAAATTCCCACCCTCATCTTGGAGATGTCAGAATTTTTACTTCTATTTAATATTATTACTCTTAATAGGCTATCAGCTAGGCCTTGAAAACCAATATCTTGGAACTTTGGTGAAGAGTTTGCTTTTAGGAATACTTAAACTATTTGTCTTGAGAGAGGCATTTTTGCATAATGTTCATTCTTGCTTGAAATCCAAATGAAGGTTGGTGGAAAGGAATGAAGCAGTTTTTCCCAGCCAAATCACTGGAACATGAAGAAACTCCTGTTCGTTATAGCACCAGTGAAGTTGGTCACTTGAGACCAAGAGAAGTCACATCTGTGTTACAGACTGAGACTGCAGGTAACCACTTGGAAGGATGTATGGAAAGACCTTGTATAACATTTTACAATAAAATAATTAGTACTTTATAATGAGATCCAACTGTAATGCCATAAATCCTATTTTAATATTATTTGACTCACTAGCCCCTTTTAACGTTGAGATAAATTCTATCACATCAGCTTTTCTTCTCCACTTTCACCCAAGATCATATTTTTCAGGAACTGATGTTTATTGGAGTATTACTGTAGTTTTGGGTCATACTATATAGTTGATCATTAATTGTTTAATGATCAGAATCAGGCCATTCTGGTCAGAGTTAGAGTATAATAGATTTTCAAATTTTTAAGTAAGAATATATGGATTTTTCATGTCCCTCTTATTTTGGGGACTTCAGTTGAAGAAGGTAAGCCAAAGGGGAGTCTTCAACTGTAGTCTTGCCTTTGTCTTTGGAATATTTTACCTTAAGTTACTTCTGTGACTTAGTAACTTCATTAAAAGTCACATAAAAAAAAAAGTACCCACTTTCTGGAGAGCAATATGGAACTATGCACAAAGGGCTATCGGAATGTGCACCCTTTAATTCAGCAGTGTCTCTACTCGGGACTATATCCCAAAGAGATCATAAAGGAGGGAAAGGGACTCACAGGTGCAAAAATGTTTGTGGCAGTCCTCTTTGTAGTGGCTAGAAACTGGAAACTGACTGGATGCCCATCAATTGGAGAATGGCTGAATAAGTTATGGTATATGCATGTTATTAAACTGACACAACTTGAGAAGTCATCTAGATCAGTCTCATTCTCATTGTACAGGCTAGAAACCTGCCTTGCCAAAGCCCATTTAAAAATGCTCAGTCCAGGGGCAGCTAGATGGCCCAGAGGATGGAGGACTGGAAGAGGATCTGAGTTCAGATCTAATCTCAGACATTAACACTTACTAGCGGTGTGTCTCTGGACAGGTCCCTTAACCCCTATTGCCACCAAAAGGACATTATGTCACCCTGCTATCACTGTGTACTTCTGAGAATCTCTCTCATGACACCTTTATGGAAAGCTTTCGCTGTGTTGAAGACGGCAGCAGGAGAGGCTGTGGAGAGCCCTGGCTGTTTTCAGCATCAGCTCTGTGACATCACAAATGATTTGCTTTTTGGGTAATGGCCATACATCACCTTTTCTGTTTTACATTGTCACACAGAGTACGCTCAGCCACTGGTGGGAGGAATTGTTGGCACGCTTCATCAGAGATCGACATTTAAGCCAGAAGAAGGAAAGGAAGCCGGCTATGCTGACCTCGATCCTTACAATTCCCCGGTGCCAGAAGTTTATCACGCATATGCTGAACCGTTGCCCATTACTGGGCCGGAATACGCCACCCCCATCATCATGGACATGTCGGGACACCCCGCGGCCTCGGGCGCAGCGCCCTCCACCTCCACCTTCAAGGCCTCAGGGAATAAAGCCCCCACGGGAGTGGGGACGTACAGCAAGCTCTCTCGGACTGACGGCTGCCCTCCGACACATGCAGAGTATGACACGCCAAAGGGAGGGAAACCGGGACTGAGCGCCCCGGAGGAAATGATGTACCAGGTACCGCAGGGCACCCTCCACACAGCCGGAAGCAAAGGGGAAGCGTCGGGGGCAGCCAGGGAAGGAGAAGGGGACGTTCTTAAAGAAATCCTTTGAAGGTGATGCCCCTTTTCCAGAGCATCGTTTTTAAAGCACATTGAAATTTTTGTACAAGTCATGATAATATATGAAAAAGTCTATCAATCAGTACCTATCACTGAATAGATTGGGGGAAAATACCATAACTGAGGTACAGGAAACTACTAATCTGGTTGTTTTGCTTTGAAGATATACATCACACAATTGTTGACGCTTCTCTGTTCATGATGTCATATCTTGTTTTGTTACTACTGTAAAATGTGATATTCTTTAAGTCATAAGAGAGCTTCTCAGATGCACTTCAAAGAATTTAAAAATCACTGAGATGAAATATTTATTACTATGCTGCAGGTACATTAATGAACTTAAAGTAATGGCTCTGTAAGCCTTACTAGCAATAATTGCTAATGGTACTGTTATAATGAGTGGCTTGAAGTTCTTAGAATTTACATGCAAAGGTGGAAATGATCATGATTTAGTTCCTTTCTAGAAACTTTCCATGTTATCATTTCTGTGTTTATTTTTTTAAATGTTATAATTCTGTAATATCCATAAATTACTTTTCATAATTGTCCTGTAGATCTAAAACTTTAGTGAGAAACCAATAGCTTTAAAAGCTTTTAATGGCAGATAGAATCTATCAGTCACTCTCACTGATTTCTCCCTCCTCCTCCCCCCCCAACCTCCTCTTCATTTGGCCCAAAGCCGTTGACTGTTGGTGTTCTTAGGGGCTTTCTTCTGAGCATTCTCAGTGGGTACTCCTTGGGCAGCCTGATGAGTATAGACCCTGTCTGGCTTAACAACCGCTTTATAGTAGAGAAAAGGTTTTCCCTCATTCATAGCTGCAATGCCATCAGAATGTTTGTCAATGAATCTGTGACTTATCGGGAGAAGAGTAAAAGATGGTGAAGAGAAAGTGAATGGGACCCCAGTTGATGTTTTCTCATCAGAATGAAATACATCAGCACAGACCACAACTCAGAAATAGTACATTTTAAATTGTACAGGAATGTGTATTTTTTGGATTTTGGCAAGTCAGTCTATTCTTCCATTGCTTCCCCCACCTCCCCATTTGATCAGTGGTTCTAAATGACTTGTGGTCTTAAAATGACTTAGAACTGCAACTCAGACCTTGAGATACTTTGTATATTAATTGAGATATAGAACTGTGTGTCACATTTAATTGGATGCAGTATTATCTGAATTGATATTTATTGACAGTGTTTTCTCCCATTGTAGCACATGTTCTTTCCTTGAAGCCAAGGCTTATACTAGGGGAGAAACAGAAGTCATTGTCGCATTTTATTAAGTTTTTAATTTTTTTTTTTTTTTTGACCAGCGGAATGGCTTGGTAAAAGTAGAAAAAGTCACTATATCTTTCCGTCTGTCTCTCACATGAGTCCAGTTCTGATTCAGCTTTTGGATTTAATCACATTCTTATCACATCTTTGTAAACAGACCAGTGAAGCTGCATAGTATTTTTTTTTTTTAACAATTCCAAATATTAAGCAGTAGGATTATGGGTACTAGAGATTTTGTTTTGGCATATTAGCCTGGCTTTCAGCTCTGCCTGACATGTGACCCTAGATAAGTCACTTAACATTTTTGTTTAGTTGTAGTTCCCTGGCTCCAACCAACACTAAGATTTTAAAAATAAAAATTGCCATCTCATTGGCCCCAGCGAGTTTATTTACCACAAAGTTACCTGCTTATACAGATGAAATCATAGGTCTAGACCAAAAAAGTTTTTTTAAAAAGGATGTTGTATGTCACTTGTTCTATTATTAAAAGTTTCCTTTCCTGTGTTAGCTTTACTTATAAGTGATTATTATAACAGAAAACATGAGGAAAATTTATTTATTTTTAACTTGAGGTACCAAAATATAGGTTGGGCATATTTAGAATAGAAAGCACAGCTATTGGTAAATATAAATATGAGTGTAGGTAAACATAACTGAATTAAGTCGTCCCTTTTCAAGCAGAAAAGATGAATGTATCACAACTTAATCCTTTCTGTTGTGGATAAAGAGAGACTTAGTTCTGGAACTGTGCACATAATAAAACCTTTTAGGGTTACATTTTGAGCTCTTAAACTTGTCATGTTTTTCCTCGTTGTAGTGAGATATACACTTGATTTTTTAAAATTGTTTTATTTTCTTTAAAAGCTTACAGGGAAACAAATGAACTGTTTTTTATATGATACAGATTTTAAGACTTTTATATTGGAAATTTTTAATAATTTGATGTTTGCTGTTGGCTGTTCTCATAATAACTATAAGATGATTATCTAATGTCTCCTTAGTTTGTGGTGAAACACTTTTTGCATTGTTTTGGTTATTATTCAAGAGCTGGGTTGACTTGATCCAAAACTTTCTGGGGGAAGTATGGAGATTGCAGGGGTTATGTTTTTGTTAGATAATTCATTTATGTAATTTCATAATGGATTGTCCCAACTTTGTGTGTTTGTTACAGCTACATCTATATGTGGCTTGGAGACAATCAAACACACCATTTTTAGCCAGACACCTTTTGCATTTCTTGTTCAATATGTTTATTTATAAGTTTTAAATACTTAAATACTTTAAATAAGTTTAAAACCTGAAAACTTGTTTTGTTTGAATGTCACATTTCCATGGAGACCAAGACTGTGTGAATATAATTATAAGCCTAGAATCCAGTTAACTACTAGAATAGTAAATGTTGGTCTGTTTAACATAGCCACAATGACTTGGCTGTTACTTGATCTTTTGAGAATCAGCACAATGAAAGCCAAAATTGTGTGAATTCTACTATTTAGTGCTATAAATTCACATGGATCCCATTCTTTATACAGGGTCTAATTCAGTTAATTCCTCATTTCACTATTTGCACTTTTCATTTTAAAATGGGTTAACTAAATTAAAGTCTTCAAATAAAGAATTTGTGACAGAAGTGAGAAGTGTAAGATCAGGTTATGTCAGTGCTTTGATTTTTCTGATAAGAGGTGAAAGAATGATTAAAAGTTAAGTCCCACTGTCTTGCCTGAATACTCAAGTTATGTGAAAACAAAGAACTGTCTAGAAGGGAAATGGGGCACTCTACAAATGGGTTGCCATTAGGTAAAATTGAGAAAATTAGTGAGACATGAATTCACTGAAGCAATACCCCAAGCTAGATAGTTCTGCTCTTGTCTTTAGTTTGGCTCCAACGTGAAATCCTAAATTGCGACAGTCTTAAGAATTGGATGCCATTACCTTGGTGGCAGAAGAGTTTTTAAGCCAGCTTCAGCACCATTTCCTGTTAGTTTTATTTGCCATGTTATATTTTCTCTTTTGACACTGGGAAAAGTGGAAGCAAAATTTTCATTGAAATATTTTTTGGGGAATGAGAGTGGTTTGAAGATAAGTGACAATTCTCCCAGAATGTACTTTTCTTACCTCAGCATGGAATTGTAGTCACTCTGTATTTGTATATGTTGCTAGAATTTAGATTGTATAAATGTGTTCATGTTGTTTTTAATAAATTATGTAAATACCATGCTCAAGTTATTTGTGAAGAAAATGGTGGACTTTTCATAAGACTGAAGGTATGTTCTGATACATCAGAAGTCTCTTCTTGTTCAGTCATTTCAGTCATATCTGACTCTTTGTGACCTCGTTTGGAGTTTTCTTGATACAGATGCTGAACAAGTTTGCCATTTCCTTTTCCAGCTCATTTTACAGATGAGGAAAAAGACAAACAGGGTTAAGTGACTTGCTTATAATCATCCAGCTGCAATATGTCTACAGCCAGGCTTGGGAAGATGAATTTTCCTAACTCCAGGTCTGGCACTCTCTCCATTGTATCCCAGTTGCTCAAGTGCCAAAAGTCAGGAAAGGTTTTTTTGGTGCATATGTAGCAATACATATTTTCCATGAATTAAGGGATTTCATGGGAAAAGATAGATCCTTATTTAGCTTTTGAAGTAAAGCATTACACTTTGACATTTAAAACAAAAATTTCCCAATAAGTGTATCTCAAAGCTTTAGACAGGAAATGAATTGTCATCAGCCACCTTATCTCATATCCTAATTGTGAATTGAATTGCCATTTCCTCACTTAATTTGCAGAAGCAAATCAAAGAGATTTCAAGCTTGTAAAAGTACTGGAGAAGCTGGAATTACATTCACAGGTATTTTTGGTTTTGAATTGAAACTTATCCGATATCTCCAGTAATACTGTTATTGAATGAGCCATGAGAGTCATGACACTAAGGCATTTTGTACTTTCCTCCATTTTCCCTGTTGTTTTAATCCATAATTCTCTTTTTAAATCATCCCCCACCCCCAAATTCTAGTAGTATTTGTTCAAAAAAGGTAACAAGGATGTTGAACACTGCCGATTGAAATGGTACGTGTCTATGAAATCTATTTATTTACATTATTGATTGCTACTGTTAAATCTATTTGAGTGGATGAAATATTTTTCCCTTTGTGGGGCTTCTGCTCATCATCTTCATGATATACTCCTAGAATCCTTTTTCTAAATTAGTCTGTCGTGTCCCAAAACGGTGATTCTCCAAATTGCTCTTTATTTATAACTCCCCCTTCCTAGTCTATTTATTTTATAATTCCTGACTTCATTGTCTCCTCTTTTCCAAACAGGGTGGAGAATCTCCTAGAAATGTATGTTATAAATAGCTTGTCAAGAGCTGAAGTTTATTGCATGGAATGTTTCAAGCACATATTTAGTCTCCTTAATACCAAAATAATTATAAAAGTTGGAAGAGAGGATGGGCAGGAAGAGAGGATTTATCAGGAAAGCTAATAAAGTGAAGAACTATCCCTTAATTTTTCTTTTGTATATTTTCATCCTGATCCTCAGTGACCTAAAGGAAAGATGATATGTAAGTTGAGTTTCCTCTGATCATTATAGATCAGCTTTATAGAAATACAAATTAATAGATTTTTATCGTATGTGTGTTTTTTTTTTTTTTGCTGAGGCAATTGGGGTTAAGTGACTTAACCAGGGTCACACAGCTAGGACAAGTGTTAAGTGTCTGAGTCCCCCTGACTTCAGGGCTGGTGCTCTATCCACTGCACCACCTAGCTGCCCCAATACAAATCAATATTAAAAGAAATTGAGCATACTGCATCCTAGAGAACAGGGTTAAACCTTAGGATAAGGATAGATGTATTTAATACTATTATTTCTTAATTTAAATAAGCTTTTATTAAGCAGCTATTATGCAAATCACTTCCAGGAAGACAGATTAAGAAAACGATCTCTGCCTCAAAAAGCTTACAATCTAGTAAAAGGGAAGGTAATTACATAAAATAGAAATGCAAGGCTAAGACAAAAGTCTTAAATACAGTTGAAGTGTGGAAATACAGTGGAAGTGTGGAAGTAGAAGTAACTTAGGGAGGAGAATTATGAAAAAAGGCATTTAATTCGGTGGGAATTTTCTCAAATTTAAATTCTGAATTTATTCTGTAAGCCAATGGAAAGTCACTGAAGGGTTTTGGAGTAGCAAGTAAACAACAAAAAAGCAATGCTTTAGGAAGAGTGATTGTAATGGACTACAGTGACTAGGAGGTGTAGTTATTTTAAAGGAAAAAAAAAAGATACAAGAAAGTGTGGTAGTGAAAATGAATGAATAGTGGCTAAAGGGAAGAATGTGAAAGTAAAAAATTATATGAGAGGTCCAGAGACCTCAAGAGAGGCAAATAATGTAAATTATTAGATTATCTTCATTTATTGCAGCCATTTTGGGGGGATACTGAGATAGATAAATTAGGATGTTAAAAACTGTAGGTTTTTTTTTTTTATAGGTGCATTTTTAATGTGCAGAATACAGCTGGAAAAATCCTAAAAATCACACAGCCAAAGAAAGAAAGGGTTTGATGGTCCACAGCTAACTCTCAAATCATGGCTAAGTCATCATTGAAACTAGTTCAGGATAGATTTAACTAGTTTGTCCATGGGTCAGGGCAGCTCAGTGATGCAGATAAAAGCCAAGGGTTTTAATAAGGAGGGCTAAAGGTCTTATTCGAGTGCATTTAATGGGTTTCCTATCAACAATATCATCAGTAGTGAGGAACCAGATAGGCCAAGAAGTCCAGTTTAAGATAGCGTGGGTCTTGAAGTTTATAGCATGGAATGTTTCAAGCAAAGACTCTTAAGACCAGTTAGGAGGGGGGGAAAATATTTAGATCAGAGACAATCTGTTGCAAGAGAGGCAATCCCCCAAAATGTCTATAAGATGGCTTTTACAACATTTTCAAGAAAAAAAGAACTGTACTCAGTTTTCATTCAAGTATTTTTCATTCAAGTATTTTTATAATTTACATTTACAATTTTGAAAACTTAATTTCTATTTCATTCTAAAGACCTACACTACAAAATGAAATGAACTTCTCCAGATGCAGAAATGCACTATGTGATGGCCTTCCATGATCAAGTTTGACTTGGAGGAGAAAAATAATAGAGATTAAACAGACGACTGGAGAAAGTTAAGGCTATTCAGGCCAAAACACAGCTCACTGAGTCAGAGATACAAAGTTGCAAATTGAAATTTCCAGATGATTCAGATAAACATTTATAATTTCATACACATAAAACTGTCTTTCCTTTCCTCTGACTATATTCAGGCCCATTTTATCTTGGATCACTTCTGCTTAGGTAGTCTTAACTTTCAGAACATAATTATCATTTGATTTGGGCTGTTTAAATAGAATAGTTGGGCCACCCAGTTTTCCTGATCCGTACAAATTTATAGACTTCTTCCAGATGAGAATTGAGGGGTTCTTTCATTTTAAAAATTGAATTTTCAGGATAGTCTACATTTGTCCTGATATCTTAACTGTAATTTTCATAATTAAATATATTCACAGAATGCAATTTCTGTTAAATCTAGACCAGCAGACAATAACAGACTCAGTCTTTGAACATTTCCTAAGTTATACAAAAATTGAAAAACATGCTTTACAGAAGTAGCTTGATATTTTAAAAAATAAACTCAAAATTTATAAAAAAATAAAATACTGATGAAATATCAATCTCTTTAGAGTCTTTTAAGGTCAATCTTTTGTCAAGTTAATAACGAAGTTTTTTTCTATGATGTTCTTTAAGAATATCTGTTCTGCAGTTATGTTGTGGTATTCATTCTAAAGACAAAGAAAGAAAAAAATAAAATTATAAATTGTTACCTTTCAAATTTTACGTGTCTGCCAGAATATAAGGGAAGGTCTAAAAGTAAAACTTTGCCTCAGTCTCTAATGTTTATATCAACAAATAATAAAAAGTTATACTTTTTCTAAAAGGATATATATCTTTCATTTTTATTTTTACTCTATTATTTTCATTTCATCTTTAAACTCACCTTTTTTATTCAGTCCATGGATAAAACTACTTATTTAATTTGGTCAGGACTTAACCCAGCTTGCCTAAGGGACCACAAGGTGGTGTAGTAGTTAGAACACTAGGTCTGGAGTTAGGAAGACTCCTTCCTCAGCAGACACTCCTAGTTGTGTGATCCTGTTTGCCTCAGTTTCCTCATCTGTAAAATGAGCTGGAGAAGGAAATGACCAACTACTCCAGTATCTCTCTCAAGAAAACTCCAAATGGGGTCAGAGAAGAGTCAGACACAACTGAAAAACTAGTTAATAATAACCTAGTCAAATGGCTCCCTTAAAAAAAACCTGTCTAGGCTGAAAAAGAGTGAAGAATTTTAATAGAAATGAGAAAAGCATTACATCCTCAAGATTTAGAATATACCTTAGAACTAATCTAACTCCATCCCTACCTCATTTTATAGAGGAAGAACTGAGACCAGAGAAATTAACTGACTTGTTCTAGATCACATAAATAATTACTCACCATTTGAATCCAGAGACTCTAACTCCAAATTTACTGTGCTATGGTTTCTTCAAGTCATGCCGGAGACTGTCAATATAAACTTTTATTCATTTCTTTTTATGGGCTGGGCATTATGCTAAGCATTGAGGATATTAAGACATTTACTAATACTGTCTTCAGGAAGCTTACATTTTAATGGGGGAGACAAAATATAAACAACCTTGTATATGCAAGATAAAGAGGGGTACATTTAGATGTTAAGTGTCTTGCCCAGGATTATACAACTAGCACGTGTGAGGCCTGATTTGATCTCAAAGAGTCACTGCAGTATTATTTTAGAAATAGACAAAACCACATCTGGATAAGATAGTAAGCCAAGTTCAAATGACTAATGACAGATTTTTTGTTTCTAAATCCAATGTTTTTATCTGTTTTTAAAATAGTAATGTACACAATGATAACCCGCATCAAGGTTAATCCAATCATGTCCATCTGTTCATGACTCCATTTGGGGTTTTCTTGAATACAGGTGAAATCTGCCATTTCCTGCTCCAATTCATTTTACAGATGAGGAAACTGAGGCAAGCAAAAAAACATGCTTTCCCTCAGCTACTAAATATCCGAGACCAGGTGAACCTTGCAAGATGGGTTTTCCTGATCCAGGCCCAGCACTTTATCCACAGCCCTAAAACTAAGTTAGGCAGATCTCCACAAATCTCTTACTCTCTGGCTTTTAGATGAGTTTTGGAAATGACATGAAGGGCATCTATACTGGATCTATATAGTTATATACTATAACTCCTGTTATCTCATGCTATAGAACAACAAATTAAATTGGTAGTAGAATTAAGTTCAGACAGATTTCAGCTTTTAGAATGTGACTTTTGACTCAAGAATTTCTGAATAGTAAGGCTGTCCTAAACTACTACACAGCTGGTAATAAACTTGTAACAAACATCATAACCTTGGGATTACTATGTAAAGGAAATTCCAGAGCTATGAAAACACAGAATCCAAACTCTTAAAAAACCTTAGAAAATACAGTCCAATGTCATGCAAAAGATCTGCTCTCACTAACCACATTCATCTCTTCTAATCCATGTCCCAAGAGGACTGGGCATGTCTTCCTTACCTTGCTCATGAAGGACATGGTTGTATTTCCATAATAGTGCAAAGGGCCATCTTTATCAGTAAAATTGTACTTAAAACCTGCTAAGTGAACTTCGTGGCATATATAAAATGCCAGTGTGATGGCGATGATTCCCGTTGTTGGGTGTTTGGGTTTCTAAAAGCAATGAGAACAGAAAAAAGGCTTGGAACTTTCAAGGAACGTCTATAACAGCAGCATACTGGAGTAGAAGAATCTTTACCTTCAACAACAAAATATTTGCCACAAAGGAATTAAATACATCCTAAACAATGAAGGGTACTACATATAATTTATTATATTCATCTAGAAGAATTCAAATCCCATACAACTAATTTCCAAACTATTTTAGTAGGATACATTCCTGGGCTAGAGAAATGGCAGGTATCTGTGTTGCCCTATGTTGATAGTGATGAATGGGTAATTAGCAAATTATTTAACATTGTGTTCCCAAAATAAATTGTTTATCTGATTTATGAAAATATTTTTCATTTGCAAAACCTGTGAATATGCATTGCAATATACAAAACTTGTGAAATTTAAAACCACATTTTTACAATTCAAAGAAATATTAAATGTTACTGTTGTGATAAATTATTAAGGAGAACTAACACTCTATACCAATTCTGCAAACATATAAGGTTTCCAGAGAATTCTCTATAGCCAAAACAATTTGAAATGCAGAATGTGACAATCATTGCCTATCAAAAAAGTTACCAGTATCACATAGAATCATTTTGTAGAGAAATGTTCCTTTAATTTAAATTTCAGAGCATTTGTCCAACAGATCCTGTTTGAAGAGACATGATCTTGCAAAGTTTATTTTACCAAGTGAATTTTACATTTCAGTATTTATAAGTCACTTCTCTGTCATGGTATTCAAAGGTGAATACAATATAGGAAGATGTTTTTGTTAAGTATTATATACTTCCTCTTTTACAATGAATCAAGGGGTTTTTCTGTTAATGTGCCATACTAATGACCTAAAGGAATCTGGTTGCTTCTGTTATTTTAGAAGGAGCTCTACTAATACTATTTAAGAAAGCTTACTTTTATATGACAGGAAGAATTTCTTATCCCAAATACTATGACTCTAGCACTGAACTTTATTTATTAACTAAACAATTATTAGCATGATAAAAATGAACTCTGATCCACTATTTCCCTTTGTATATTTTTACTTATTTACAAATTGTATAAATATGCTTTTGCATGTATTGGAAAACTTACACAAATATAAATTTAAAAAGAATGAGACAAAGATGAATTGATATTTGATCCTAGACTCAGCAGGGTTACCTGGTTACCTAGTGGAAGTAGGGAACTAGTGGAGTGTGTGTAGAGTAGGATCCTGTTAGAACATGAAGTTACTTGTGGTTGTGTTAAAGCAAATCCCATAGTAGCTATCATGGGAAGGCTGTGACGCAACCTATCTTCCTACATGATCATTCTCCGCTGAACAATCACATATCTTTTGGGGTCAAGGTCACAGCTCCCACTTCTGGAGACTTATGATCCAGTGTAGTATAAAGTTAAGTTCAATATTAGATGCCTCTTCTTTGCTTCTTAGCCAATATGTCATATGTATACATACAAAAAAGGTGTATATAATATAAAATAATATGTTATGTACATGTTTCCAGTCACTTAAGAGTTCTTGCTGGAGAGGCTTTAGGGATTATTACGTTGGGGATGAGGAAGATGTATGTGACAATGAAACATCATTTGATGGATTCCTTATTCTTGCTAATTAAATTCACTTCTTCTGTCTGCTGACGTGGTATCAGAAGACTTTAAAATCCAGCATCCTTGGGCAAAAACTCTTGTTAACCCCAGTCTATTAATAATACAACAATAAGGTTTTAGAGCTGGGAGAGACATTAGAGATCATCTGGTCAAAATTATTCAAATTACAGAGAAAAAGTTGAAGTCTAGGATCTTCTGATTGATTCCATATCCATTTATTTAAGCTATACCATAATAGACAACAGAATCTAGATTTCAAGTCGGTAGTACCATCCATGTTTGTTGAAGCCTACCTAGTTTAGTAGAAATCAATAAAAATCCTTCACTGAGCTGGTAAGACAGACCATCTAATCAGCAACTATCTTTTGCCATCAAGATGCCATAATCAATAACCATTCTGATTTTTAAACTGTTTGCCTGAATGAAAGTTAAAATATTTTACCTTAATTGTATGTAGTTGAGTTTTAAATGTAAAGTTTTTTTCTCCTTACCAGACTACGGATGAACAACAACAAAAAAAAAGCAAACCATATGGATGTTTATTTTGCTGATACTCTGACAAATGAATCTGGATAAGACACAGTTAACAAGATAGATTTTAAAGTAGCACCTCAGTCTTTAAAGAGCTAATATTGTTTTGATCACTATTTCTAAAGCAGTTTTATGTAGCGCTATTCAAAACAATAAGAATAATAGTAATGACAATAATAATGTTTATATAGCACCTACTAAATATCAAAACCTTTAAAAATATTATATATCTTTAAATTATTTAAATAATATTTAAAAATGTTATTTCATTCGATACTCACAACAACCTAGGATATTGATGCTATTAATATCCCCATTTTATAGTTCAAAAAACTGAAGCAAACAGGGGTTCAAGTGACTTGCCCAGAATCAAAGAGCTAATAAATGTCCAAGGCAACATGTGAACTCAGTTTTTCTTGATTCCAGGCCCAGTGCTCTCTTTATTAAGTTGCCTATGAGAATATGAGAGACAGAGTAGTGGTGGGGAGAGATAGGGCACCAGATTTTGATTGCAGAAGACCTGGATTCAAATCATACCTCTGACTAGTCTCCCAGCTTCTTCTGCCCTTTAATACCTGTGTTTAAAGTTTCCCCATCTGCAAAATGAGGGGGCCAGATATATTTTCCCTTTTAAATCTATAATCTAAGACTCATGAACATGGTTCTGGGCAACTTTAAAAGTTCCGGCTCTCCCTGTTCTCCTGATTTAGCTTAATCTATAATAATTAAGACAAAAGATAAAATAAAATAGAAGGGAAAAATACATCAGTTACATGAAATGGATTATGCAGTCCATACTTATTTCAAAACTTCAAAAAAGCTATCACTTTATCAGTATGGGCATTCCTTCCATTCCAGTCTTTGTAAGGTGCCATAAGCTCCCCAGAAGTTACCTCCGAGGGCCAATCTATAGTCAGACACTTCACCATTGCTCAGCTAGTCTTGGCTTAGCACTTCCTTAGCTAAGAGGCACACAGCCCATTCCCAGAGTATAATCAAAACTTCAGATTTTGTAGGGCAGGCCCAAAGTCAGCCTTTGAGAATGCCAACTAGCGGGAAGAGAGGGGTGTCTCCACACAATGATTAGGCGTCAGGGTAGGACTTTGTTATCTGTGCAAACACATATTTTTTCTATACATATACATATACATATTTGTGCATATATAAACACATGAAAATACAAAAAGCCATATGTGAGCATTCTTACTTTTTACTCTCAGAATAAACTCAACTCTTTTCCAGTTTATAAGTCCTTTTGCTCAAAGCCCTTCTTTTATCCCTAAAAATAAAAAATATCCTGATTTTGAAATTATTAAAACAGTAAGTGAAAAGGCCCATACCTCCTTTTTGGGAAAAGTAGTAGGAAAATGAAGCATGTTGAAAGCAGCTATTCTTGTAATAATAGGATCTAGGATTCTGATTTTTTCAGGTTTATAGATTAGATTTAAGGCTGGTTTCTTCCAAAAATGATCAACCTTCTAAAATAAAGAGAAAGCAAAATAATTAAAACTGGCCTTTAAAAACATTGTTTAAAAAATCAATTGTTTTCAAAAATAATAATTTAAAAAAATAATAACTTGAGACCAACTTACTGGTGTGATGCCACTTAGCAATTCCCACAGCCACTTCAAGTCATGAGGTTTGAAGACCGCAAGAATAGCAACAGAATCAGGATCACTGTCGGCTGGGTTTGTGAAAACAGATTCTGGATAAAAAATCCGGAAAGTAGTTTTTGTCCCAACATCCTCTTCATGTCCTCTGACAGGCCCATCATTTATTCTGCAGGGGAAATTCAATGTGTTTGAGAAGCTATTCTTGACCTTTACCACAGCATGAAGCGATTTCAAAGTGACAGGACCTTTAAAAAAACTACAGGTAAGGACAGCTAGATAGAGCACCAGCCCTGAAGTCAGGAGGACCTTAGTCCAAATGTGACTTCAGACACTTAACCTGTCCTAGCTGTGTGATCCCAGGCAAGTCACTTAATCCAAATGGCCTCAGAAAAAAAATAAAGAAAGAAGGGAAGAAAACCCAAATTACAAGCAAACTATTCTGGATCTCCTCCCACTTTTGAAGCAAAAAACAATCTTTCATTTCTTGAATAATGTTCTGGGAAGCCCCTTAATTGTTTTCCACAGGCAAGTAATTGTCTCTGTGACCCCCAAAGCCAATTTAACCTGCAGAATATGACTAATGATTGATACCTCCTTATAGAAGGCTGGGATGTACATTGTGTTTCAGACATTTAATTTTCAAGTTGGTACTGAGCCTACTTCTTGAGGACCAAACCCTAAATATAGAAAATTTTGTCTGAAATGTTCAAGTAGGGTTTGAATATTTTCATTTCTCTAAAAAGTAGAGTGATCTAAAGGGCCAGAAGAGATTACTACTCATTTGCTTGGAAGGTGATATGACAAAAGAGCACTGGCTGTGGGGTCAGATCAGATCTCACCTTTATGGCTTACATAACTCTATGGTTAGGACTCAGTTTCCTTGGTTAGTCAGTCAAAAAACACTGATTAAACACCCAGTGCCAAGCAGTGTCCTAAGGATTAAAGATGCAAAGAAAGATAAAAGATAGTCCCAGTCTAATTGAGGAAACAACAGGTAAACAATTGTGTAAAAACAAGTTTGTTGTTTTTTGGTCGTTTTTTCAGTCATGTTTAACTCTTTTTGACCCCATTTGGGGTTTTCTTGGCAAAGATACTGAGGAGGTTGCCATTTCCTTTCCCAGCTCATTCTACAGATGAGGAAATTGAGGCAAACAGGGTTAAGTGACTTGCCTGGGATCATACAGCTAGTATGTATCTTTTCTACATTTGAATTCAGATCTTCCAGACTATATGTCTGGCACTCTATCTACTGCACTACTAGCTGTTTCCTTCTTCCCTTCTCTCCCCCAAAATTTTTAAAAAAAGAAGAAAAGAAACAAAAAACCTGTATAAAGAAGGAAGACATTAAAATTTAGGAAGACTAGGAAAAGCTTGTAGAATTTAACATTTTAGTTGGGACTTGAAAGAAGATGAAGGAGAAGGGCTTCCAGGTATGGAGAAACAACCAGAGAAAATGCTTGTAGTGCTATAATGGATGCTATAAAACAGGGGTCCTCCAAGGCTGTCACAACTGAGCAACAACCAGAGAGAAGTTTTCCTGATGCCAGGACCAGCCTTCTAGCCACTGTGCCACCCAAAATGCCCTTATTAATATGCCTATTAGCAACCTTTGTGTTATATATGTTTATTTTAATATGTGCCTATTAACACTTTTGTGTTATATATTATGTGTTAATTTTAATATGTGCCTATTAACAATCTTTGTGTTATATGTTATATATTAATTTTAATGTGTGCCTATTAAAAAAAAATAAAAATAAAAATAAAACAGGGGTCCTCAAACTTTTTAAATAGGGGGCCAGTTCACTGTCCCTTAGACTGTTGGAGGGCTGGACTACAGTAAAAACAAAAACTTTGTTTTGTGGGCCTTTAAATAAAGAAACTTCATAGCCCTGGATGAGGGGGATAAATGTCCTCAGCTCAGGGACCATATCTGGTCCGCGGGCTGTAGTTTGAGGACCCCTGCTATAAAACAAGGTGTTGGGCTAGCTCACCTATGATGTCCTCCTGGGCTATAGCTCTATAATCCATGGTTCCTTTCTTTAGGATTTATAGAAAATCATAACCAAAAAAAAAAAGGTTATACTTGAAAGGGCTTTAAAAAGGTCATCCAGTTCAGCTCTTTCCCACTCCCTATTTTATAAAATGGGGAAATGACTTACTAATAGAGCCCTTATCAACCACCCCATGGTCTACCATTCTTCCCTTTCCATCTTAAAACACTCATACATCCCCTACAAGAATACATAATCTATGTGGCTGCATGGATTGAAATACATAAGATATGTGGCTGCATGGATTGAACTAGTGTTTGGCTCCTTTTGGATTTGTTTTCAGGAATGTGAAACTTAACTATCTATGACCATAGCACATTATAAACCAGTCCCTCTGTTAGTTATTTCTAATTTATCCTATATATAGGAGTCCCCCCTCCCTTTTTTTTGATGGGGAAGGGAAAACCAGTTTAGGTGGGACGGTGGATATAGTATTGGACTCAGAGTCAGAAAGATCTGACTTATATCCTCTGAAAACAAATTCAAAAAGAACCAAACACTAGTTTAATACAACAGGCATATTGTTTCATTTAGGTATTGAATTTTGATAAATCTGGAGTCATTAAATTTATATTTGGAAACCCTTAAATCTTGGAAACTCTGACCCAGTTATTTTAGCCAATGCTTCCAACATCACATGTAAATTGAATATATTTAATTGGGAAGATTTTACTTATGAAATGTATTTAGATAGAATAAACCTTAATTGACTCAAATGCTTAGTAAATTAGTATTTCCAATTAATTTGACTATGATTTTATGAGGATCTTTTTCTATTCTTGTTGCTGAAAAACTTTACATAACCTTAAAATCTGAAATACCTAATAGCCCAAAAGCAGTTTGCTTCAAGCAACAACAGTAACAATAATAAAAAATTAAAAAAAACCCTGCTATTTTATCAATTCTCAAATTATACATTATAGCATTTTGCCAAATGAATATTCCTAATGAAACCTGACATTTTAAAGATAAAGAAATTGCACAAAAAAAGTCTAATTGAATACTTTAACCCCTACATGGGAATGGGGCTATTGAATCATGTTATTTAAAATTTCTTTTCCACATGATTTGTTATACCCATGGAAAGAGTCTCACTGTACAAAAATGAATAACAAATAATAATAATTTAATGAAGGTGGAAGATAACTTACACTTTAGAAATTACCAAAACTGTAAGAATTACAGCACATTTTGGGGGGACCAATGAATGGGAACCGGTTAGTATTTAAAATGTAAAGATCACTTTATGGGAATATGCAAGTGATGAACTGTACTTTTTCTTAAGCAGTTATGAAACAGAACAGAAAAAAAAAGTATTTACCTTATTATTACATCATAGGAGTCGATTTTTTCTCCCAGTGTCTTATTCTTTAAAACTGCACCATTACCAACAACAACACATTTTTTACAGGGCACTCTAGATATAATAGAAAGCAACAGATTAGATACTTAAAGATTCCTTTATTAAATTATGCATAGTGTATGCAAGGAATTATTCATTTTTTTAAAAAGACCCAAAGCAAATTTTCAATAATAATACATTTAGAAATAGGAAACTGATGTCATCTGGGACATGCCCAGGAAAGATGTTAGCAGGAGGTGGGTTACCCAAAGAACAAATATATTCTATGTTGATGGAGAAGATAAAGATATATTTGTTTTAGAAACCATGTGAATAAAACATCCACATCTACACATCCACATACATACACACTGCCCATTATTTAGAGCATTTTATGGCCTTATGATGAATATAGGTCTAAGGTGAGATGCCAATCTGGCTGCATAAATATTGGCTCTTAGCATTCCTCAGTCTAGGCTTGTTGTTCAATCATGTCCAACTCTTGGTGACCCCATTTGGTGTTTTCTTGGCAGGGATATTGGAGTGGGTTACCATTTTTTTTCTCCAGTTCATTTTGCAGATGAGAAAACTGAGACAAACAGAGTTAAGTGACGTGCCCAGGGTCTCACTGCTAAGAAGTATCAAAGATTTGAAGCCAGGAAGATGGGTCTCCCTGATTCCAGGCCTAGCACTCTATTCCACTTGCCCTCAATCTAGGTTAGTTTCCGTGATACTAAATGGAATCTTTTACAAAAGTAAAAATAGTGGTTATGTGATTCTCCTGAGTATCACTTGGAGTCAATTCATCAACTTACTTTCATTTATCACCTAGGAAGTCATCAGAAAGTTGGAATTACATTATCTCTCTCACAAGGAGGAGGCTCTTAGCACTGGGCTCTGGAATCAAGCAAAGGGCAGCTGCTGTCATTACAGAGGAGTGACTGGACTTGGCTCTCAGTGGGAAAAACTAGTCACAAATTTGTGATCTAAGGTTTGGAAGAAGCTAATAAAATATGCATATATGTGTGTGTGATACTAGAGGCTTCAGATGTTTCTGTGAATTACATTTGCTCATCAATTATAGACATTTATTGTGAAGTAAAGAACCAGGATTAGAAGCCCAGATGTGAAGGCTATAGAGATTTTAGAACTCTAGTTGACCTCTCTTAAGTTACAAATAAGGAAATCATGACTCAGAAGGGTTAAGTTTCAAGCTCACACAGAGATGGGGGAAGAGAAAAGGAAAGGGTAGGGGGGAAAAGAAAAGAGGGAAAAGGAGAAAAGTGTTGGAATCCTGACAAACTGCTAACTCATTAGAGTTGATAGATTATTGATCTGATCTTACAAGAAGATGTTTTGGGCCAGAACCTGAAACAAGGTACTAAGTAGAACTAATTGATACAATGCTTGTGTTTGAATCTTTACTCATTGGAGTTCACATGTTTGGGAAATTTCAGGGTTTAGTATGAAATATCTGAATTCACACTTCCCTTGAAGCTCTTAGGGCCAGAGAGCACTATGGGAGAAAACCCATAATCCCTCTCTCTCATATCCCACAATTCCTCTTTCTTGTATAAAAGAAACAGACAGAAGCTCTTGGATGGATTGGAATGACATGAAGAGTGGAGCTGGCTGGAGGCTGAAGAAAGCAAAGGCAGAGGCTGAAGGACCAGACCTTTGGATTTGGCGACATTCAGAGGGAGCTCTTGGAACCAAGCAGAGAGATAGGCCTCTAGGACTCTAAGCTAACTGGGCTTTATTGGAGGCAATAAAACATCTGAACTTTTATCACCTGGCTGTGTTTTGAGGTGATTATTACTTTCAACTGACACTAAAGCTGCCTTCAAGAAAACCTCCCCCGAGAGACCTGCACCTCTCCCAGAGAGAACCATCGTCTTATATTATATTTTAAAGAAGAACAAGAACTCCACAGAAAAGAGAAAGGAGAAGAGGGGAAATGAGACAGAAGAGAAGGAAGGGGGTAAAAGAGGAGAGGAGAGGAGAAGGGAGGGGGGTAGAAGGATCAAAGACAAAAAACATTCATACCAATCCATCCATCACTCATTCCATTCAACTATGCTATTTTTTCTTGAAACAGGACATTATTTAAGGTTTTGAATATTTATATGTACTTCTGACAGTGAAAATAGTCCACAGAATTTCCTTTTGCAAAGTTAGAGTCAGAAACTTTGTTCCTATCCCCAACTTGGAGGTGTTTTACACACACACACACACACACACACACACACACACACACTTATGTGTGTGTCTATATATAATTATACTTGTGAGATTATATACATATACATATACATATGTATATGTATATAATCTCACAAATATAATAAATCTTTCAAATGACCTTTAAAATAATGATCACAGTTTCTAAATCTGACCTAACTTGCAGGAGCTACAAAATCAAAATAAACAGCTTTATTTTGCAAGAAAATGCAAACAATTGTAAACACTTTGACAGTGGCTTGAGTTCCTGAGTTCAGATCTGCCCTCAGACACTTACTAGCTGTGTCACCAGGGACAAAACCTGTTTCCCTCAGTTTCCTCATCTATAAAATGAGCTAGAGAAGGAAATGGCAAATCATTCCACTATCTTTGCCAAGAAAACCCATATGGGTTCAGTCACATAGAATCATAACAACTTAAAAAGTCTGGAGAAAAAAAGAAATTTGCTGAATATCATAGATCCTTAACCTCTCAGATATCAAAAAAAAGTTTAGTTTCAAAAATGCCTATACTCTAGACTCTTATATTTAGCTGTTATTTGCTACACACTCAAATGGAATGAACAGGACTTTAAGGTGGAAGTCTTGAGTCTTGAATTCCTGCCTCTGTTACTTGTTAGGAGAAGAATAGTACTTGTTCCAGAAATTAATCAAATAAACATTTATTTTATAATGTAATTGGGGGAGAGAGGGAATAAGCAATTTTTTATCTCCCAGGTGATAAAAATTGCATCTACCAACATAAGCTAGTTCCTCCTCTGAAATTTATTCAGGGAGCTGTATCAGGTGGGCATTGAGATTTTAAACAATTTATTTTCAAGGTCATGTAGCCAGTATATGTCAGAGGCATACTGAGATCCACATCTTCCTGGTTCAAGGACAGCTATACCAGGAAACCTCTCCAAGCAAACAATTATGGACCAAGTATTATGCTAAAAACACCAGAAATACACACACAAAAAGTGAGAGTTCTTGCCCACAGGGAGCTTACTTTCTGTTGGATGATACAACATAAACATAAGATACATAGCATTAGATACAAGATAACTCTAGGCAGCAGAAAAAGATATCTGATTACTGTGATAAAGAAGGCAGATTTGTCCCCACCTAATGGAACAGTAATAGCAAGAATCCTCAAAGCAGAAAGTGAGGATGACTCACATTCCAGGAATGAGAGATAACTGGTGTAAGATAAGGGGCTAAGAGGAATGTGAAGTAGGAACTGCAGCCTGATGGCTGATTTGGCAGGGCAGTAAGATGCTGGAAGGAAGAGATATGCACTAAGGCTGGAAGGGTGGGATGGAATCTGGTTGCTAAAAATTGTAAATGTCAAATAGAGGAGTTTATATTTAATCCCTTTAAGTTTAATGAGGAGGAAGGGTGATAGAGAAGACTTGGGCTTCAGGAAAATGGCCAGATAGATTAAAATAGGGAGAGACTAAAGGCAAGGAGAACTCAATTCAAGTCAATAAACATTTATTAAATACCTACTAAAGAGGCACTAGGCTAAGCACTAGAAATAATAAGAAACAAAAGACAGTCCCTGCCCTCAAAGAGCTTACAATCTAATAGGAGAGACAACAAGAAAATAAATCTATACAAAGCAAGTTATCACAGGATAAATAGGAGATAAAGAGGGAAAGCACTGAAATTAAGAAGGTTTAGGAAAGACTTTCTATAGAAAGGTGGATTTTGGTTGGGATTTAGAGGATGGGGAGGTCAGAATTCAGAGCGGAGAAGGAGAGCATTCCACAGGTACAGGAGATGGCCAAAGAGAACGCCCTGAGCCCAGATAGAACATCTTTTTCATGGAAGAGTCAAGAGTTACCACTAAATGGAAGAGAATGTGATGGGGAAGAAAGTACAAGATGGCTGAAAAGGTAGGAAGAAGGGGGCTAGGTTAGGAAGGACACCAAATGCCAAACAGAGGATTTTGTATCGAATTAGGAAGACAATATGACTCCACTAACGTTTATCAAATGGCTGGGTGATATGAATAAAACTTCATTTTAGGAGAAATCACTTTAATAACTAAAATAGAAGATGGATTGGAGAGGGAAGTGACTTGAGGGAGCCAGAATGACCAGTAGACGACTGCAGTAATCGAGGCTCCAGGTGATGTGGGCCTGCACTAGAGTAGGAACAGTGTCAGAGGAGAGAAGGGGGTGTATTCAAGAAATGTTGAAATTAACAGGCTTACCTACCACCTCTCAGATGGGCTAAGATGACCAAAAAAGATGCTAAATGTTGGAGGGGATGAGGGAAAACTGGGACACTAATGCACTCTTTATGGAGTTGTAAAATGACCCAGACATTCTGGAGAGCAATCTGGAACTATGCCCAAAGAGCTATCAAACTATATATCCTTTGATCCAGCAGTACCATTATTGGGTCTATCCCAAGAAAATCATAAAGGGAAAAGGACCCACATGTGCAAAAATGTTTACAGCAGCTCTTTTTATGATGGCAAAACACTGGGAAAGGAGTGGATGCCTATCGGTTGGGGAATGGCTGAAAAAGTTGTGGTACATGGAGGTAATGGAATATTATTGTTCTAAAAAAGAAAAATAATGAACAAGCTGATTATAAATAGACCTGGAAAGAATTGCACAAAGTGACGTTTAGTGAAACCAGCAGAACCAGGAATATATTGTGCACAGTAACAGTGAAAATGTGCAATGATTAACTATGAAAGACTTGGTTTTTCTCAGTGGTACAATGATCCACAAAACAATCCAAATAGGCTTAGGACAGAAAATGTCATCTGCATCCAGAAAAAGATATAAGGAGACTGAATGTAAATCAACCCATGTTGTAATCACTTCTTTTTTCTGTTTTGTTTTGTTTTTTTAATCTCTCCCATGGTTTTTCCTTTTTGTTTTGATTTTTCTCTCTCAACATGATTCATAAAGCAAAGTATGTTAAAAATAAATTTTTTTTAAAAAGAAAGAAAGAAATCAATAGATTTTGACAACAACTTAGATGTGGGGGGGGTGAAATATGGCAAGGAGTCAAAGATAACTACTAGGTTATGAGCCTGAGGGATTGGGAGGATGGTGTTGTCTACTACAGGAATAGAGAGGGCAGGAGGAGGGTGGTTTAAGGCAACAGACAATAAGTTCTGTTTTGGGCACATTGCATTTAAGATAAATACTGTAATCCAGATTGAAATTTTTAAGGGGTAGTTGGAGATGTGAGAGAACAGATCAGCAAAGAGTATGGACTAGGAAAGATAGATTTGAAAATCATGGCCATAGAGATGGTTAATTAAACCCATATAAACTGATTAACCATCAAGGGTCCAAGACAGAACCCTGAGGATACCTATGGTTAGAGTGCATCATCTAGAGGCCATTCCAGTAAAGGAGCAAATAAGAAGAGGGAATAAAAACTCCCAAAAGCAGGAAAGAGACTGATTTCTTGAAAACCTAAAGAGAACAGTATAAAGGAGAGATCAGTGGATAGTGTCAAAGCTGCAGCACATGTTTAGGTGCAAGGGTAATGAGTGGTGGGAATCCTACAAGAATCTTTTCTTAGAACAATTTCAGAAAGGAATGGGCAACTTTGTTACATAGCCAGAATCAGTATTGGGAGGAGGATCTGAGATCATCTGGTCTAACTCTGTCTTTGCATCTTTCCAGTAATTGCTTCTCTATCTGCCCTCTGGGTCCCGACAGACAAGTCTAACAGTATGACAGCACCATTCATTACCCTTGCACTTACACATGTGCTGCTGAACAAAGGTGGAGAAAATCACTCAACCATTCTGACTAGGTCCCCTTCTGTTACATAGTCTCCACTGGGCCCTCATCATGGCGAAACAATCTTAGTGCACCTCCATTACCTACTCACTATCCCATTCCCCACTGAGGCTCTCCTAGACCTTCTCAATTCTCTTCAAAACTCTCAAGGCTTCTCACTCTCAGCTGAAAATCTTTCCCCGTGTTCTATTGGGGAGGGGTGGGAGGAAGATGGGGGAGGGAGGGGGGGAGAAGCTATTTGCTCTTGAGCAACTTCTTCTTTCATCTTTTCTTTTTTTTTGGCAAAGTGAAGCATATTTATAGCAAAGCAATATAATGTAAGTTCCTTAGAGTAAGAACTATCTTGCTTTAATTTATAAATTTTACAGTTATACAAATTGAGTTACATTTTCAGAGTTACATCATAAATATCAATCTTTCAAATCTAGGTATTTGTAAGCAAAAAGAATTCTCTTTATAATTGGTGTATTAAATATTCTAGGGGCAGCTAGATGGCACAGTGGATAGAATGCCAGCCTTGAAGTCAGGAGGACCTGAGTTCAAATCTGACCTCAGACACTTAACAAGGACTAGCTGTATGACTCTGGGCCAGTCACTTAACCCCAATTGTCTCAGCAAAAATAAGTAAATGGATAGATAAATGAATAAATAGATGTTTTAAGTGAATATTGATGTTGAAATAATAATACTGATAATGATGATGATAAAAGCATTTCTGTTAAAGTTATTTAGGCTGCACAGCAGGGCCAAAATGAAGCTGGCTTGGGCAACCACTACTGATACCCTATCTGGTGATGAAAAGGGAAACTGAGGACATAGCTTCCATTACCTTCCTGCCTTGCATGATAAGGGATTTGGCAAGATTCCAGAACTTCTATAATTGGAATGAATGAGAAAAAGGAAAAGAAAAGAACGGGAGTGGGGGGTTGGGGAGGGGAGGGGAGGGAGAGGAATGGGATATTTTGGATAAGGTGAGAAAAGGGCAGATCTACTGTATTGAAATGAATAAATAAAATATGGGAACATTTAGGAACATTTGGGTCATAGTTTTTGATTAGGACTAGAAGTACACACTTTAGGATTTCAAAGGAAAATGTAACAAATAATGCATAAAATAAAAAATATACTCTCAGTATCTTCGTAGTCTGTTCACAAGGAAGTTTAAATCTTAAAGAAGAAGAATTTGTTATTTGAGTTAGAGCATGAAAAAGAGAAAGGGGGAAGCAAATGGTGGGGGGGGCATGTATCTTTCTGTGTTGGGCATTGTGATCAGGTATAGGTATTTGCAAGTTCATATTTGGGAATCTACATGTGCCAACTATGAGTTGCCCACAGAATGTTGGACAAAACTGCACCAGATGTTGCTTTATATCCTCTAATTTCCCCACAGGCTATGACTGCAGAAATGATAATGGTCCCTACTAAAAACAAAATCAGTCCAATGAAGGATGGATTCAGACAAACTGCCAGAGACAAAAGGAAAAACAGGGAATACCTAAGAATGGCCTAAACAACTCTATTATAAAAAGTAGAGATGTTTGAGAAAAATCAAAGATACCTAGATACCTATTCTAGGAAGATCACAAGAAAAAGATTTTTTTTAATCTAAGGCACTGTAACTCTAAATGACTCAATAAGAGAGCAATGTGAACAAGATATTTAAACTTCAAGAGATTATTCAAAGTAGCTGAGGACAGGTTGAGCATAAAACATTTCTGTAAAAGGTTAGAAAAACCAATGTTTTCAGCTGGACAACAGGATCTGTTATTTGATTGGTGTAAGGAACTCTCAGATGAGGGAACACTTTCTCTCCTATAACTAGCATTGTCAGCCATTATTTTAGTATTTATATTATTATTTTAAAATTATGCTTCTGTAAATTGTATCACTACCTACTAGACTTTAAACCTCAATCCGTTACCTGTCACATCCAATTTCTACTGATCTCAACTTTCATAACAGCAGCAGCTAACATTTATGTAGCACTTACTATGTGCCAGGTACTGTGCCAATGGCTTTACAATTAGTATCTCATTTGATCCTCACAACAGCTAAAGTGAACTAAAGTAAAGTTTTCATCCCTTGACAGATGAAGAAACTGAGGCAAAAAGAAAATTAAGTAACTTTCCCAGCATCACATGGCTAATAAATGTCTCAGACTATAAGATTTAAATAATTAGGTCTTTCAGATTCCAAGCCTGACAGTCTATCCCCTAAACCATGTAGCTGCCCACAGTATCTCTCTTATGTCCAAATCCTTTCTCCTCATACTAGCATTCACCTATTTGTGCTCTCATTACCTCTTGTTCAGATAATAACAATAATTTCCTAATGGATCTCCTTAACTGATAGTCTCTCCCCTTCCCAATTCTTTTACAAAGCAACCAAAACAGGTCCCTAATGCATTTTTGTTGTTGTTGTTTTAATGTAAAAAAAAAAAAAAATTTCAGGACTTCCATATCACTTTTAGAATAAAACCAAACTCACAAGCCTGAACATTAAGACCTTACTTAATCCAGTTCCAGACTATTCTTCAAATTTATTTCATATCATTTCTTTTCATACCCTATACACTTCAAACAGAACCACTGACTTCCAACATTTTGTCCTGATTCTCTGCTGTAATACAATCCTATCCTCATTTTTGTTTGATAAAAATCCTCTTTTTGTCAAGGTCTCCTTCAGGTACCACATTCTCAATGTGCTGTCTTCCCAGATTCTCATCTCACAGCTGAAAATATGAATTTCTATCTATCTCCCCAATGCCTTGCACACAGCAGGTTTACTGAATGAAAATAAAGCAAGATTCTAATGGACACTTAATGTTCTACTTTAAAAAGGGAAATACCCAACAAAAAACTCTTAAGTTGAGATTTTTCACTTTAAAGATGAACTGAAGTCTAAAGGACAGGGGACATTTTTTTCATTGTAATGGTAATGACAATAATAATAAAAATAAATATTAAATCCTTTAAAATAAAATAGCCAGAAAGCTGTCCAGCTAACCAGGCTAATATTCTGTGTCCTCATCCTTTACTGAAGTTCTTGCATGTTTTTTCACACACTTCTGGTATATTCTTACCAGCAATGTACAGGGATTGAGTGCTGGAGATGCATCTTATCTATTCGACCCAGAAGGATTAGTCACAAAGGGAGTCCTTCCTTGCAACCCAGAATCTCCATCCCTTCCTCCTGCCTATTGTCCCCTGAAGTCTTAACCTCCTGAAAAACAAATTGAGAGAAATCATAGAAAATATCTTCAAACTTTTTTTCAAAAGACCACTTGAAAAATTTCCAGTCTTATTCAAAAGATCCCCAACAGAGACTTCTTCAGCACAACTACTAGAAGAATTTGCCTTTTTTCTACTCTCCTCTCAACCAGCTAAAGAAAACATCTAGTGTCAAAGAATCTCAACAACACCATAGTACTTTGAGTGGGCTCTAAATACCTTGTATACAAGTCTGCTACTACAAAAAAAAAAAAATAGATTCCAATGAAAGTCTATTTTTGTTCTTGTGTCAGTGAAATGATTCATATTTTACATTACATATACCTTATTAACATTAGCCTATCAACAAAAAGTTTTTTTCTGCTTTTTTTGCAACAAGTCTTTCCCTATAGTTTTGACTTCCATAGTAGATCGGTGGTATAGTTATTCAGATATGATGCTAGATAACCCTCTTGAGGGTAGGGGCTATATTTTATTTATTTTTATATTCCCCCTCTTCCCCATAGATGACATGTAACTTTATGTATAGTGGTTCTTAATATTTTTTGAATCAATGAAAAGTCTTCAACATGAGTTATCTCTTCTTGTAAAAGAAACCTCAAGAAGACTCTTATCCTACTATTTAGCATACCTAGAAATACATGACATGAAGTACAGATTGGAAGATATGTAGGGGGAGGAAAAGAGGAAGAATTGATTCTGATCCTTAAAAGGGAGTAAAGTACATTTTCTCATAGAAAAATAATAGAACCACTTACTAAGTACTCAGTTTTGTTCAACGTTAACTATGTTAATATATGTCAGGATGTTGGACTTGCCTAAGAAAGTCCTACTAAATATAATCCCAAACTTAGTACGTTTTTAATGGTAAATGACCAAGACTACCAAGTCTAAACCTTTATTAATTTTATAGGACATACTAATGGGGGAGAATAATACTATCTAAATGATCTAATTTAAAAGGAACAAAGTTATTGGGACTATTAAATTAGTGTTCTCTAAAGGACCATATAAACCGGTTGTAAATATTTTGAGTAATCAGACCAAAAAAAATATGGTAATTTGTCATTCTCTACTATGTTTGTCACAATCCCTATCTTCTAATGCCTGCCACGCACTTCTAGTGAAAGATCTGGAGTTTGTAAAGGAATCTCTGAAAAAGGAAATCAAGAGCTACAACAAACAATGACAACAACTACAATCCAAAGTTAAGTTTGGACATAACTTGAGGTTACCAAGAAAAACTTTTTAAAAAATCATGTTATTGGGATAGTTAGGTGGTGGAGTGGACAGAGCACCAGCTCTGAAGTCAGAAAGACCTGAGTTCAAATGTGATCTCAGACACTTAACACTTCCTAGCTGTGTGACCCTAAACAAGTCACTTAACCCCAATTGCCTCAGGGGGAAAAAAATCATGTTGTCAATAAGAGGAGAATTTTCAACATCTTTCTAGCTATTTCATACTCTTGTGAATGCACCAGTGGGAAAATCCTAAGTGATACTTACAGAAGAATTTGCAACTTTAAAATTAGCTTCTTGGGTATTGATTAAAATTTAAAACCTTCTAAATCATCAAGCTAATTTTCTTGATTTCAAATAAATATTCAAATGTGAAAAGGAGACAGCTGTAATACAGTGGAAATTATAATAATAACTGGATATGAGATTTCAATAGTGGCTCTTCTCCTGCTCTTAAGCAAATTCAGTTTTCTCATCTGAAAAATGTAACTTTTAATGTCCCTTCCAGGGCTAACATCTATGATTTGGAATTAATTTTTTGACAAAATTCATTTGCTTCAGGTTTGGGGGAAGCATATTTCCTGTGGCAACTCATTTGAGGTAGTTAACCTTCCTTCTCTTCCAAAGCCACGGTGTGCCCTGCCCCATGCCCAACCAGTTATCTCAAGAGGAATGTGCTCCTGGAAGCAAGAAAGACAGAAAGTATGGTAAAAAAAAAAAAAAAAAAAAAAAAAAAGTGTGCATTTATTTGAATTCCAAAGGTGGCATATTATTTGACATAGTACTAAAATCTGAATGACTGAACCTCAACTTAGTTTCTAAATAAATAAGACAGTGAAAGAACTAATTAGAACAAAAAGGCTAAGCTATCATCATTTTTTCAGTGAAGACTGAAGCAACCAAAAATGGAAAAGAAAGAAAAGTCTTTCTTAAAATAACTGGGTTAAAAAAAAAAAATACACTGACAATCAAACCCTTGGGCCAGGTTATACATAGTACTTCCTCATTTTAACTTGCTTCTGAAGTAAACAATTTTTAAAAAGTTTCTTGCTTCATCTAGTACACAAAAACCCTGTCCTTCTGGCGGAATACTTCAGAAACAACTTCAAGTGGCTTATTCTTAGCCAGGGACAAAATCCTAGGCCCAATGGTATAGGGACTGAAGGTGGAATAGGCACATAGACACAACAGATGTTCCAATTCCTATGTATTTAATGGAGCCAGGAGTAGGCAAGGGAGATAATATAAGAAAAGTAGTTCTGATGGTGAAAGAAAACTTAGTGTTCGGTAAATGGTGGTGGTTCTAGTATGACTATTACTACTATTACCATCACTACTACTAGTTTGCTGCTGCTACTACTACTATCACCACCACCACTACCACAACCAATTTTATGAATTTTAAACTACACTAAAACTTTTGGAATGTTCTATTGAAATTGGGAAAATCTACGGAAATTAAATGGTGGTGGTGGTACTATTACTATTCCTACCACTGCTACTGCTACTACTGCTACTAAGCAGTCGCCATTCCGTGTTTTTCATGGTTTATTTCATTTGAAGTTCACAACAATTCTGGGAGGTAGGTGCCATATTATTAATCTCATTTTACAGATGAGGAAATAAGAGTTTGAGAGAAGTTAAGCAACTTACCTCAGGGGCATACGATTAAAAAGTATCTGTGTCTAGTTATATAAAGTGATATCATATAAACACTGGACTCGATATTAGGAAGACCTGAGTTTGAAATTCTGCTTTGGATACTTATTAGCTATATGACTCCAAGTTGTTTAACTTCTCAGTTTCCTCACCTGTAAAATGAGGCTTAATAATATGGCACCTATCTCCCAGGATTGTTGTGAGCTTCAAATGAAATAAACCATGAAAAACACAGAATGGCGACTGCTTAGTAGTAACTGTAGTAGTGGTAGTAACAGTAGTAGTAAGAGATAGTGGTAGTGGTAGTGGTGATAGTAATGGTGGTAGTAATAGTAGTAATAATAGCAGGAATAATAATAGTAGCAGCACCATCACCATCATAACTTACTGAATTTCTATAGAATATCCCAAAAGTTTTAGTGGTTTAAAATTTATAAAATCTTAAAGCTGTATTAAGGCTCAAATCCAAACTCATCTAAAACTTCTAAATTCACTAATTATAGATATGAATACTATCACGTATTCATCCATAAATAAAATTAAAATGTCATCTTACATCTTAGCTAATCAATCAGAAAGAAACAATAGGTAATGAACTCACTGGTCAGATTCAGGGAACAGGTCACAGCTCTGAAGTCTTGAGAGAGCAAGATGGAAATCTGGCACTTTAAAAAAAGGAAAAAATGGAGCAAGAATGAATAAGTTACAGATTCAAATACTGTTATTGTTTGTGTATCAAGATACATTCTCCCCAGTATTTTCACCTAGTATTGTGTACATATGCTTTATTCAATAGTGAGAAGACAGTGAGTTGGTTCATGGTCCATGGTCTTGGTTCACAAATGCTGCATATTAACCATATCATTTGTAATATCCAATAAATTCATTTTTTCTAATTTTTATCTTGAGCAACAACACAAGTGACAAAGATTGATAACAATCTAATGATTTTGATACAGAGTCTGTCTAAAAATAGCAATCAATATTCATGGAGTTTTAGCTACTATCTAGGTCCACTGACAATTTTTCTATAGATGTTAAACTTAGAAACAAAGACATTTACTCCTCAATGTAACAGAACATAATAAAATTAAACTGAAAAAAGAAATGGATATTTCAATCTTACTACCGTTCTGTAAATTTTTACTACTGGAAACTAAGGGAATGGTTATCAGTTGAAGAATGAAACTGATCAGGTATATGGATATAACTAATACTGGTATATAAGAAATAATGAAAAGAATGGATGCAGAGAAACTTAGCAAGCCTTAAATATGAATTGAAGGCAAAGTACAGTGAGCAGAATCAGGAGAACAATTTATACAAAAGCAATGTCACACTGTCAATCACTCAGTCAATAAACATCTATTAAGCACCTGCTAGTGCAAGGAACTGTGCTAAGCACTGGGGATTAAAAAAAAAAAAAGACCATAAATACAAAAAACAGCTTTTGCTCTCAAGGAGCTCACAATCTAATCAGGAAGATGGCAGACAAATATAAGTAGACAAACTACTTAATTAATTAGGGAAATAATTAACAGGGAAAGCAGTAGAATTTGGAAAGGTTAGGAGAAATTTTTTTGGAGAAGATGGGATTTTAGATGGGACTTAAAGGAAAAGCAAGAGGTAGAGATACAGAGGTAAGCATTCCAAGGATGAGGCACAGCCAGAGAAAATACCCTGAAAGGAGAGATGGGGTGTCTTGTTCCAGGAATGGCAAGAAGGTGAGTGTGTTAAGTGTATGGTGGCACTGGATTGAAGAAGATGTGGTGAAGATTAAGTTGTAAGAATTACCTGGAAAGGCAGAAGGGGTGAAAGGTTATGAAGAGCTTTGAATTCCAGAAGATTTTTGTTTTCGATTCTCATATTATATATATATATATATTATTTATTTATACTTTTATCTTGCTGCACAAGAAAAATCAGATCAAAAAGGAAAAAAAAATGAGAAAGAAAACAAAATGAAAGCAAACAACAACAAAAAGTGTGAGAATGTTATGTTGTGATCCACACTCAGTTCCCACAGTCCTCTCTTTGGGTAAAGATGGTTCTCTTCATCACAAGATCATTGGAACTGGCCTCAATCATCTCATTGTTGGAAAAAATCACGTCTATCAGAATTGACTTTTGATTCTCAAAAGAAGCAATAGGGAGCCATTGAAGTTTATTGAGTAGAAGAGTGACCCCATCAGACCTGTGCTTTAGGTCTGGTAGCTAAATGAGGGATGGGTTGGAGAAAGGAGAGACTTGAGGCAGACCACCAGCAAGTTACTCCAGTAGTCCAAACTTACCATTATGAGGGCTCTACCAGGATAGAAGCTATCAGGAGAGAAGGGAACATTTCCGATCTATGTTATAAAGGTTAAGTCTCCCAGCTTTGGCAACAGATTGAATACGGGGGTGAGGATGAGGAATTGAGGTTGACATTTTGGCTGCCAGTTTCAGGAACTGGAGGACAGCATTGCCCTCAATAATCATAGGGAAGTTAGGAAGTAGAAAGCTTAGTGGAAAAGACAATAAGTTCACTTTTCAATTTCAGATAACTTTGAAAGACTTAAGCTCTCTGATTAATGCAATGACTTATCATGATTCTAGGAAGCCAATGATGAAGTATGCTACTGAAAGAGTAGCTGAAAGAGTAGATAGGTATTCAAAAGAGCAGAATGAGACCTTTTTTTTTGGACGTAGACAATGAAAGAATTTGTTTACTTAACTATGTTATATGAGGATTCTGTTTTTCTTTTTTCCTAATTGAAATAAAGAAGGTAATAGGGAAGAAAGGAGACAATTTTGTTGTTAATTGAAAAAAAAAAAAAGAAATATCAAAAATAGAAATGAATCTTTCAATGCAAACAAATATGAACTTCCTTTTTAAAAAGTGTGTAACCTCCTTTCTATATTGTATGTATACATGTATGCATGTGTATATATAAAATAAAAAATATAAATAACTATATATGTTATTTTCCCAGTAGATTGGGAATCATTAGTTTTATGTAAATGTATGCTATATTCCAGAAAAATATACACACATAATGGGATGCAAATAGTTGTAAAAATGCAGTATCTAATAAATATAAACATACAATACAGAACATAAACAGTTGTGAAAATGCAATATCTATATTTTCCAAATACTTGAATCATAATTAACTAACTTTTTTGGGGGGGAGGGGGGAAGCTGGAGGAGAGGGAGTCAAAGAGACAATAATCTCGATTTTTCCTTATAGGTATAAACAGTTCCAAAATTTGTAATAAATGATATTAATTTTTAAGTAAAAGCATAGTATTAACATTATTAATTAATAGTATTAATAGTTTTTTTCTTATCGAATCTAACATGGTGGAGCCAATACTATCCCTTTCTGAACTTCTTTTGCTCTCTTCTTTTGTGTTTTTAATGGTTTCATTGATATTCTTTTCTTTCTTTTCTATTTCTTCTGCATCATTCCTACCTCGACATTCCCCCTAAATTTTGCTGCTCCCAAAGAGAAGCCCTCACTTCTAACAAGTATAATTAAGCAAGGCAAATTTGTGTTGTATTATTCCCATGTAAAAATATACATCTCAGTGATCCCTGAATCATTTTTCCACATAAAGCATCTCTAGTCCTAATTCATTATTGCATTTATCAGAATTCTTAATTCTTTTAAACTTGTTTTCCTTTACAACATTATAGTCCTTGTACATTGTTCATTTGGTTCTGTACATTTCCTTCTGTACCACTTCATCCAAATCTTTCCAGGTTTCACATAATCTGTCCTCATAATTTCATTTGGCAATTATATTCCATTACAATCATGTATCATATTGTTTTTGACTAATTGATGAGCACTCATTTTCAGTTTCCAGGTTTTTTTTTGCTATAGCAAAAAGTACTGCTATATATATTTTTGTACATATGGCTATCTTCCCTCTGTCTGACTTCTTTGAGGGATATGCTTAATAGTGTTATCACTGGCTTGGTCGTAACTTTTGAGATATAGTTGTAAATTGTTTTTCAGAATGACTAGCCTAATTCAATTCAACCAATAGTACATTATTGTGCTTGTACTCTCATGCCCCTTCTAACAAATGGTATAGTATCTTCTTTTTGTCACCTTTGCTAATCTAACAGGTAGAGTCTGAGAGCTTTTTTCATTTGCATTTTATTATTAATTTGGAACATTTTTACATGATCACCGCTAGCATGACTTTTTTTTCTTTTGAGAATTGTCTATTTATATACATTTATCTATTGGAAATGATTTTTGTTGCATTCTTTACATATCTTGAATATCAGATCTTTATCAGAGGCAGGTAAATAGTGTAATAGATAGAATGCTGGACCTGAAGTCAAGAAGACTATCTTGCTTCAGATACTTACTGTGTGAAACAGGACAAGTCATATCACCTGCCTGTCTCAGTTTCCTCCTCTAAAATAAGGATTATAAAAGCACCCACTCCCCAAGAATTATTGTGAGAAACAAACAAAATATTAATAAAGTTCTTTGCAAATCTTACAATGCTATGTAAATGCTAGCTATTATTTAATTTGCTACAAAGATTATCTCCCAGTTCACATGGTTCCCAACAACAATAATCTTTAACGCAAAAATTTTAATTTTATATAATCAAAACTGTCTATTTTGTCCTCATGATCACCTCTATCCCTTGTTTAAACAGGGAGATACTTTATACATTTTAATTTTACAGGCTAAAATTTCTTTTTGTCTCATGACATCCATTCTTCGATTCTATTTCTCAGGAGTGATGTTTTCCCCTTTCCAATCTAAGCTATTTATTCTCTTTCCCATGTTTTTTTTCGAGAGCTTTTTTTTCTTCTAGACACTTCTGGAGTCTTTATGACCAAGCCATTCCTTTATCTGAAGCTCTGTGTCTAATTTTTTGCAGGGTACTCTCTTTTTCTGCGTTTGCCTCTTGGACTTCTAACCCATCCTGATTCTATACTTTGGTCATCATTTTCTTCATGTTACACATTCTTCCAGCTTCAATTTCTAGACTGGGACTCTGTGCTAGGCCCAGAACTGCACTCTCTTCCTCAAGCAGATCCAGCCTGAAGCCATTGTTTGTTTAGAATGCTATCAACATCCCTGATGGGACAATGGGACTAGACCCTCTTCTCTGTCAGAATTCTGGTATCCCAATGAAGGGATTCATTCTGTAATTTGCCTTCTTGTTCCCTGCCCTGGTGCAGGCCCCAACCAAACAGTAAGATCTTGCCCAGGAACTTCATAGACCCCAATTCTTACTGCTACTCTGATGCCCCTTACTTATCTCCAGGTCATGTCTACAGCTTTCCGGCAGTCATCTTGGGACGTTCTGGACTGGAGAGAATGGTGGGACTTTAGGTTTAGAGCTTGAAGAAGGCTTTACAGTTGCTTCTCTCTAGTTTCCTTTATCAACATTTCTTCTGGTGCCTCTTAGAATTTTTCCAGGCTTCTCCAGGACATTTCTGACTAGAACTAAAATCCTTAGAGGACCTTTCCCTCTAATTTCATTATTAAATTGAGAAGTGTCATATGCAATTTGTATATTCATTGTATATAATTTTTCAAATTTCTAAAATAATTAAAATGGGCTGAAATTCAGGGGTATGCTGGAGCTAGTTTAGTGAAAGTTAATTGCTAAATCTTCAGTGTTGGTATTTCTATGTTAGAAATAGGTGAGCATAACAAATTGATGAGTATTACAAAATAATTATTTTAATGATTTCTTAGACTTCAGAAAATGATAGAGAAAATGTTAGTAATGTAGATTAAACTTAAAAGCAGGTTGTATTTTTTCAGAGATCTAGTTATTAAATATTTACCAGCCCATCCTTGGCTGAAATATATATTCCATATTTATACTACTGGTTTGTTTAGTAAACAGCTTTCCCACAGATGGTAGAATACTAAACTTCAGAAACACATGTCCAACAAGTTCCAAATTCATTCTTGAAAAGAAGTTACCAGTAGCTACTGAATCATCAAAGTCAATTAGGTGACAGAATACTGGCTCTGCCGTCAAAAGGACTTGAGTTCAAATTTGGCCTCAGACACGTATTAGCTGTGTGACCCTGGGCAAATCACTTAACCCTTTGCTTCAGTTTCCTCATCTGTAAAATGAGTTGGAGAAGGAAATGGCAAACCAATCCAGTGTCTTTGTCAAGAAAACTTCAAATGGAGTCAGAGAGTTGAACAATGAAATAATCACTGAAATGACTCAACAATAAGAAACAATCATTAGAGGTGTGTTAGACACCTTTCTATCTGAGAGGGGAGGATAATATGATTGATATTGTTTGTCAAATGTCACAACTTTCATATTATATATAATTTGCAATTTTGTAAATGAATAAAATTAACTACCTAAAATAAAATTAATGACCTAAATTCCTAAGTAATAGAACGGCCAAACCAGGACATAAAACAACCTAAAAATTTCTACTCTAAACATGACCTTTTAGTCTCTTATTTCATGCCATTTGGCTAGAGTAATAGCAACATTTCACAGTAGCTAGTTGCATGCTATATATATATGCTATCTATAGAAGTAGCACTAATGTTAATGTCGGAGATACTGGTAAAGTTAGGATCTGAAGCTAGTTTTTTTTGATTCCGTGACCAATATTTTTTCCTCTAACTTCCATGCTAAGACCTCTGAAAACATAGATTCAAATATGCTCAAATCTTCTCTAAAACATTAGAAGATTGTTATTATTGTTCAGTCATTTCAGTCATGTCCTGCTCTCTGTGGTCCCATTTGGGTTTTTCTTGGCAAAGATACTAGAGTGGTTTATCATTTCCTTCTCCAGCTCATTTTACCCATGAGGAAACTGAGGCAAACAGCATGAAGTATGTTGCTCACACTCACATAGCTAGTAAGTGCCCAAAGCCACATCTGAATTCATAAGGATGGGTCTTCTTATCTCCAGGTGCTATACTCTATCCAATGTGCCATCCTGAAGATAAAAATTTGCTTAACATAGAATATAAATAATCTATAAGTTGGATATCATTAAAATACAGTTTTCATAAACCATTCTACTTCAATAAGACTGAATAAGAAGAAAATTACTGACCTGATTTCTTTACTCCATAGGGTAGTGCAATCTTATCACTTTCATGAAGAGTAGCTATTGTTTTTAAATCACTTGTACACATGAAAGGATATATTCCATGAAAACTAAGGAAATGAAAAAAAGTTTGATTTTATTAAATATGACATTAACCTAATTAAGTCAACGTATAACACCTAAATTATATTACTTTGCTGTGCTTGAGTCAACAAATCAAATCATTTTTAAGTTTTTACTATGTGCCAGGTATTGTGCTTGGGCTTTATTATATATACTGTGCCACTTTGATGGTAACTTCTTTTCAAGAATGAATTTGGAACTACTTGGACATATGTTTCTGAAATTTATTATTTTACCATCTGTGGAAAACTGTTTATTAAATAAATCAATAATGTAAATATGGAATATATATATATATATTTCAGCCAAGGACAGACTAGAAAATGTTTAATAATAGGATCTCTGAAAAAATAATAATTGTTATTATTTTAAGCTATTTAAGCTTAATAAATTTAAAGCTCCAATGATAAAAGTTAATTTTAGATATTAAATTAACATTGAAAATATTACTATCAATTATCAATATCAATTATCAATTATCAGTAATAAACAATTTTAAATTTTAAATAATATTAAAGTATTAAAATTAAAGCTTTTATTAAAAATTAGTTTTAAACAGCATTAAGGCTTTGAGGACAATCTGTATATGAACTTTGTTATATATTTTGTACAAATGCCTGCATATATATGCAAATACACACACATATATGTATACATATATACATTTAATTTAAGCTGTTAATTGATTCCTACCAAATCCATGAGAAAGTATGTGATTAATCAAAAAAATTCTGAGTGTGATTCACATAGAATGCATTCTGATCATGATGTTATTGTAAAGGTAAAAATATCAAATTAGAATAAAGAATAAAGATAATACCATATGGCCTATGATTAAAGCATCTCCTATATGGCCTATTACAATAACTATTCACCATGAAATATAGGGAAATGGATAAATAAAAATATATTAACATGAATTATTGACATTTTCTAAAGAGGTTTAATAGATATAAAGCAGCTAACACAACGAGGAGGCCAAAATAGCCCCAAAATATACTTTTACAAAGTAGGAAAAATATGGCAGCCAAGAGTAACTGATGCAAATTAAAAACTCATCTACAAAAATGTTAACATATGAAAAAGATTAGATGCATCACTGCCTCAAAAATAGTGAGAAATACTGAAAGAGAAATCCAAGAAAATATATAAGATCAAATGAAGTTATATCTTCCCAAGAATATTAAAGAACGAATGAGGACAACACACAAAAACAGAACAGCTCTGATATTATTTTCTAAGAAACTATTGGCTTTATCTAGTTAATGAATAACTACAACATTTAGCCCTAAAAGACAAGGAAGAGTTGGACTAGGTAAACCACTCAAAACAACAGTGATAAAAGATTATGCTACAACCACTGATGCCCAAGTTGATCAGTTCTATGAAGATCTACAACATCTTCTAGAAATAACACCAAAAAAGTCCCCAAAATATCATATTCATCATATGAAATTGGAACGCTTAAATAGGAAATCAAAAGCTAATAATACAAGATTCTTTGATTAATATATCAGAGATTTCATCCCATAACCTTTTCATTATCAGTATTTCATTATCAGGTGAAAAGATGGGGAGATGTATAATAAATGTCAATGAAAGCAGAATTATGAGTTTCTCTAGATACTTCTTTCTGCAGATAGCATTGTTGAATTCATCAAGCCCATACTAACTAAGCCTTCTTACTGAGGATTAAAACTATTCAAGTGTTTGGCTTAATCATGCACACTAAAAACAAAACAAAAAACAAAAAGAATGCATTTGGGAAGGAAGGCCAAATTTTGTGGCCAACTGATGCTGTCAGAGTAAAATATTATATCAGGGTAGGCTTTTTTACATATTGATGGTGTTTTCCTGAATGGTTTTCCACTCTATTTTTATTTTTTGCAATATAGCATCCTATACAGGTTCTCTTGAAAGGGAAAAAGGAACACACACTGGGAAATATAGGTGATGAAAAGTATGTCTATCTTGGGACAGGCACTGAAGATAAATAATAAACTAGTCTTTGAATTTAATAAGAGTAAACTGAATTATTTGGGAAATTATATAATATCTTCAAAGATCCCATCTTCACCCTTGAAACAAAAATCTATATACTAATGTCAATATCCTTTAAATGACATATTACCACAAATTATTAACTATTACAAAATTCAAAAACAAAATGGAGCTGTAGGGTGGACAAAATTAGGTTCCAGAATATCTCCAATGATATCTATTAAGAAGTGAGGGAAGAAAGGGACACAGGTAATAAATATACAAGGTCAGATCTGAATTCAGATATCCCTGGTTTCATACCCAGTACTCTATCTACTGTGCCACCTAGCTTCTTATAAGACATCCTTTAGGAAATGTATAAGCAGAAAAGAAAATAGACTGGTCATGAAGCAAGAGTGAAGAATAGCCATTTTGGCTGAGTAAGACACTAATGTCTGTGTGATAAAAAAGATCCTGATTGGTGTTTCTTGGCCTGGAACCTGTGAATTTTTATTTAAAAAAAAAACTACTTTAATATCAATTTGAATATAAGTCATTTACTTGATAATCCTATGCAAACAGAAGAGATCCTCAGACTCCATTAGACTGAGCCTGGAATACATGACATTAAAGGATATTAAAAAAAAAAAAAAAAAAAAAAAAGATTAAGAATTCCTGAATTAGAAGATGATCCCTCAGCCTGATGGGTGGACCACATATGGAAGACTTATGGCAAAAGCAAAAATGAGAGTGAAAAGCTGAGAGAGGATTGCAATCCACAGTGTTTGGATGGAGGGCTCACATTACATTGATGAGAACACAGATAGGAATAAGAAATAAACATAATACAATAAAAGGACAATGGACCAGCAGTCAGCCTGCCTCTGCTGCTCACGACTTACATGAGCTTCATCAAATCACTTCCTCTTCCTCAGACTCAACTATCTCGCATATAAAATGAGAGGGGGCTGTATTTGAAATATCTTTCCATCTACAGCTATGATCCTATAACATGTAAAATGTTTCAATTTTTTTATCAATTATTAAAACTGATGAAGGAAAAAAAGCTCCAGGAATCAAAATCTTGAAAATTAGGGGGAAAAAACTCTGAGTTTGCTTAGTCCACCTGCTGCCTAAAACTTGAATCTTTTCTACAAGGTCTATGGCAAATAGGCAAACAGCCTCTGCCTGAAGCCCTGGAGGCAGTATATTCTATATTCTTAAGTCCAAAAAATTATTTGATTAGGATTTAAAATGCCATTAAGATCATAGGATTAAAGAATTAGAGTGAGGTATATAATACAATAAACACTAATAAATTATTATAGTAATTTAGTGTTTGATAAACCCAAAGATCCAAGCATTGGGGGTAATCAACTCATTATTTGACAAAAGTTGCTAAGAAAACTGGAAAGACAAAATCTCATACTGTATACCACAATAAGATCAAAATGGGTACATTTAGATATAATGAGTTATATCATAAGAGAGGAAAGGAACCTGGAAAATTTTACCCATCAGATCTATGTCTAAGGGAAGAGTTTATGACCAAATAAGAAATAAAGAAGATCATAGGAAGTAAAATTACCTAATTTTGATTACATGAAATTGAAATGTTTTTGCTCAAACAAAATCAATGCAACCAAGATTAGAAGGAATATAAGAAACTGGGGGAAAAAACTTTAATAGCAAGTTTCTCTGATAAAGGCCTCAATTCTCAACTATAAAGTCAACTCCATCAAATTTACAAAAATAAGAGCCATTCCTTAATTGCTAAATGGTCAAAGGATATAAACAGGAAGTTTTCAAAAGAAGAAATAGAAACTATCTTTATTCATATAAAAAATGTTCTAAATAATTACTGATTAGAAAAATGCAAATTAATTCAACTGAGGTACCACCTCATATCTATCACATTAGCTAACATGACAGAAAAGAAAATGACAAATGCTAATGGGGATGTGAAAAAATTGGGACATTAATATACTACTGGTAATGTCACAAACTGGTTCAAACCAAATTTGGAACAATTTGGGGAAAACCACTATATCTGTATCCCAAGAAATCAAAGAAAATGGAAAAGTGATGTGGCTGATGTAGATACCAAATGAAGGCACGGACTTAATGTTGGGATTTGGTATGGGATGAATTCACAATGGCCATTCTATTTGGCAGAAGATCAGTTTATTTAGGGAATGGGTTATATACAAAATGATGGGATACAATAGACACCAGAAATGGTAAATATGAAATAGAGTTGGGAGAGTATAGAAAGGGGTTTTAATAATTAATGATAGAAAGGACAAGTTTCCTAATGGAACTTGCCAGTTAGCAAGGAAACATCCTTGAACTTGAGGCATGCCCTAAACTGGCAGGCTAAATCCTGAAAGGGACTTAGCACCCCCAAAAGAATTAGTTAGCTATAAGAGTGTTGTGCCACAGTTCCCTTTTATTGTCCTGCCTCAGTTTCCCTAAATTGTTCTGTTTCCCTAATTGTTCTGCCTCTGTTTCCCTAAATTGTCCTGACTCAGTTTCCCTAAATTGTTCTGTCTCAGTTTCCCTAAATTATTCTGCCTCAATCCCGTTACTTGCACCCCCCCCTCCAGTTCAAGTTCATTAGGACTGATATAACTCAGGGCTAGTTACTCTAAAGTTATAAATTGTAAATGTGTAAACTCAAGATAAGGGAGTTCAGACTTTCTAACTCCTAACTCCTCCTAAGTCATCAAGAATTTATGGTCCTAACCCCCTATCCTGTCAGAACCAGATTGATAGTCTGTTCCTGCTCTCAGTGCTTGTGCAAATATACTTCATGGGAAGTACCCATTAGCTGCTGGATGCTTTGGACATCAGCCCTGGTCAGCATACCCCCAAGAACAATCTCTCCCTCTCAAATAAAATATTACAAACTCGCTAATCTCTATCTTGTCTCAGTTTCTCTGGCATTACAAGAGAAGGAGGAGGGGGGAAGGTCAGGAGATACACCACAAGACATTGGGGAGGGACAAGGGGAAAGTCACCACAAGACAGAGGGCCTTGGCAGACTGACCCACCTAGGGCAGTAAGTGTGGCATGGGCCATAAGGAGATTGTATAGGGAAAATTTAACCTAGAGACATGACTAGGGTTTCTGACAGGGCATGGCAAGGTGAGGCTGCCCAAGACCCCTAGAGAGGGTGGGCCTCAGGGGTTTGACATAACTTGGATTTCTGACTAGATGACCTCCCCAGAGGATGGAATCATGGAGCTAAATGATCTCTATCAGTACCTTCTCCCTGCCTACCTCAAGGATCAATTTTTATCAATTCTTCAGTTTCTCTCTGTCTGACACACTCACCATTCAGGACCTCATCAAAACAACTTATATGTACAAAAATATTTATAGCAGCTCTTTTTACAGTGGCAAAGAGAATTGGAAAGTGAGGGTATTTTCATCAATTTGGGAATAGGTGAACAATTTGTGACATATGATTATCATGGGATATTACTGGTCTATAAGAAATGATGAGCAGCTTAGAGATTTATAGATATCTTATATATCTATATACCTGGGATTGCATAAAAATTTCTTGGGCAAAAAGGGATCACAACAGGAAAAATGCTTAAGAAGCCCTGATATATACTACTAAATATGACTGCTAAGCTCCTTTGTTTTCCTTAGGTTTTTCTTTTCTGAGTGGGAGGATTCACTGGAAGGTAAAACTGATTTTTTAAAAATATCAATAAAATATCAAAAAAACTTATTTTAAAAAATCTGAAAATAGGGTTGAATAAGAAGTATGGATAATTGACCTTTAAATGAAGGAGAAAACACAAAACTGAAGTTTTTAAATCACTTTATACTAAATTTTTCATCACTTCCTATTTGGATTCACTATAAAGATATGAGTTAAGAAGAATACAGAAAGGACTACTGTTTTTGATGAATTCATTGTATTTCCTTATACCTTTAGACAGAGTAATTCATATTTATGCTAAGCGTAAGTTTTTACATAATGGAAATCAAAGTCAATGTCTAAGCTTGAAAGGTAATCTCTGGAAGCAAAAAAGGGTAGGGTCAATTTAGGGAACAACAGAACATCAGAGAGGAAAAAAAAAATTTTAAGAGAAGCTGTCAAATGGTTGACCTTTTCACCAACAAATTCTGTCCAACCTCATTCAGGCAAACCCACACAAATTTCAGAGTTCTTTAAAATCTGAATACATTCATAGAACTAAAGCTAAGAAACAGGATATTCAGACTTTTCCTAGTGTATGTCTAGTTGACAGTGTTACAATGTTACTATTATATGCATTTGCCTTAAAACAAAGGAATACCAAAAAAATATGGTTTTGAGACAAAACAATAACAACATCCCATATTTCCCTTTCGATTTTTACCTCAGTAAAGACTCAAAAGCAGGCTTCAGTGAACAAGAAAGCATTGGTGATCTTTTCATTTCTATAACTCGCAGCCTATGAAACAAAAACATGAATAATTGATTAATTGTAGTCCTGCTAAAAGAAAAACAAATCCTTCTATAACCTCAGTAACTTCTCTTAGAATTACTGTATTCACTTCAGACCTATGATTTCATTGTTGTAAGGATCTCTCTAACAATATAGTTTAGCAATAAAGCAAATAAGCAACAATAATTGCTTCATATTAGTGAAGATGGCTGCAATTCCAAGTATCTGAGGACATGACTAAAATATTAATTAGAAAATATTTAATAAAATCAATAAAAATAAAATAGAATGAAGATAATGGCTAAATCAATATACGGCCAGCAAGGATTGTTATGTACAGTGTAGTGGCCCCTATTTCTGAGTTTGACAACACTAGCCTGAAGCACACCAAGAAATCAAGTAATTTACCCAGGTTCACATAGGCCATTTTATGTAAAAGGACAGCTTACTTGAATCTTGAGGCCAGCTCTCTGCTACATCTTGTTCTTTTGCCTATAGTATATCACATATCCTCTATGTTACCTAAGGATTTGTGGCATCTATATTTTGTTTCTATAATCTGAGGAAATTGAGCTGGGTAATTAATCAACTAGGGAATTAAACTAAGGAAAAGAAGAAACTGATTTCAATTCAATTCAGTAAATACTTATCAAGTGCTACTATGTGACAAGAATTGAGCTAAGCATTGTGGGACTAGAAAAAGAGTCAGAGGTCAGTCCCTGCTCTCAAGGAATTTACAATCCAATGTGAAGAGACAACAGGCAAGCAAAATATATACAAAATAAGCTATTATAGACAATAAATGAAAATAATTAAGAAGGAAAGTACTTGAATTAAGAGGAGTTAGGGAAGGCTTCCTGTAGGTGGGATTTTAGTTCCCAGAAAGAATGGCATGAAGACCATGGACTGATGGAAAATGAAGGAGGATTAGGAATATGATAAAAATAAGAGAATAGAAGGCAAAAATAAACATTCATTTGATCTCTTAAATCAAATTGTCTAAATAATCAAGAACAGAACTAAGGTTCCCACTTTCAAAAAAAAAAAAATGTGCCTCTTCTGAGTAAACTGGGCTTGATTAATTTTTTTTTTTTTTAAGAATGATCAAATGTTAAGATGGAAAGTAATGTGAGTGGACTATCTTCCCCTCTCCTGAAGAAGCCCAAATCCTGCTTGTATAGAATAATGTGAAGTCAAAATATACTGTTAATTAATTCATCTTGTCTCCAATCTAGTTAGCATCTTTAAAGATATTCACAAATAGGTCTAGGTCTAGGATCTGGTTTGCCAGGTGAATTCCCACATGAGAACCCTTAAGGCTGTATTTCCCCTATAAAAGATCTGTATATAATAAAGACCTTTGCTTAATTCCTTTCAGGACTAAGCCTACTATGAAGTACTCCCTCTCTCTCTCCCTCAGTGCCTTCCCTTCAATGGTGCCTTTCTCCTTACTCTAGCTGATTCTAGTTAATCTGCTAAAATCCTCTATGGATCTAACCTGCCACTCACTGGTGGCTTCCTCCCACCTCATAGAGTATATTTTCTTTTTCCTAGTTAAATGTGAGTTCCCCAGAAGAGTTTGTGTTTCTCCTTGCTAATTATAAGCTCTCCCAACTCTATTTAGTGTTTGCTGCTCCTAGTGAAGAGGGATCCTGATACTCTAAAAATCCTTAAAGGAGAAAATTTCCTTCAACTCTGCCTTAGTGAGGGACAAACAGTTTTATCCTAGTTATCTAGGTGGGGTCGATTCAGTCCTGAAACTCACTGAATTCTATTCAAATCCCAGCCCAAGCTGATGAGCCAGCTCAGGCTGTCCCAGCCCCCACTAAGACACTCAATACAAAAGAGCCAAATTAAAATCCGCTCTTTGTAGAGGTTCCAAACATGCCAGCTATGCCATACTTGGGATGCCAAGGGCTTCTGTCCATTGGAATACTCTTTCCAGTGCTACCCTCTCTTTACCCTCACCTATTTCCCTAACCAGACTTTATGCCTCTCTGTCAGGATTTCTAATCTTACTCCCCAATCTCTATAATTAAATTTCTTTTATCAATGTAGGTTTTTGGGTCTGTAAATTCCTTTAGAGAGAATCTCTGCCAGAAGGGAGTCCCCAAAACTCCTTACCCTTGTGCTAAATCCCAAGGGGGTGTAGGGGAGCCAAACTTTTCCATTTGGTTCTCTTAACCCCAAACCTGCCACTAGACCATTTAATGCCCTGACTACCAGAAACCCTAATCTCATTTTGGTTCCCTACATCTAGACTTTATCACTAGTGTCTATATAACTCTTATTTTGTCTGTAAACTCTTCTCTCAAACAAACCTTCCTTTTGGCAAGGAGAATGGCTATTGTGAATTTGTATTTCACACTGGGTAATGCTACCTCAATCTCAACAAAAAGGATTGCATTCCTTAATTCAATGATCTCTGTCCCTATCCCTGCTGGAGAGTTTCTAAGATCTGCATTCCACTTAAACCTTCCAGTGGGAGTGGGCCAGCCTCATCAAGGCTTCCTGCTTTATAGGACAGTTACTCTAAAGAATTGTAAGCTTGCCATCTACTGTAAAGGTGTAAAAATGTGAGCTCAGTGACAGTAGGAACTATTTTCTCTATTTATATCTCTAGAATTTAGCAGAGTGCTTGTACATAATGAATGCTTTAAAAAAAAAAAAAAGGCTCCCCCCACTTCATTCATCCCTATTAGAAGTATGAATCCCTGAGAAATGGTCATTTAGTATCTTTATACAGACATGCAATAATAGGAAACTTACTATCTTACAAAGTCATATAGTTTGAATATTCAATGCTAGAAAGATTTTCTTTTTATTCATTTGAACCAAAATTCACTTCTGCAAAGTCTAATCCAGAAATGATATGGACAGTTGTTTGTACAACAGATTGAGAAAATAAATGACTTAGCAGAGCTGTTGGCCAATTGTCTCTGATTTCTTGTGTATGCTTAGAGAGCTGATAATAGGGAATTTGACAGCTTTAAAGAATGGAAGGCAGCTAAGGTTATATTTCAAAAAGAAAAAGAAAAGAATAAAAAGTAGTCATAGGATTATAGAAGAAGGATGAGGTAAGAAAAAAGCAGGTGTTGGAAGAAAACCAAGACTGTTTTTTTTATTTACTTGTTTAGGTTCTGAATTACATGCATAGGATGATAAAAGGTCTAGAGACCATGCCATGTTGAATTTTACTCAATTAATACTCATTAGGCTTATTATGGACTATGTTAGGGAATATGAGACAATGATGATAAAAATTAAATAGTTTCTGTCCTCAAAGGGTTTGACATTCTATTGAGGGAACATAACACATGCAAAAAAGCATAATGCAAGGGACATTAAAGAGCACTAAAAAATTGGAGCCACAAGTCCTGGAAGGCACCTGAGCCTGACTTGAAGAAAAACAAGAATTTTTAAATTCCCCAAAGATGGGGAAGACAGGAAATGCATGACAGACCTAGCGAGAAACCTGTACAAAGGCAGAAGTAGAGAAAGGGCCTGTGTCTTTAGAAACTATAGTTATCTAGTTTGGCTGAAAGATGAAGCTCCTGGGAGTGAGCAGTCAGTGGAAAACAGGGATAGAGTAGGATGAATACAGAGAAGCTTGGGAGACTTACATGAACTGATGCTAAGTGAAATGAGCAGAACCAGGAGATCAATTTACAACGATATTGTATGAGGATGTATTCTGATGGAAGTGGATTTCTTTGACAAAGACTCAATTTCAATTGATAAATGATGGACAGAAGCAGCTACACCCAAAGAAAGAACACTGGGGAACGAATGTGAACTATTTGCATTTTTGTTTTTCTTTCCAAGTTGTTTTTACCTTCTGAATCCAATTCTCCCTGTGCAACAAGAGAACTGTTCGGTTCTGCACACATATATTGTATTTAGGATATACTGCAACATATTTAACATATATAGGACTTGCCATCTAGGGGAGGGGATGGAGGGGAAGGGGAAAAATCGGAACAGAAGCAAGTGCAAGGGATAATGTTGTAAAAAAAAATTACCCTGGCATGGATTCTGTCAATATAAAGTTATTATAAAATAAAATAAAATTAAATTAAAAAAAAAAAAGAAAGAAAACAGGGATAGAGAAGGTGACCTTCATCCTGTCAGCCATGAGGAGTTACTGAAGGATTCTGAGCAAGGTATTAACATGGTCAGATTCGGGCCTTAGGAGAATTAGTTGGCAGCCATGTAAGGATGTAATGGAGAGAGATTGGAAGATGGAGAAACAATTTAGAAGCCTTCTACAGTCATACAGGAGAAGATGATTCCTTAACTAGTGTGCTGAACATGTGAGGGGAGAAAATAGGGCCAATTTTTGAGGCAGTGGAATGGACAAGATAGACAATTGATTCAGTGTGAGGGGAAAAAGTCAAGGATGATTCTTCAATAGAAATACTAAAGCTTAAGATCAGAAAGGCTGCTAGGTGATAGGCCAGGAACCAAAAAGCTGTGAGCTCAAATCCTGCCTCAGACACTTGCTTGATATGTGATCTTGAGCAAATAATTTAATCTCTGCTTGCCGATTCCACTGAAAAAGGAAATGGCAAACTACTCCTGTGTCACTGCCAAGAAACCCCCCCAGGAAAATATGGCCCATGATATGAGCAACCTACAGAGCTGTACTTCCACACAGGGACAAAGACTTAGAGAAGGATCACTATCAGCTGATTGAATTAGCTGAATAACACAGAGGTTGTTATTTGTCCTTCCTTTTCTAAGAGACCATGATATCAGGGATATGAAATCATTCAAGTGAATTGAATTTAAGAGAAGGAAGGCTGTTGAGATCACCTGCTAGTGAGCCAATGAACTGATAAAACTGATAAAAATCACCAAGCAGGTGAACAGTAACTGCAAACATTGAGTATGCATACTTAATAAATTAATTAATATTCTCCACAGAGAAGTTTTCTGCCATTTTGAACATGGGTTATATGATGAAGGGAAAGGAATACGTTAAGGAGGAACACTCAATGGAAGGACCAAGAAGTCGGTTAACTTTGTGATAGGAAATAAAAGGCTTATTCCTGCATCTTTAAGTGCAGAAATGTCTAGGGACCTCCTTGGAGTGTATCATCATTTCTTATATGTATCATAAACCAATCAACATACTTCATTTACTCCAGAGTTCTTTTTATCTTTGTAGCATATTTCTAACAATGAGGTCATGGAAGCATCAGATATGACTGATCAACAATAAGAAAGGTTTAATAATGGGGTTTTAAACTTGAGGAAAAAAAAAGGAGGAGAGTAGGAGGTGGGTACTAGGTAGTATAGTAGATAAAGTGATGTACCTAGAATCTGAAGGACCTGAATGCTAATCCAAGATTGGATACTTATTATCTATATAATCTGACCTGGACAGATTATTTAAATTCTTTTTTGACTCAGTTTCCTCAACAGTAAAATGGGGGCCCTAGTTAGAGAAGGAAGTAGCAAACCATTTCAGTATCTTTGCCAAGAAAAGTCATAAAAAATGGAGTCACACACTCACACTTCTCAGATTGGTTAAGATGACAGGAAAAGATAATGATGAATGTTGGAGAGGATGTTGTGAACAGATCCAATCACTGGAGAGCATTTTGGAATTATGCTCAAAGAGCTATCAAACTATGCACCCCCTTTGATCCAGCAGTGTTTCTACTGGGCTTGTATCCCAAAGAGATCTTAAAGGAGGGAAAGGGACCTGTATGTGTCAAAATGTTTGTGGCAGCCCTGTTTGTAGTGGCTAGAAGCTGGAAAATGAATGAATGCCCATCAATTGGAGAACGTCTGAAAAAGTTATGGTATATGAATGTTATGGAATATTATTTTTCTATAAGAAATGATCAGGAAGATGATTTCAGAGAGTCCTGAAGGGACTTACATGAACTCATTATAAGTGAAGTAAGTGGAACCAAAAGAACACTGTACATGGCAACAGCAACATTATGCAATAATCAATTCTGAACATGGCTCTTTCCAACAATGAGACAATTCAGTCCAGTTCTAGTGAACTTGTGATGGAGAGAGCCATCTACACCCAGTATTTCCACTTTTGTTGTTTGCTTGCATTTTGTTTTCTTTCTCATTTTTTGCTTTTTTGATTTTTCTTGTGCAGCATGATAAATGTGGAAATAAGTATAGAAGAACTGCCCATGTTTTACATATATTAGAGCACTTACTGTGTAGGGAAGGGGGTGGGGGCTCAAAAGGAGGGTGAAAAAAAATTTGGAACACAAGGTTTTGCAAAGGTGAGTGTTGAAAACTATGCATATGTTTTGAAAATAAAAAGTTTTTTTTTTTTTTAAATGGGGTCACAAAGAGCCAGACATGACAATAACTTAATAACAAACAAGGTAAGGGTAAAAAGAATGCACAAAACAATGAACACAATGAAGGTTGCAGAAAGGCAGATTTAAGCTGTGCTTAATTCAACAAAGGGGGAAAAAAATCCTTCTAATAATTAGAGTTGACAAAAAGTCAACTTTTTGTTGGTGGTAGGCTCCTATTGATGGTGGTCTTTAAAAAAAAAAAAAAGCCACATGACTACTTTGTTGAGTTTGATGTAGAGTTGGTTCTTGCTTGGGAATGGGTTGCTTTGAATGACCACCAAACCGTCTTTCAACTGTCAGATTCTGCTGTGATTCCTTTAATATAAGATAGTTTTGAAGGAGTGAGAGGATCAAACACCAAGGACCAGTATACTTGAATCTGGTTTTGTTTTAGGCTTGTAACTCAGAACTACCATTAAGATCTACCCTGAACCTCATTCTAGCTTTGTAAGATCCTTGCTCCAAATAAACCTAGAAGCTTGACACTGGAATTGGTTTTGGCATGCCTAATCTAAAACAATATGGTAGAGTGAAAAAGAAGTGTCAGGAGGGGAAGAAGAAAAAATCTGCATGGGGAAAGAGGGTTGAAATTGCAAACACTAATACAACTTGGAAATACAAAGTAGAGGTATTTTGAGTAGTGTTCTAATGCCATTTTCAATTAGCTGGTGAAAGTCAGTTGTTAAATGTTCAGTATGAAAATTTATACTTCAAAAATCAGCAAATGTTACAAATTAGGGCTTGATGTATTGCTTTGTTAGTTAAATGATGAATAAAATGTTAATAATGCAAACTTAAAAGAGTGTCCTAGGTATATTGGTATATTTTTAAACCAGAGAGCTAGTTGTTAAACATTTATCAGAACACATCTGGAAGAGTTAAGATAAATATCAGTGATGAAATCAATCAATTTCCTTCTCTACCTGTACCCTAGTTCTATTACATCTGCCACATCTCAGAAGAGATCCCACAGTGGATTCTTCTTTCTAGAAATGTTCTTAATATTTTACTAAGTACTTTTTTTTACCAAAGAAACTATTATAGTTGTTGGCATATAAAGAAGTAAAGAATTAAATGCAGAAGCACAGCCTAAATGTATCATTTAGCTTTCAAATACAAGCAAAGGAAGAACATAGTTCTTTTAAAGAAATCCTTAGTTAAGACTTGCCACTGAATCAAAGAGATTACATTACAGCTTTTTTATTTTTTCATGCAAAAGGAAACTAACATTTAATTTATTTCAATTTAAGTCAAGGTCACATACTCTATTTTAAAGGTCACTCAAAGTTATTTTTAATTGTAGATCTTTGGACGCAGGGATGGGGAAAAAATGCTGTCCCAACTAATGCTGGTAAAAAAAAAAATTCTCTCTGGGGAAATGTTCATTCTATCAAAAATGCACATAAATATTCAAAGGTTTTGTTACATGAGATTTCAAAGAAGACTCATCATGTCAAAAAATAATTTTGAATAAAATGGAAAAACAATATTTACCAAATATCTGAAGTTTATGCATTACACAAATATTGCACAGTTTCTTCAGCCTGAACATCATGGGTTTCCATAAAAGGATTTTTGAGATAGAGAAAAAGATAATTTGCATATTAATTTTTCATTTGACTACTTATGTATCCTCATTCAGTTTCTTCAACATAAAATTGTCAATATGTTCTTTAATATAACATGTATTGATCAACCTGACATGGTGGGGGCATGGGGGGGAAGGAGGGAAAAATTAGGACAAAAGGTTTGGCAATTGTCAATGTTGTAAAATTACCCATGCATATAATTTGTAAATAAAAAAGTTATTTTTAAAAAGTTGTCAACATTTAATTCAGATTTTAGGAATAAAAATATCATTTGAAAATAAAACTTAAGTTTAGTTATTGACTCTCACCAACACCACAAAGTTAAGGAAGCCACCCTTCTATTAGTTCAAGTAAGCCTGGAGCAACAGCAGCAAATTATAATCTGTACCAAAGGCAGCTAGCTGGTGTAGTAGATAGCATGCCAGGCCTTGAATCAGAAACATTTATATTCGTGAATTCAAATCTGTCCTCAGACACTAAATGTGTGACTCTGGGCAAATCACTTAATCCAGTTTGCCTCAGCTTCTTTAACTGTAAAATGAGCTGGAAAAGAAAATGGTAAACTTCCCAGTACCTTTGCCAAAAAAACCCAAATAAGGTCATGAAAAGTTGGACATGACTGAAAAATCAGTCAACAACAATAATCTGTATCATCAAAAGCTGAGGCTACATTCCCTTCTGCAAACAATAATATATTGTGATAAATTTTACAAAGCATTTTCACTTTTTAGGAATCATTACAATTCTGTGTGGTGGGTATTGCAATTATTCTTAAACCCATTTCAAAAAGAAAGAAGTTGAGATTAAGCAATTTACCATTCTTACAGCTATATCAGGAGTTCTAAGAAGTTTAACTTGGTTTCTTAATTCTAAATCTCATGCTTTCTCCATGATATTACTTGCTGTCTCTCTTCTATACCATACTGCTTCTTGCCATTTTTTTTTTTAAAGAAAAAAGGTAGAGGATTCTATTAAGTAAATGTAATATTGTCAGTGGACCTATTTCACAGAACTGGAGTGTTTTTATTACAATCAATAGCCATGAGGAGAGATTCAGGAAGTCCCTGGTGACATTTTTCTGGATGAAAAACTAATTTCAATATATATACAATACAATACAATAAATCAACAAATCAGAATGTTTTCTTTCAACAGAAATATAAAACTTACCAACTGGTGCTCTCTCTCCACAAAATGCAATGAAGAACATAATAGAGAAATACACAACTCAGAATTATGAACACCAGGTATCCTCTCATTGCTAGCACGCCTGAAATACAACACATGGAATTATATGTTGGGTATGGCTTAGTGGCCTGAGAGGAAAGAAAAAAAGAATCATGGTTATTATTCAAACACAGGCATCTAGTGAATCTAACCCGATTATTGAGGGACACCTATGGAGAAAATTCAGGAAGAAGTAGCAATGAAGAGATATGTATACCTCAGAAATGTCAGGGAAAGAACAAATGTAGATTTTTCATCATGGAATAGCAAAGCATATAATTATAAAGACTTTCTCTACTAGTTTTCTATATTTGGAGAAAAACATTTTTCATGGAATGATGTACTTGTAGTAATTCACATAAAAATACAGAGTTCTAGACTAATGGAGAACACAGAATGTTCGAATTATGACTCAGTTATGATTAACTGTATGACCCTCTGTAGACCTCAGCTTTCTCATCTGTAAAATGAAGTGTGGGATTAGATGCATTCTAAATTTTCTTCCAGATCTAATGTTTGGTGAGTTTGTGATTTATATCCCAAAATTATTCTTTTTCTACAAAAAATTTTAAAAAGCCTCTTTTTTTCTCAATATGGGAAATGTCATCTACTGTAAAAAGAATTTATTTTTCTTCCTAATTAAAAATAATTTATTCACTTCTTTTCTGTTTTTTCTTTCTCCTGTGGTTTTTCCTGTTTGCTCTGATTTTTCTCTCCCAACATAATTTATAAAACAATGTGTATTAAAAACAAACTAAAAAATAAATTTAAAAAATAATTTATTTATAGATGGACAATTACATAGAGTGTTGTAGCCTCACCTCTCCTAGATTATCTCATTCACTCTTACCTCTGATCCCACCATCCTAACCAGCAGAAACATAGCTAAAGGCAATGATAGGCATATTTCAGGGTACATTGCAATGATTTCTGTTCCTCAGATTCTGAGGAACCAGACCAAGCCTCAGCAGCTGAGCTGAGAAGTAAGTCTAGGAAACAGTTTCTGTAAGAAGCAAAGGGTGACCTATGGCAGAGGAGGCCCTTGTGTGCACATGGCCTCCCTGTGGGAAGGTGGAGGCAGACAACAGGAAATTTAGCCAAAATCAGGAAAACTGAGGTGGAAGCCCTGAGGATAAACAGTTGCAGGGGTAGGCCTCTGCCTGACAATGTACCTAGGGTTCCACAGAGGATTGCTGGCCACTAGCCCCCTCTGAATGGCCCTGGTGAGGGCTGACAATATCCATTCAGTTCTCCTTCCTGGCAGATCTCATCTTTGCCTTCCTCTTCATTCTCCTCAAACAAGTATTCTTGGATCTCATGCTTGACCAGACTCCCTGCCTCTGGCCCTGGGATTCCATCAGGATGTAGGGAGGAAAGGGATCCAGGAAGGGCGTGTCTTTCATGTTCACACATAGCTGCTTCATGAAGGCAGCTCTCAGCTCCTCCCTCTCAGGCAATGCGCTTAGCGACAGCCCTGCTGCAGCAGGACCTCCCAGGATCCTCTGTGGGAAGTGTAGGGCAGGTGAGGATTTCTGAGGCAGATGCTTCAAGGTCCAAGTGCTAAATGCAGTGATGCTGTCTGCATTCTCGATGTCCAAAGCACATGTGCAGAGAGGCAGTGGGCAGTCATAGGGCCAGCCAATGGCCATGTTCAGGAGCCTTCACCAGCTTCCATGATGTTGATGGAAGGGAGCTGGACTTGGAATAGGCACATAAAGTTGGTGGATACTTGCCTTCTCCGGGCAGTGTTATTAGTGACTGAGTGTGAAGACAGACACCTCAAATATCTTGTTGTAAAAAGCAATCTCCTTCAAGATGTAGTCTCCTATGGGTCTTCTGAGAAGCCTGTGTCCTAAGCAAGGAAGCCCCTCTCCCAAGGGCCATGAACCTGAAGGTCAGGTGTGTGCAGCTGTCACCCAGCATCACTTTGGAATAGCCTTGCAGCTGAACCAAGTGCAGGAGCAGGGGGATCTGAAGGGCCTGCAGAAGCTCCTCTTACACAGTCAATGTCTTAACGCAGCTGAAGAGTCATAAAAGTCATGTGTTGGTCTGAGGAGGCTGTCATCAGCAACTTCCTCCTGTCCCACAGGGTTCTGGGTGATAACCTCTCTTAGCTTTTCCTGGATCAGCTTCTTTGTCCTCTTCTGCTGGCAGTCTCTGCTGCTGCTGGATAAAGTCATCCTTACAGGTATTCTCAGACCCTCCAGGGCTGTAGGACTGATGTGGCTAAGTTAAAAACCTCTTCTAATGAGATAATGTGATGTGGAAAACTGTCTGCAGGATCAACTTTATTTCTGACAAGGTCCTTGTTCTCTCCTCCAGGTTCTGTCCCCAAACTGCATCCTCATCCACAGAGATATTGCCCAGCACAAAGCACAGCCTCTTCACAGACCCTCTTGAATTTGTCAGATCTTTGAGTTGGATGAGGGACCACTAGACTCTGCAAAAAGGATCTTTTCTCCTGGGAAGATGAATTGATTATTTCCTAGCATTACTCAGAACTTATGAGTATAATATGCCTCGAAATAATCTTTGCAGAAAATCACTCCAGTACAGATGATCAAGACAGACAAACCCTCCTTGAATTCCATGTATTTCTGCTTACAGCACCCTCCTATATAGAATATTCAGGTTTGGGAAATAAAATAATAATTTCTTCTAATATAGAAATGAAAAAGAAAGTCATTACTTCCTTTATGTATCTTTTAAACTGGAAAAACATAAAAATATTGTATTGCAAAGTTATGATATACAGCTTGAACTTTTCCCAAAATTTATGACTATTCTTATGAATCTCATATTATTCTGAATCAAAAGTATATATATTTGAGTATCCTAACTTAAGTTTACTTAAAATACAATTTCCTCCCCTAAAATACTCAACAAATAAACAAATCCAAGGAAAAAATGTTTTTTATTAAATAAAATTGCTTTGGTGGGTTACTTATTTTTCCCCTAAAGTTAAAGATTCTGGGGTTCTGACTTCTAGCACAGTGGTTGCTGAATCCCTTTTTATAAATCATCCATTGACTTCCTTAAATAAAGGGATATATAAAAATAGAGTAAGAAGACTCAACAGAAATATTATAACAAAACTAAACAGAAATATAATATAAATACTTAATGTAAATATAAATAATATAAAATATTCTTCCCAACTACTGTGACTGCTGTTGCAGTTTCAGTATATTCTGTTGCCAACTACTACAACTGCCTTGGAGACGTCTGATGAGGCTTGAGAATCTCAAACTATCTGTTTCACAATACCCATTCCTTTAGGAAGTTGGCAGAGTAGGTCAGAAAATTCCATGCTCTCCAAATTTCCCTCACAAACAAGAGAAAATAGTTCTTTGAGAACACAGAGCAGTAAAACTAAACAAGAGTTGTGGCAGAAAGTGGTCCTCCTGGAACAACCAGATAAGATGTGAAGAATGATACCAAGATTGGAGTTTGGCCCTGATGAAGTATAAACAATTCTGGGATAGTTGCACTGAAACAGTAAACCATCAGCCCAGGGTTTAGCTGGATTGGAACGTAGCCTCAGCCGCAGCCGCAGCCACAGGAATTTCCACCTCCCAGTATGGGGAGTCAGGAGCCTGAGGTGGGGAAGATTGAGGGAACCTCTGCTGATAATTGATCAGCTTCAGAGATATGGCCCTGGACGAGAAGGAACCAGCACACTTCCATGAGGGCAGAAGCAGTGGGGCTGGGATGCTGCTCGCTGTAAACACCACAAAACAGAAGGGTGAATGAAGTTCTTGGATTCAGCTTTTGGACCAAAAGGGAGAAGTGATATCACAAACCAGGCCTAGAGGAGATTATCTCAACAATCTTCTACAAATTAAAAAAAGAGAGAGCAAAAAAAGAAGAAAGAACCCAACCATAGAAAGTTACTTTGGGAATAGGGAAGATGGGGTACATCTTCAGAGGGGAATGCTAAAGTAAAAACAAAAATAAAACAAACTTCCCTTGCCCCAAAGAGTAATATTACATGGTTTCCTGCTCCAAAGGAATTCAGAGAATAACTCAAAAAAAACTTTAAAAATCAAATGAGAGGCAGCAGAAAACACAAAAAGATAGAGTAGAACATTTTCCAGCTGAAGACAGCTTAGGAGATCAGCATGAAAGGTGGGTGGCACAGGCCAGGCCAACATAACCCCAGCTGGGCCCCAGCACAGCCCCAGGTGGGCCCCAGCACCAGCAGAGCAGGACTCTTGCTTTAGCAAACTTTTATAACTGCAGTGGGGCAGGGACCTCCTCACAGCTCCAGGGCAGAAAAGTGTTTGTGGTCAGATTCCCTAGATGGGCAGTTTTCACTATGTCAACTGCAAGTGGAACAATTTTATACTGTTCTTAATATAATTTTTTGAGCCTTTACTTTTTTAAAATTAATATGAATTCTTTTCACTCCCTTTCAGTTTTCCCTTCAAATATATAAAAAGAAGACAAAACCTTGTAGCAAACACATGTGTACAAATTTTACAAATGCAGAAAAGTAAAACTATGAAAGACATCCTTTACTGATCATAATGCAATGAAAATTTTATTCAATAACAGGCAACTAATGGAAAAACTGAAAATTGGAAACCAAATAATAATCCTAAGGAACTGGTGAGTCAAATAAGTATAAATTCTAAATATCAGTGGACAAAATAGCTACATCAGTGGATGCTTGTTAATGTCCCAGAGTTAGGAGTTGAATCCAGGCCTTCCTAATTCCTACTCTGGCTTTCTACCTATTACACCAGAGATTGACAAATCATAGCCCCAAACTATGAATGACTTTTATATTTATGTATTATGTAAATGCCATTATAGCTGGATTAGTGGCATAAATTTGCCTACCCCTTAATTACACATTACTGCTTCTTGTACTAAAAAATACTATGTTGTTATTATTATTACTTTGAGAACAACAGTCTAGCCCTTGAAAGATTTAAGATTTTAATTAAGAGTGAAAAAAGCAATGTTCCTGAGTTGCAAAACTGAGGATTACTCCTATTTTAAAAATAATTTATTCAGTCTATGTAAATAGGTCAATTAAAATGGTTAGTTCTATAACATTAAAATTTGAAAATATAATTTGTCAGGCAAATACACAGATCCCCAAAGTAGATCAATTTAGGAAAACAAAATGGAACATTGTGGTATTTATCTATACTGACTTACATATTTCTAAATATCTAAAACAATTTCTAATTTAGTGCTAAAATACTGCTTGGTAATTCAGGAAAAAATGACACAACAATGTACTGGAGTCAACCTCTACTGACTCATGACAACACATTGCTAAATTTTTAGGAATCTGGTACAAAGCTCAACTGGCTACCATATCTATAATGTTATTTGCTGTTATAAAAGCACTGATGCTAATCAAGTCCAACAAAATGTACTTTCAACACATTATTCTCTACATTAAATAACTGTGGCTTAAATAGTGAACATTTGAAAGAAAACAATTGAATTTTGTTCTGATTATGCTAATACATATTATTGGGGAATAAACTCTAGAGGAACCACAAAATTGTTAGAACAGTTTCTTTGAATCACTTTTAAATCATTGATTCAATTATCAATAATTCAACTGATCAATTATGACAATTCAGTATCTGACATAAAGCTAATCACTGTATAAAATATTTTTGGGCAAAATATTTTATATTTTGAAAATCTGATTAAAAAAATAAACCAAGTGAGAAACTACAACTAAAAAACTTGAAATTACAATTATTAATAATGGTTGAGTAGTAGGACCAAGATAGGTGGTATGTATTTTATAATCTTCTACTACTATATACTATGTATATATTCTATGCATTTTTCTCATTCTTCTTATTCTGATTTGGCAAAGAGATTACTTAATATTAAGTTCCTATAACACCTTGCTTTAAAGACTGACATTCCTAAAGAAGTCAATTGTATTACAGTGTTAAAAAAAAAAAATCAGCTTAACATTTAGAAAGCATAAAAATCAAATAAATGATCTATGAGACTCTCAAACTCAAGATCTGATTAAATCAAATAAATTTAAAGATGTCTCACTAATAAAAATAAAAAATTCAATGCTCTTCCTAAAAATGTTACTAGAAAATAGAATCAAAAACATGGATTTATGGGGCAGCTAGGCGGCACAGCGAATAGAGCACCAGCACTATAAAGTCAGGAGGACCAGAATTCAAATTTGACTTCAGACACTTAACACTTCCTAGCTGTGTGACCCTAAACCCCAATTGTCTCAGGAAAAAAAAAATGGACTTATGTCTTTTATGATATAGAAATAATTACATCATTTAAAATTATTTTGATTTATTAGAACTACCTACTTAGCCTTGTGAAGAACTAATTTCACCATGTATGGCTGGTAAAAACAAAATTTGCATCATTTCAGTGAAATTTTAAAAGTTATCAATATGCACAATTTTTAAAATTTTGTAGAAAATAGAATCAATATTCCAAACCCTACAACTACACAAAAAAACTAAAACAATAGTTTAGTACTTTAGTACTACTATAGCAGTGATAAGGCTAAAAGAGGTTTTTAGCTTAATGAATATAAACTGTTCCAAGGTAAAAAGTACTTTAATGATAGATCTCTTCTAAGATTTAATGGTATAAATTGGGGGGAACAGTTAGTCAACTAGGATTCAACTCCATTTGTTAAAGGTTGAACTGCAACCATGATATGGCTATGGATACAGAAGTTTGACTAAAAAAATAAAAATCAACAAAACATTATGTGAGGATCTTTAAGGAATTTATAATAAAGTTTTATATGTATATATACACATATATATTATTACTTGTACATTCTGTGTTATTCAGTAATATTTATGAAATTTGTGACATTATATATGTATGGGTTTTTTTTGAGGTGGTTGTTAAACATTCACCAGCAAACCAGTGTATGACAGCCTTTAAAAAGGTGAAAGATTAATATAATAAAGGATTTACTGATAATAAATCAACAACCATTTATTAAAAGATGCAGAACATATTCAAGAATTAACAAATCAATAGTACATACAATTAGAAATTACCCTCTCTGACCTATCTTGCATTTTTCCCTTTATAAAAAAAGTTTAAATAATAACAAGCACCAAGTTTTTAATTTAAACTGACTTTCCTACACTTATCAACCAACAAACTGCCTTGCCAACCATCTGATTGTGTTTGCTCAGAGAATTCAAATTCATTCTCACAGCTGCCAAACACAACATAATTAGGTCAGCAAGATACTGCCAAAACATCATACGATACAGACCAAAGACAAATATAAACAGTGAAATCAATAGGACCTTTGGAGGTAGATGCTTATATGTTGCTTATATAAGGATAATAACTCAGAGTGGAAAAAAAACCAGGGTCAAATGTAGAAACCTCTAGACGTAAAAAGTACCTCTGACACACAAATTGGCAATGTGAACCCAGGCAAGTCTCAACTTCTTGTGCTGAACAGCTTCTTCAGACTAAAAGTCACAGAAGATTTGATAATCTATCTTTGCAGAAGAAGTTTCCACATAAAGATGTACCTATGCTAATGAAATTACAAAAAAAAATTAATATGCATCAGATAAGCAAGTGGACTCCCAGTGGAGAGCTGGCATTGTTACTTGGTGATGTCTGATATTTCTAAAGAAGTCAGCTGTATTACAGTAAAAAAAAAAGAAAAAAAAAAGACCCAGAAGAAGGTCCTCTGGGGCAGAACTTCTTAAACTTTTTCCACATGTAAGCTCTTTTCCCCCTGAGAAATTTTTATGTGACCTTGGGCATATGGGTACATAAAATAGGCATACAAATCAAATGTTTACAGATTAAATCATAATTCCATGACCCCCCATATTCAGGTACAAGACTTCATATGGGATTGTGCACCACAGGTTAAGAAGCTGGATCCTAGGGTATTGAGAAGACCTACCATGTAGGCGAAGGAGAAAAACGACATGAGATAAGAGGAAATAATACTGATTATTGACCAGACATTTTACACATATTAACAGATTTTTACTTTGCACAGCAGTCCCGTTAATTTAGGTGCTATTATAATCCCCATTTTATAGTTCAGGAAACTGAGGCAGACACAGGTTAAGCCCTTTGTCCAAGAACACACAGTCTGAGCTGAGAGCTTCCTCATTCCAGGTCCAAAGTTCTATCTTCTGTACTATGTAGCTGCCTCACTTTGATAAAGTATAGATCAGTGACCTAAGAGAAAAATACCCATCCACATCAGTGAGATTCCAAATTATCTTAAGTTTATCTCTGATCTAGCATTTGGATTTGAAGAATAAAGTTATTTCTACAGCACTGCAAAAAATATCCACTCTAGAAGTCTGAACAGGTACTGAATTTGTTAGCCACTGATTTGTTGTTGTTTATTAAAGCTTTTTATTTTCAAAACATATGCATGGATAATTTTCAACATTTACCCTTGTAAAATTTTGTGTTCCAAATTTTACCCCCCTTCCTTCCACCCTCTTCTCCAGACAGCAAGTAATCTAATATATGTTAAACATGTGCATTTCTTCTCTACATATTTCCACAATTATGTTGCACAAGAAAAATCAGATCAAAAAAGGGAAAAATGAGTAAGAAAACAAGATGCAAACAAATAACAACAGAAAGAGTAAAAATACTATGTTGTGATCCCCACTCAGTTCCCACAGTCCTCTCTCTGGGTGAAGATGGTTCTCTCCATCACAAGACCATTGGAACTGGCCTCAATCATCTCATTGTTCCTCAAAATTGATCACCATATAATCTTGTTGTTGCTGTGTACAATGATCTGGTTCTTTTCACTTTACTTAGTGAAATTCATTTATTATAGTTCATTTAAGTCTCTCTAAGCCTTTCTGAAAGCATCCTGCTGATCATTTCTTTTATAACAATAATATTCCATAACATTCATATACCATAACTTATTCAGCCATTCCCTAATTGATGGGCGTCCATCAGTTTCCAGTTCCCTGCCACAAACATTTTTGCCCACATGGGTCCTTTTCCCTTTTTTATGATTTTTTTGGGATACAAGGCCAATAGAGAAATTGCTGGATCAAAGGGGATATAGCCATTGATTTGTAAAGTGATTGTATCATTAAGTAACTCAGAGGCTTTTTTAAGCGATGTAAAGGGAACTCTTAAAAAAAAAAAAAAAAGCTTTTTATTTTTCAGGGAACTCTTTTTAGAAAGCACTTGAGAACCTTCTCTTGGACCCTCCTCCTATCAGTGTAATTAGCATTATTACTGAATTACCTACTGATTTATTACACAAAAATGATAAGTCAAGACACATGGAAAAAAGTTCAAGTTAGGAATAGTGTGTATAACCTGTGGCACTAGGGATAGGGGAAGAAGATTGAGAATTGGAGATTAAATTCATAAGGGCATTTCGTAATACAACACACAATTTTTTGAATCTGAAAATTAGTTTCACAGTAGTTAGAGCTGAAAAGAATATTTCTCTTCAAGTATCACCTCTTAATTTTATAGTTGGGGACAGTGAATCCTAGATAAATAAAACATTTGCCCAAGGTCACAGTGATACTAAGCTGCTGCTATGAAATTCTAGGTCTTTTTACTATAAATCCAGAACCATTTTTGTACACTACTATGGCTTTTACTGTCAGATATGTTGATAAATTAAAAATTACCTGCTCCCCTAAGTCATGGTTCCATATTGAATTGCACACAAAGACCCACACTGATTATTTAAAGTGCATAGCAATACTAAAACATCCATCATTTTTATCGAAGGAAATGGATGTAACTATTATAGTGATGGATTATTAAAGGCCTACAGCTTTGAATTCATACAATCCAACATCTAGATGAATGAATTTAATTAATCTACTAGACCCAGAATCTTGGGATTAGTTCTTGAGATTGTAGAATTGGGAGGGATCTTATATCATTAATTTCCACTCTGAATGTTGACTAATCCAGTTTTGGCTTTTTAAAATGATTTTTTTGTCTGTGTCTCCTCACTTTGTCTCCTGAAAGTGAAAAATCAAAGAAGGAAGACATATTTGGGAGATAAGACTAGATAATAATACTAGACCAGCTAGTCAAAAGCTTTGTGAAAAGGTTTATGAAAAGCAGATTTAAGACAGGGGAAAAAAAAAAAAAAAACTAAGGACAACTTTATGGTTTATTGTGTTACCTCCTGCATGAGCCTCCTCTGCATGTATTTTATCTAGTCCAGCTTTCAAGGAGAATCTTCTTTTTACAGTGTCGAAAGATGAATTCTTAAGATATCTGAAAAGAGGAGAAGATATAAATTGTTAAAAAAAGAAAAAATTTATTACTGCTTGAAAAGGCAACTCAGAGGATATTACTATCTACCAATTCATATTTCTAATTTCTCATTTCTATAAAATTTTTGTTAGAATAATCTACACTTGTGTTAAGGGCATTCTGGATAAAAATATGACAAAGGAAGAGGTTTTTCTTATTGTTCAGTTGTGGTTTTTTTCAAAGATGCTGATTATAGTGGCTTGCAATTTTCTTCTCCAGATTATTTTGCAGTTGAGGAAACTGAGGGTCACACAACTAGTATAAGTGAGGCCAGATGTTTCCAGGCCTGGTGCTCTATCCCCTGTGCTACCTTGCAATCCCAGTGAAGAGGCAGACATTTAAAATGACAATTCATAACAGACCACATCTATAGTCAAACAACAGATGGAAAAGTTCATAGAAGACAAAATTCCACTGTGCTTATTGATTCTAAATTGTTTGATTTAGTAGAACAAAATGCATCTTTAAAAGACTTTCCTCCAATAAAGTGTCACTTAAGTAATATGCTAATAACATGTTTCCTGATAAATGCAATAGTGTAGGCCTACTTTATGATTTATTAATATCAAGAAAGGCATAAACAAGACAATATTTGTGCTCTAAAGTTATTTGCTACTTACTGACATGGAGGAGGAAGAGTTTCTCTCTAAATACTAAGTTCCTCCAGACGCTTCTATTGGTAGATGACAATGGACTAATTACATCATATCCCAGAATACTGCACAGCTTTCCAAATGAGATCCACAACCACACAAAAAGATTAGCATAAAAATCCATACAAGGGACTCCAGAAGATAAAAGAATGCTTATTGTTTAGACTATAATACACAATTATATGGATAGCTTAATGAACTGGTCCATTAAGTTACATTATCTTGAATCAATATCATCATGGGACAACAAGTTCAGGCCAGAAATGAATAGGAGAAAAAGTATGAGATGAATTGCAATTAGGAAACCACAATACTTTCAAGAATTTCTCTCTGAAACAAAAATCCACCTTAACATATTCTCCTAATATTGCTATGTACCTCAAAATTTTGGAATATCGTGATCTTCAAAGAATTCAAAGGGAAGGTCACTCCAAGTTACCAATGGAAATTCATCAGAGGCATAAATAAGGTTGTAGCATTTTATCAATGATTAATCTGCACAAGAAATGATGTAAAATATATATAAGAGATATATAGTAAAAAAGATATGCCAACCATGTAGTAAAAATAAGTGATAATTGATGAAAAATCCTGTTGCTCTCATAATATTAAGAAACCTGGAAGAGGGTCCTGGCAGTGACTAGGTCCCCTGAGAAGAATTTACCAGAACACATAGATAAAAGTTACACATAATAAAAAAGATACACATGAGGTATGAATTGTACTTTTAGAGGATGTGAACAAATTGTTGAGATCATTTAAGAGTCTGAAACACTCATTAAGTTCTCAGAAGGTCCTTTGTTCCTCACTGCCACTCACAGGCACTCCCCTCCATCACCTTTCTTTTTTTGAAATTCACTAAATCCACATTTACAACTCCATAATAATTGTGGTGGCTGTTATCTACTCATCTCCAAGACACTTATTTCTGCCCAGGCCAGGATCTCCCTCTTCTCTCTGATGTCTGCCAGCATTCTAGGGCATCTCAACATCCTATACCAATACTGCCACCACCCTATCTTGCCAGTTCCTCCATGTATCCATTTCCCATGACTAACTCCTCCACTTTACCTCAGCCACAAACAAAAACAGTCAGACCCTTGATTTTGCCATCACCCACAAGTGTTCTATTTTTGTCCTTGTGAACTCTGAAGATCCCCATCTGATCACAAACTTTTTTATTTCCCCTCTCCCTCTCTTTCCTATCTTGACCCTTTGATAAACTAGTTCAACTCTATTTCTGGATTGTCTTGCTTCCTTACTACATCACCAATCTCCAGCTCTAGTTTACTCCCACCATCTGTTGCCTTTACTCCTAATCACATGTAGTTAGAGAAAATCATGAAACCATACTAACTGGATCCACAACAAATTAATATTACAAAATTTTGAGCTCAATGGAGCAAGACATTCCTTTTACTTCTCCCTATCTGATTCATTATCATACCACAAGCTACTCTTCCAAACTTTTTCATTCTATCTCAAACCTCCCATAACTCCTGTCTCACACCTTTTCTTTACCTTTCCCTTTGCAAGCTATTTTTTGGAAAACATTGAAGGCATTCCCCAAGATAATTCCTCACAATTCCCAGATCCCTCTGCCACTGACTCTGCTGCCACCCATGTTTCACATGATTAAATGACTTGAACTCAACAGCATGGTAATAATGTGTCTCTAACTATCTCCCTATTCCTCTTGAGCATCAGGTCCCTAATTTTCTGAAAATGGTCCACATATGATTCTGGGTAAAGAAGGAGTGCTGAGTAGAAAGAATGGAATTTTAACTTTAAAGAAAAAAAATTGTCTTTTAAGAGCAATACACTATAAAACATTATATAATACATCATCTATATTATATAACATTACATAATACATATACATACTCAAGTAGAGTACAGAAATCTTACTCAACAAGAAAGTAGGAAAGAAGAAAAGAAAGTAGAAAAAGGAAGAGTAATAAAAAGGAGGGCAGGTTAGGGGAAGCAGTGGTCAGAAGCAAAAGAAGATTTCTGAAAAGGGAAAAAGAATAAGTAAAAAGTAAAGTAGAAAAAGAGAGAAGAAAGAAGAAAACAGAATAGAGGGAAATGCATATCAATTATAACTGTGAATGTTTTATGGGATGTATTCACCCATAAAACAGAATTGGATTGCAGAATCCAACAATATGTTTACAAGAAACACATTTGAACCAGAAACACACACACACACACACACACACACACACACACACACACTCTTAAAATAAGGGGCTGGATCAAAATCTATTATATTTTAGCTGAAGTTAAAAAAAGGGGGCTAGCAATCATACTCTTAGACAAAGCAAAAACAAAAATAGATCTAATTAAAAGGGATAATCATAGCATGCTAAAAAATACCACAGACAATGAAGTAATATCAATACTAAACATAAATATGTCAAACAATATAATTTTAAAGGAAAAGTTAATGAATTTTAGGAGGAAATAAATAGTAAAATTATACTAGTGAGGGACCTCAACTCTCCCCTCTCAGAGTTAGATAAATATAACCATAAAATACCTAAAAAACAAGGAATTGAACAGACTTTTTTTATTTTTTATTTTTTACTTTTTTAAATTTTATTTTATTTAATAATAACTTTGTATTGACAGAATCCATGCCAGGATAATTTTTACACGACATTATCCCTTGCAATCACTTACGTTTTTCCACCTCCTCAGATGGCAAGCAGTCCTATATATGTTAAATATGTTGCAGTATATCCTAGCTACAATACATATTTGCAGAACCGAACAGTTCTCTTGTTGCACAGGGAGAATTGGATTCAGAAGGTAAAAATAACTCGGGAAGAAAATCACAAATGCAAATAGTTCACATTCATTTCCCAGTATTCCTTCTTTGGGTGTAGCTGTTTCTGTCCATCATTTCTCCAATGAAACTCAGTTAAGTCTCTTTGTCAAAGAAATCCACTTCCATCAGAATACATCCTCATACAATATCGTTGTCGAAGTGTATAATGATCTCCTGGTTCTGCTCATCTCACTTAGCATCAGTCCATGTAGGTCTCTCCAAGCCTCTCTGTATTCATCCTGCTGGTCGTTCCTTACAGAGCAATAATATTCCATAACATTCATATACCACAATTTACCCAGCCATTCTCCAATTGATGGGCATCCATTCATTTTCCAGTTTCTAGCCACTACAAACAGGGCTGCTACAAACATTTTGGCACATACAGGTCCCCTTCCCTTTTTTAGTATCTCTTTGGGTATAAGCCCAATAGAAACACTGCTGGATCAAAGGGTATGCACAGTTTGATAACTTTTTGGGCATAATTCCAGATCGCTCTCCAGAATGGCTGGATTCGTTCACAACTCCACCAACAATGCATCAGTGTCCCCGTTTTCCCGCATCCCCTCCAACATTCATCATTATTTTTTCCTGTCATCTTAGCCAATCTGACAGGTGTGTAGTGATATCTCAGAGTTGTCTTAATTTGCATTTCTCTGATCAATAGTGATTTGGAACACTCTTTCATGTGAGTGGTAATAGTTTCAATTTCTTCATCTGAAAATTGTCTGTTCATATCCTTTGACCATTTATCAATTGGAGAATGGCTTGATTTTTTATAAATTTGAGTCAGTTCTCTATATATTTTGGAAATGAGGCCTTTATCAGAACCTTTAATTGTAAAGATGTTTTCCCAGTTTGTTACTTCCCTACTAATCTTGTTTGCATTCGTTCTGTTTGTACAAAGGCTTTTTAATTTGATATAATCAAAATTTTCTATTTTGTGATTGGTAATGGTCTCTAGTTCATCTTTGGTCACAAATTTCTTTCTCCTCCACAAGTCTGAGAGATAAACTATCCTATGTTCCTCTAATTTATTTATAATCTCGTTCTTTATGCCTAGGTCATGGACCCATTTTGATCTTATCTTGGTATGTGGTGTTAAGTGTGGGTCCTTGCCTAATTTCGAACAGACTTTTTTTAAAAAGATAAATATGATAGACCTATGGAAAAAACTGAAAGGGAATAGAAAAGAATGTACCTTTTTCGTAGCTATACATGGCACCTTCACAAAAACTGCCTTTGTTTTAGGGTATAAAAATCTCACAAACAAATGAAGAAAAGCAGAAATATTAAATGCATGCTTTTAAAACCATAATGCAACAAAAATTACATTCAATAAAGGGCCTTGGAAGTGAAGAATAAAAATTTATTGGAAACTAATTAATTTGAAATAACAACAAAAAAAAGGATGACTGGGTAAAAAGCAAATAAACAAATTTTAGAAACTATCAATTATTTCATTAAAGAGAATGACAATAATGACACAACCTACCAAAATTTGGTACTAAAGAACTAAAGAACAGAAAATGAATATTTCTAAACATATATATCAATAAAAAAAGGTATAAATCAATGAACCGGGCATGCCATTTAAAAAAACTGCAAAAAGAACACATTTAAAATCTCCAATTAAACACTTATAATGAACATTTTCAGGGAGTCCTGAAAATCAAAGGAGACATAAATAAAAATAAAAATTTAAAAATTAATAAATTAAGCTATGAGCTTGTTTTATGAAAAATAAAAACAATAAATTATCAGTTAATTTGAACTAAAAAAAAAAGAAAGAAAGAAATGATCTAATTCTGAAGGACTTATGATGAAAAATGCTATCCATACTCAGAGAAAAAACAGATAGTATCTGAATGCAGTTTGAGGCATCCTTTTTTACTTCTATAAAGTAAATAAAGATAAAATTAAAATAATTATTGCTATTTTTCCCAATTACATGCAAATAAAACTGGCATTCTAAGGAAAATGGATGAATATTTACAAAAATATAAAATTAACAAAAATAGAATACTTATATAACCTTATCTTAGGAAAATAAATTGAACAATTCATTGAACTCCCTAAGAAAAAAATCCCCAGGATCAGAAGGGGTAAATTCTATCAAACATTTAAAGAACACTTAGTTCCAAATTTATATAAACTATTTGAGAAAAATAAGTAAAGAAAAGGTCTTGCCAAATTCCTTTTATGACACAAATATGATACTTAAACCAGAGAGTAAAGATAAAGAAAACTATAGGCCAATTTCCCTAATGAATATTGGTGTAAAATATTAAAATAAAAAAACTGGAAAAAAGATTACAATAATCTATAATAAGGATCATATACTATGACTCAGAATGCAGGTCCAGTTCAATATCAGGAAAACTATTGATTGATTATCAATTGATTATCAATAACAAAAACAACAAAAATCATGTGATTATTGTGATAGCCACAAAAGAGGCTTTTGACAAAACATAAGCATAGGAAAAGTAGTATTTATCTAAAACCAAAAGCAAGCATATTAACTGTAATAGGGATAAGGATAGAAGCCTTTTCAATAAGATCATGTGTAAAGCAAAAACATCTGTTATCACCACTACTACTAAAGGTTGTATTAGAAAAAGACAAGAAAAAGAAATTGGAGGAGTAAAAATAGGCAATAAGGAAAAAAAAAAAACCTAAATATTACAAAGGGTACTTACTTAGAAAACCCTGCAGAATCAACTAAAAAGCAAGTTGAAATAATTAACAAAATTTGCCAAAGTTGCAGAATATAAAATAAAGCTACATAAATCATCAGCATTTCTATGTATCAGGAAGAAAACCTATCAGGAAGAGGTGGAAAAAGAAATTTCACTTTAAAATAACTGCAAACAATAAAAAAATACTCAGGAATCTACCTGCCCAGACAAATCCAGGCACAATATGAATATAATTACAAATCACTTTTCATGCAAATAAAGACAGATCTAAATTGGAAAAATATTAAGTGCGCATGTGTAATTTAAATCAGTAATATAAAAATAAAAATTCTATCTAAATTAAGTCTCTTATTTAGTGCCATAAATTACCAAAGAATTATTTTATAGCGTTAGAAAAAAATGATACAAAATTCATCTGGAAAAACAAAAAATGAAGGCTATCAAGAGAATCAATTTTTTTTTTAATAATTATAACTTTTTATTGACAGAACCCATACCTGGGTAATTTTTTACAACATTATCCCTTGCACTCACTTCCATTCCAATTTTTCCCCTCCCTCTTTCCACCCCCTCCCTCCCCCAGATGGCAAGCAGTCCTATACATGTTAAATAGGTCACAGTATATCCTAGATACTATATATATATATGCGCAGAACTGAACAGTTCTCTGGTTGCCCAGGGAAAATTGGATTCAGAAGGTAAAAATAATCCAGGAAGAAAAACAAAAATGCAATTTACATTCATTTCCCAGTGTTCTTTCTTTGGGTGTAGCTGCTTCTGTTGTTTGATCAATTGAACTGATCAATTGAAACTGAGTTCTCTTTGTCAAAGAAATCCACTTCTATTAGAATCATGCTCATATAGTATTGTTATTGAAGTATATAATGATCTCTTGGTTCTGCTCATTTCACTTAGCATCAGTTCATGTAAGTCTCTCCAAGCCTCTCTGTATTCATCCTGCTCATCATTTCTTACAGAACAATAATATTCCATAACATTCATATACTACAATTTACCCAACCATTCTCCAATTGTGGGCATCCATTCGTTTCCCAGGAGAATGAATTTTTTTAAATGAGAAAAATGGTGGCCTAGCAATACCAGATTTCAAACTATATTAGAAAGCAGTAATAAAAAAAAAAATCTGATGCTAAGAAATAGAATAGTAGATAAATGGAATAAATTAAGTATATGATACACAATAGTAAATGACTATAGTAATCTAGGATTTGATAAACTCCAAAATCTAAGCCTTGATGATAAAAACTCACAATGTAATAAAAATTACTGAGAAAACTGGAAAGAAATTTAGTAGAAACTAGGTATAGACCGATATCTCACAACATATATCCAGATAAGATAAAATGGGTATATAATCTATACAAAAAGAGAGATATCATAAGCCAATTAGTTAAGCATGGCAAAATTTACCTGTCACATCCATGGATAAGAAAAGAGCTTATGACTAAACAAAAATAAGAGAGGATCACTGGGATAAATGGATAATTTTTATGGCATGAAATTTTAAAGATTTTGCACAAACAACATCAATGTAGCCAAAATTAGAACAAGAATAAGAAACTAGGTAAAGATCTTTATAGCAACTTTCTGTGACAAAGGCCTCATTTTTCAACTATATAGGAAACTCAGCCAAATTCTTCAATCGTTATGAATAGGAAATTTTCAAACAAAATCAAAGCAATGAGTCACATGAAAAAATTATCTAAATCACTATTGATTAGAAAAATGCTAATTGAAACAACTCTGAGGTACTACCTCACTTATCAGATTGGCTAATATGCCAGAAAAAGAAATAATAAATGCTGGAGGGTATGTTAAAAAATAAGGACATTAATGCATATTTGCTGGAGTTGTGAACTAGTCTTAAGTACTCCAGAGGACAATTTGGAACTATGCCCAAAAGACTGTGCATATCCTTTGTTCAGCAATATCAAGAGATCTTTATCTCAAAAGGCATAAAAGTAAAGGGAAAAGGATCTATCTGTACAAAAATATTTATAGCAGTGCTTTTTGTGCTGGCAAAGAATTAGAAATTAAGAGAATTATTAAGAAATTGGTTGGGGGTTGACTAAGCAAGTTGTGATAAATGATTCTGATAAGATACTATTGTGTTTTAAGAAAGGATGAGTAGGATAGTTTTGGAAAAACTGGGAAGACTTACATGAACTGATGTAACCCCTGCAAGAAACTTGCAATCTATGCATCAATTATGTCTCTAAAGAAAAATGAAATATAAAATTCTTAGACAAGCTGTCATTGACTAATCCAAATAATAAAGGTATTATATATAGTTCGTAACAGCATATGATATAAAAACCATCTTGTTCAATTAGGAAGAAGAAGAAAAAAAGATCTCTTCTTAAACCACCAAATTAACTCCCTGACCAAATTAGATTAAAGGCCTACTGGGCAGCATTGCCCCTCTTCCCTCAAATCCAACATTGCATTATGAGTTCATGTAAAGCAATTAATTTCTTTGAATGTCAGTTTCTGCACCCATAAATTGTGATATTCAACTTTTATCACCTACCTTACAGGATTCTTATAAGAATAAAATGCAAAAAATTTATGTAAAGATGTTTTATAAGTGATAAAGTGCTAATAAGTACTAGTTACTTTTATTAACAACAGCATGAAGTAGGGTAAAGAAAACATTATTGAAATGTAAAGGGCAATAAAACAATCCAATAATATTTTATAGATAAACAGTGCTGGAGTTTCTGGGATGATCTCCATTTTCATTATTTGTCATTTGAATTTTGACTTTTTTTAAATATGAACACATAAGTGCCAATATTTTGATTGTTATTTCAAAAGTTTTTTTTTTCCTTAGATATATACCATATTAAAGATCTGCTATATTGCTTGGCATGATTTTAGTATATCCAGAATCAGAACCATATCCAGAAGTCTTTACCCCTGGAGGAAGCACCAAAAATGCATAGGAGAGATACATTCAATGGTGGGAACAATTGGGATAAAACCCCAAGGGGAGCAAAGAACCTTGGATACTGACTGAAGGCTGCTCTAAACTTTTGATATGTGGTTACATAACACATTTTGTTAGGGTGAGTATGCAGATAATTCATTTTAATCTAAGCATTTTATTCAATCATAAAAATCATTATTTTTATTAAGCTAATGAATCTAAAACTTAATTTTACTAAAATTTACAACTAAACTTTAAAAATAAGGCTTAAAATACTTTTTTTGTATACTGACAACCAAAAATATAAAAAGGATGATTTTTAAATCATCCTTATCATCAACTAAGTAATTAGCTAACTGAAATTGACCAAACCAAATTAAAGCTTCTTTACCTTCCTATTCCAGAAGACAGAATTTGGGGGAGAGGCTGACCTCCACTGTAATATCTACAATGTAACATATTACAATAGCTAAAATCTACAATTTCCATAAAAATATAAGACCAGATGAATTCAACATTTTCTTCTAAAAGAAAAAAAAGGATGAAGAAAGGAGAAAAAGTACTTTAAGAAAGATGAATGGAGCCCATAGAGGGGGTCAGAAAGCATAGGAACATAAAGGAAGGAAAATTTCATTAAAAGGAAAGAAAAAAGGACAAATAGAAAAATGAAAAACTTTACAGTAAGAACAAAGTTTGAAGAAACAAACGATGGCTAAGATGGGGAGGAGGAAACAATGAACAAGGATAGCAAGATGGACTGAAGCTCAACTGAAAGTTTGCAAGGGGGGTGAAAATGAGGGAGGGAGAAAAAGGGAGATCACCAGCTTTATATACCATAAAGGCAAATGGAAACAGGGAAAGATCAAGCTCGTATAAATTTGAGTGGAGAAAATCTTGACCAAGTACAAGGAGCCAACAAGCTGTCTCACCAGCACTAATTTCTTCTAATTGGCTCAGGGGGAAGGGAGGCAGAGAAAGGCTGGTGAGAAGCAAGGTGCTCTGGAGCAGAAGTGGGAGCTGGGCTGTGAGCAAATACAGGCTTTCTATACATTTCTTGCATACATTCCATACCTTTTAACTAAGAGAGCAGAACAGGTGCTTAAAATGCAAAACCTCTTTTTAACCAAAAAGAAAAAAAAGTAGCCGTGGGGTGCTTGTGATATACAGTAAACTTCAACATACAAGTGTTTGGTTAAGAGACCTGGAATCTCATTGGTGCACAGAATTTTTCACGAGAAAACTCCCTCTCTTGATGCAAATCAACAACTCTTCTGCAAATGTTTGTGCTATGAGTTGCCTAGCAGCCTTTGCCCAGGGTCACACACGCCAACTTGCTACCCACTACTCCCAAACTCCCCCTCTTCTATTTTGATTGATTATTAATAATAATGAGTTCTATTGTTTCTTTCATGCCAAAAGACTCAAGACTATAAATTTGTAGTCTGTAAATTTGGTAACCTGGAAAAAGCTGCTTTGCTCTAGTTAAAGCTCTGCCTAGGTATTAAATCATTATTCAGTGGACTACATCTCCCATTTTTAAGGGAAACTCAATAATAAATATAATTTATTTAATAAAAAATCACTTTCACACAAACATCATTGAAATGCATCAAATAAGAAAATATTTGCAAAGTGCTTTTAGCATCTGGCATATACTAATCACTTAATAAATTCTCATTCTCCCTGCCCCTCCATTTCATAGAGAAATCTATATAGTAGTCTTAAGGATAATATAGGATTGGAAAGGTACTACACTATCTACTGACCTACTTCTGGTTTACAATTTTTTTTCTGAAGCCAAATTTTAAAAGTTTCCAAAATTTCTCTATGACTTGTGGGAAATGTCCTTAAAAATTTCCCAAGTCTTAAACTTATCCTATGTTGGCATATTGTTGGACATGAGATGAAGAGCAACTTCTGATTCAAATACTGAATGAATGTGTCTACAAAACTCACATTAAAATATTTCCCTGGTGGAAAAGCAATTACAGACTATGAGGGCTAGAAAAGACCTTAGGAATCATCTGGCCTTTCTATCTCATTTCCCAAGAAAAAAAGCCAAGGTCTAGGGAAGTGATGCAATCATGAAGTTTTACAGGGAGTGAGGAGTTTCGTGTGTCCAAGTCCATTTACCCTTTCCTAATCCCTAAGTAGTATTTCTTCCTAGAGCTACAACACATCACAACTTCCTAATAGTAACCCACTCTCCCATTCTCTTTCTGGAGCAGTACATACCCTAAGACACTTAGAAGAAAGTGTCTGCCCAGAGAAAAGAACATGACACAAAATCTCAGAAATAGAAGGGAATCTGAAAGTTACTTAATCAAACTCCTTCATTTTACAGACATAATACTGTGACCTAAAAGAATTTAAGTGGCTAAGTGTTCATGGCAAAGTCAGGATCCAGAAGCTCTCTTTTTGTTGTGCTCCCCCCTTTTTTTGGTGATAAACTCTCTTTTGTAGCCAGTAAAACCTATGAATCTTTTCTCAGAAAAGAGTTGTTAAAAGTCAAAAAATAAAATACAGTACACATAGGATTATAAAGGAAACCAATGACTTTGGAATACAGTTATTAAACCATCTTAAAACCACAGGTTAAGAACCCTTGATCTAGAGCCTCTTTTAAATGGAAGATAACAGTGTTATTTCTCAAGTATTTTTACAAGATTAGTCCTCAGTAACCAGGATGGCACAAGTCATCAGGGAGCTACCATGGTCCATTTCCTGGTTTCCTTCAAGTCTTGGAGAAAGTCCCACTTTCATCAATAAGCCTTTGCCAGTTCTCCTTAATATAAATGCCTCGTCTCTAAGACTACTCCAACAAACCCCTTTCTATATTTTTATGTATACTGTTATTGCTATGTTTTCCCCTATGAGAAAAGTTTCTTGAGAGTAGGATTTAGGTTTGGTCTTTCTGGAGGTACTTAATAAATGCTAAGTGATGGACTTCTATGTTCCCTTCCAGTGCCAAATTTGAACACTCAAGCTGTGCCCTCTATCTACTATACCACCTAACTGCCCTTCAAACCAGGAAGTTCAAGTCCAGCCTCCAACACATACACACAATGGCACCCAAGGCAAGTCCCTAAATCTACATCTGTTACCTCCCAGTACCAGTATTTGGCATGTCACAAGTGCTTAATAAATGCTTATTGGTTTATATTTCAGTGTTCATGCTTTAGGCAAGTCTCTAATATTAAAAGTTACACAAAAGGTAAAGGGAATTTGGTACTAAGAACCACAAATCCAGGAACTTTCCTTTCAATTTAAGTAGCAATTGTACAGTTATTATTACTTGTCAGGAACATCAGAGAAGAGTTCTGTTTAGTTATACGCTGAAGGAGGTAGCTTCTGAGGTCCATTCCAATTGTGTCGTAACATTCACATATGGTCAACATCCTCTACGTCCCCTTTCCCTAACTGTTGTTCTTTGTCCTTTCTTTTCAAAGAGAATCAATGACATCACAACAGGTTGCAAAGTCATCAGCTTCATTCTTTGGTCCAGTCATGCAAATCCAATAGCCAGACAAAAGTCAGGATGATCCGTGGTGGTCCAGGATGCAGTGCACGAGCTTGTGTCTTCAATGGCTGACCAAGCTCTAAGTCCTCCCCAGCAGGAGCTTCAACCCTCTTCATAGCCACTGGAACAAATGGTTCTCATCCACCCATTCCACCAGGAGTTTTCACAGAATTGGAGTAGGTGTCCCTCTAACTTAGAAATAAGTTTGAAGTCTGTTGGTTACCCTCAACCTGGTTTAGCCTAAGTGGTTATGTAGTTGTTGCACATAGTACAGCTTTGGATACCTAACACATAGTAGAGTGGCTTGACTGCAATAGATGTGTGTTTAAAAAGCAATTATATATTACTTTAAGCCTATAAGAAATGTGATTATGATGTATAGCATATCTGCTTAGCCCTGGATCAAATATACTCTGAAAAAGTTAAAATTCTAATTGTATGCATCTTAAACTCATCTAATAATTTTTATAGCCATAACAAAGAATAAGGTATTTTTTAAATTAACAAAATAGGTCATTTCAAACAGTGATTAAAACATTTTCCAAGATACAGTTAAGATACTTATTAGCTAAGTGAATCTGATATAGCATGATAATATGAGTAACATCACTATAATTCATATCAAGTAAATATACAAGGATAATGATACTGATACACCATCAGGAGGGCTTGGGCATTAAATTGCTTTTTTGCTTAAGTAATGGGTATAGAATAGACAGAGATAGCCAGTCCTACTCCCTAGGAGAATGGCAGTATGTAGTAATATAAAAAGCGCTGAACCAGAAACCAAAAGAATCAACTGTTTAGGATCAAGAATTTCAAACAGAAAGGAAAATTAGAATTCCTCTAATTCGAAGATTCTTCTCATCTATGCTGTGTTGTGGATCTCTTTAGCCATATGGTGATATTGAAGGACTTTTTTTCAGGATAACATTTTTACTTTATTAATTTAATTTTTCATTATTTTTTAAAACATTTTTAAAATTAAATTTTGAGTTCCAAATTCTCTCCCCTCCTGCTCAGAAAAAATTTTTAAATGTATAAAATGAAGTAAATAGGATTACAAATGAAACCAATCATATTTAACTGATATTTATATATTTTTATGTAACTTATATATACATATAAAACATATAATGAAAATATTGAAATCAATTTTTAAAAATTGACAGATCCCAGATTAAGAGACTATTATTAATCCATCCTTCTTAAGTTTTGGCTTAAGTTACTGCATTTTCTTGAACTCAGAAGTATTATAGTATTATGGATAGAGTGCTGGGTTTGGAGTTAGGAAGACCTGGGGTAAAAATTAAAGCTCAGACCCTTACTAGTTTTAAGACCTGGAATCAGCTGCCTAAACTCCAGGTGTTTCATGTAAATTCTTAACTAGTAAAGTTCAGTAAAGTTCAGAGTCAGGTTGCAGTGTTAAGCAAGGGAATTCCAAAACCCTACCTCAGAAAAAGACCATCCTTTCCATGTTTAAGAAATTTTGAGCAAAACGCTCAATTTTTCTGAGCCTCAGATTTTCTAATGTGGATTAAACTACTTGTTTTATGTATAATACAGGATTATTTAACTACGAGGAGCAAATGAAATAATATCCATTCAAATTCTCTGTAACTTTTAAAGTGATGTCCAAGTATAAAATATTATCATAGAAAAGAAGAGCCCACATAGGAATCATGTGGCCCAAAGTGTTTGGATTCTCTGGTTTTATCCAAACATATGGTAAAATCTCTAATGATCAGAATTATGAGTTAATTAGATAGCAAGTTTCTGTATGACATAAACCATAGTTTAAGATTATATACATGCAATACCAATTTTTAAAGAAATGGAATACAAAATACACTTGGATGCTAACTCTATAATGAACAAAATTTAGTCTTTGTTTCTGAGAATTTAGAAGGCACTTCAATATTATGAAGGTCTCAATGTCTTTGTATATTATCGCAGGAATAATCCTGCAAATAAAAAGGCCATCTGGATACTAGGTAAATGGGAGCTCACATAATGTAAACAGAGTCATATTGTATAAGTATTATTCAATTCACAGAAACGAATCCAGTAAAACTGACTGTAAAGTTAATCCTATTTTCTCATTAATGTTCATTATGAAAACCAGAGACAAATTTTATCAGAAAAGAAACTTCCCCACAGCCTCTGAAGTCATTTTGGATTAATGAGGCATAGTCTTTTTCATAGCATGTTAGACTACATAATCCAGATACCAGAAGTTCCCACACCATGGGCCTACTAAAAAATAAGAATTCCCCCCATGTTTAAAGATTATTTCCTAACTCAGTGCTTAAAGTTTGTATAACTTGGATATCTTCTCCTCCACATATTATAATTACTAAAAAATGTAGGTATAAAAGTTATGTTGGCACTGCCCAAATGTGAAACCCTATTATTAGGATTTTATTTCCCTTTACCAATTTAGATTGTAAGTAGTCTATAACTTGCAGGTATATATAAATATGTATATACACTCAAGAGTTCATGTGACTTAATCAGGATCACTTTATCCACTGTATAACATTGTCTCTCTGAATTAATATACTCCTAGCAAGAGTCTCAGAATTTTTTCCTTAGAGGAGTATTTTGGGGTTTTTTTGAAATCAGAAGAATTTTATATATGCATTATCAACAACGCCACCTCTCCCCAATCAACAATGTTGACAGGCCAGTTCATTTCAATGGTTATGAATTATGCTGATTCTGGGAAGGTTCATGTTTTCTAAATGTTCCTGTCTCTATTATTGCTTGATCAAAAAGAATTTTGTTCAACACTCAGCTAATTATCATGATTCAAACAATGCAAAAATAAGTAACTATAAATGCCAAGTCATTCCTGGTCATGCAGGGTGACCTGTCCAAATGGAAGAGGGATTGTCAGGCTATAGAGATATTCCAATATTTCTCTTTGTGGACCACAGTGTGTTGACTACACGAAAACCTGGAATTAATAGGACCTTTTCAATAAGATTCACGGCCATTCAGAAGAGACCAATGAGCAATATACAAAGGGGGGCGGGGGGAGGGAGGAGGGTTGGAGAGGATATTCATGTATTTATCTTGGACAAGCAGTGCAGATGAACAATGAGTTCAGCTCAGAATTAAATGGGAGGAAGCAGGCTGTCTTCCTTTTGGGAAACACTACTGCATTCAAACAATTCCAAGCAATTTGTTTTCGGATGCATGGAGCCTACTTTTTTTTTTTTTTTTTTTAAAAACATCAATATTTTCTTTCAATGATGTTATTGAGCCACAATTTCCAAAGGCTAAAGATTTGAAACAAGTAAAGAATAACAAAGAGGCACACTATGACCTAATCTGTTATTGCTGTTTAGTCATTTTCAGTTGTATCAGACTGTGACCTCATTTGGGGTTTTCTTGGCAAAGATACTGGAGTGGTTTGCTATTTTCTCATTCCAGTTCATTTTACAGGTATGGAAACTGAGACAAACAGGATTAAGCAACTTGCCCAAGGTCACACAGCTAGTAAGGGTCTGAGGCCAGGCCGGGCACATTCTATCCACACCACTAATTGCCCATAACGTAAGTAAGTTATTGCATGTTATAACAATCACTTGTTATAGAAAATGTATGATCAGAAAATAAGGAAGACATTCCAAGTAGTGAAACTAAAGGGTAATAAATGGAGTGCCCACTGCCAACCATAAATATTAAAAGATTTAGAAAAAGGCCTCTAGAACATCATTAATAGATTCTTTAGAGTTCTAAGACTTTTTTTTTTTTTTTTTTTTTTTTTTTTTTTTTTTTTTTTGTGATATGGACTCCTTTGGCAAGCTAGTGAAACCTAGGAATCCCTTCTCAGAAAAAATGTTTTTTAATGAATTGAAGAAAATGCTAAATTTTGGTTAGATATCAATAAAAATAAAGATGTATATATATTTTTTCCATTCAAGTTTTATAGACCCTCCAAAATAGATACACAAATCTCAGGTTAAGAACTCCTGCTCTATGCTATATTTATGGGTGAGCAGGAACAAGAATCTAATAGATGAGTAGTCACAGACAAGTTTCAGTCTTCAGGAATTCATAGAAATATATATTTAGCCTTAGAGCCAATTAGATCACAGCTTCAAATTTCAAAACAATTATCTAACCACATTTATTTAACATGAAACAAAAAATAACTCCACTACATGTGTAAAACCATAAATTTTTAAAATCAAAGTTTAAATTTCATTTTCAAATTGGAAGTACAGTTGTTTCTAAAATGTAAATCTAAGCAGCTTAAATTCCTATGATAGAATGTTTCTACCTCCAACAAACAATTACTAGGAAAGATGACATTCATATTGATATTACTGAAAAGAAAATGGAGATAAAGAGAAAGGAGAAAGAAAGAAAAGATTTGGCTTTACAAACTACCTCTTTCTATAAACCATGGTTAGTGGACAGAAAAAAAAAAATGTTTCATAAAATTAATGGAACAAGGACAATGCTGGCTACTTTACTTTAGGTAGTTACAAAATAATCCCTAACACTGACTTGGAAAAAGAGATCTCAGTCCTTTGGCAGAGCTTTTTTTTTTTTTTTTTTTTTTGGCTGGGTAATTGGGGTTAAGTGACTTGCCTGGGTCACACAGCTAAAAAGTGTTAAGTGTTTGAGACCAAATTTGAACTCAGGTCCTCCTGACATTACTTTTTCTGCACTATGGAATTGAAAAGTTCTTCCAATTAAGCAAATTAAAATCAGCTAAGACTTTCATTAAACTATCTTATTTGATTTTTGATGGACATAAGAAAGATTTTAGAAAAAACATACATGGCTGACCTAGTAATTGAAAAGAAATTTTTAAAATTAGATTAAGTGGAAAAAGTGTTAGATCTGGAGTTAGAAAGGTCTGAGTTCAAATATGTCCTCATACACTTAACAGTTTTATGTTGGGGCTGGCTGACTCAGTTTTCCCATCTGTAAAATAGATATAATAACAGCATCTACCTATCACGGTTGTTGTGAGGATAAAAATGACAAAATACTTAGCTTTGCAAATGTTAAAGAGCTAAATCAATGTTAGATATTAATATTTATGAACCTATAATGTCTCAAGCTAGAAGATACAAAATTTTTTTGCAATGAAAATATGTGTGTGTGTGTGTGAAGATAGGAAATTGCAAATTATATTTAATATAGTAAAATATTTATACTTTTTTAACACTCAAAACATCCACTGATATTAGTTGCATTCTATTAATTTATCTCATCTTAGTTTTTATTATGAAAATAGCCAAAATAGTTAGTGAGAATAAACTAAAGTTTTAAAATGAAGTTATATATGATAACCCAAAAGCCTGTATTGGAAATTATGAGTAAGTTTCAAATACTTCAAAAGAATGCCACTATGAAGTATGTATAAATTTAGTCACAACTTCTGTATAATTGGAAAGAATTGCTTGGTGTTTAAATAAATAGGTTTAGTGTGACAGGCACTGTTTGAAAATTAGAAAAAAAAGACTTCATAAAAATATGTTCAAGGTATTCTGAATCTAATTGGGAAAAGCAGCACATCAAGAAATACAAATCAATATAGTACAGATGGGAAGGGGCAGATATTTAGGGGAAAGAATAAAGAGATAATCTGACTAGGATAAGGTCAATCTAGCAAGGTTTCCTGGAAGACATAAATTTAGTTACTTCATAGGAAAAAAGCTACATAGATTGGGAAAGAGAGCATGTTAAGTAAGTATAAAGAATGACATACATAAGGCAGCTAGGTGACACAGTGGATAGAGCACCAGTCCTGAAGTCAGGAGGACCAGAGTTCAAATTTGGTCTCAGACCCTTATCAATGCCTAGCTGTGTGATCTTGGGCAAGTCACTTAACCCCAATTGCCTCAGCTTAAAAAAAAAAAGTGTTTTATATACACACTTACATAATGTATAGGGACACACAGATAGAAAAAAATACTCCTAAACAAACCTTATAGACAGAGACAGCCATATACAGTGGATGGAGTCAGGAAAACTTGGATCTGAAACCAGTCTGAAAAACTTACAACTAGGGAAGGTCATTTAATATCACTGTGCCTCAGTATCCTCATTCATATAATAATAGCACCTTTGAAATCTATGACAAATCTCTCTGACAGGATTGTTTGGAGGATCAAGTGAGATAATTGTAAAGTATTTTACAAGTCTTAAAACGTTAAAGGCTAGCTCTTATATACATATACACACAGACCAGTGTGATCAGATTAGTAAGAGTTCATGTGGGGAAATAAACATTAAAATTTTTGGATTCTTAAACACAATAAGACAGTTTGACAGCTGAGTATAGAACAAATTGGATCTTGAAAGTGTCTCTAAGCAGATGACAAGAAGCCTAACATTCTGGAATCTGCCAGTTAAATCAAATTACAAACTCAAGTATTTGCTGTTATTGGAACTTGGTTCTGTTTTTGTTTTTTTGTTTTTTTTAATGTGAAAAGCATTTATATTCTAGGCTTTCCATTCAAAATTCCAAATAAATGTCTAAGTTATCACCTATTTTTTCTTATCTTAGTGCTTCTGGATAATTCATTTTTCAATTTCAAAAGTCCTAAAATAACTGTAAGAACAAATTAGGGAAAATTTTTAAAAACTAGAAAATTCATGCTGTTTTTAATTCTTTGGTATTGTAGTTGAGTATACCCACTGTGGCTTCCAAACCTCACCAGTTTAGCAAAGGTTGAACTCAAATAGCTACAGAAGACTTGTTACCTATGAAACTAACCAAGTGGTTGAGAGGGTATCTATCTAAACATGATATTAAATGGAAAGACTGACCAGTATCCCATTCAAATGCTCACTGCTCTTATTGTATATTATTTGAAGACTGAAATCTGACCCTGAATTAAAACAATAAAGCAATAAAATCAGTACCAAGTCCAAAGGGATGAGTTCATAGATTATTCACGCATGCAAAGTAGGACAGAACCTCAATAAATCAGACCAAGAACTAAAAGTCTTAAATAACATTAAGTAGTCAAAGCCATTCCAGAATTTCATAGGTGAGAGCAATTAAGTGACTTGCTCATGGTCACAAAACTAATGTATATATATCACAGGTAAAACATAAACCCAGTTCTTCCTATCAGCAAGTGGGAGCAAGATGGCACAGTGGATAGAGCAATAGGTTTAGAATCAGGAAGACTAGAGTAATTCAGTCTCAGACACTTAACTATGTGACCTAAATAGCAAGTAATATGCAAATGACTATCAAGTTATTTAATTAATCCTGTTTGCCTCACTTCTCTCATCTGTAAAACAAAATGGAGAAGTAAATGGCAAACCAGTATTTTTACCAAGAAAACCCCAAATGGAGTCATGAAGAATTGAATTATTATTGCAATCCAATAAGACTTTTGCTACCAGAATATAAAAATCCGTAAATATAAATAAGAATATAAAAGGTATAGGGTTATGTGTTCAAGACAAGGATTCCTTTCCCCATTCCATCCTCATTAGGATACACCCTCTCTCCTTTCCCTTCAGAAAAGAAGGATATTAAGGCTACTCAATCTCTCAAACTACAAGAGATACCAGTCTAGCCTCACTGATCAAATGATAAGGTCATAGCCCAATTTTGAGAGTTAGCTTCCCATTCTCGGGCACATGTTTTGGGAATAGGAATGTTCTATCACTGGTCTCTTCTTTGAAGAGTCTGAACCATTGGTAGTGCCACTCCTTTTTTGACCACCTGTGATACCAAGCAAAAAAGAGACTGGACCCTTTCCTAACTGTAAATTGAAGTTGAATTTATTTAGGAAAAATATTTATTCATAAGAGATATTATTATATAGACATAATACAAACTAAATGCTGCCTAGCAAAGTTCCTACATGGTGACTAGATAAGAATTGCTTATAATTAACATACAGATCTAGATAAGTCGTATGAAACTTATTTTTTAAATGTTAAAAGTAAATTAACTCAGTTCTGCAAATTTGTGCACATTAAAGTGTTCTTATATCTGGTAACAAACAGTATCCAAACATTAAAAATCTGATTTCTTTATTATTCATTATTTTGGATTTAAATAGATTAAAATCATTTGCTTTAGTAATTTTGCTAGCAGAAAGCAGAGAAATGAAATCATACTAGAAAAGTTTCTTAAAACCAAGTCAATGCTATGCTCCACTTAAGAATCAACTAAATATTTAAAGCAGAAGGGATGGAGATTGTAAAAAATAAGAAGTTGAAAATCCCAGCCAGATGAGGAGGGTGAGATACAAAATGTGGCATATTAGAGAAAGCATTATGCATGAACAGGATTAAAGGATGGGAAATGTATGCTGACATATATATCAAGGAAATCTTCAATTTTTTAAATTAAAAAGTTTAAAAAAATTTTATAGTTAATTTTCTTTTGCATTTTTCTACACTTCCAAATGCATTCTTCTGGCAGCATTTTACCATTTACTTTTTTGAATCTTAAGAATATTTGTTCCTAATGGGCACAGTTAATGCAAATGTATTATTTTCATCAAATCTTATTAGACAGTCTTAATGGTAGGCTCATTTTAATAATAATGTCTTAGAGACATTCCTCCTCGCCCCCCAGACAATAGAGAGCTTTTTGCAGAAAATGTGGATTCTGTTACATTAGTATATGCATAGTTCAGCATATCACTAATAAATTAAATTTGCATAGAAGGTTTTTTCCCCTATTAAACTTACAAATAAAAAGTTCTAATTATCTAAAGAGCCCCAGGAGTTACTTAACCTCTTCCTTTCTAGGTTATCAGAAAAGTCAAGTCCTAGAAACAGATAGCCAGTGTCAAATCTAGCTATTTTCTCCTCAAAATAGAACAAGAGTTTTCCCAGCTAGGCTGGGCCTTCCAGAATCTCAAAGCTTCGTGTAAACTAATATGCAATTTCAATAATTACTTCAAGGAGAAAAGGCTCCAGAGAATGAGAACTACCGTAGTAGGACGTGGTTTTTGAATGTAGGGATTTGAAACGGCTAATAGTATAAAAGGTCAATTCGGGCAGAGTTCTTGTAATAGGAGAATACAAATACAGCATATGAGATTAAAAAAGCGGTTCTATGGTTTCTAATATCCTGAGCAGACTTTTAGCATTATCTGAGTTCTTCGGAAGCAAGCGTTATTTCTAAATTAGGGATATAAGGTTTTGGTTTCTGATAATATCTATTTTTCACTTACAACACAGAGCAATAACAACTTGTAAGTCTCAAAACCCCCGTTTTCTAATGAGGAAAAATTTTGTGTCCTTTTCTGGTAACCTGATTGATGTGGGGGTTGAGGCTTATTATCCAAAATTACTCTCAGGAAAGGGAAGGGGCAAATGAATACTTTCAGTGACAGCAAAAGCACAAGTTCTCTGCTTACATTATAATTAGCCTCCCCAGAAAATTTGCATGATCCTTCTCTCTGACTTTACCCAAATTATCAGGATACCTTTTGTTTGTTTGTTTTTACTTTTGCAGGTCTAGTTACACTGTAACAGAAAGAAGAATTCTTTGGGAAACTCTGAAAAACAAAAGTTTCTTTCTTTAAAAAAAAAAAAAAAAAGACCAAATGCAGATAATAGTTCAAGACCGCGGGAGTTCAAGACAGTCCTATAAGGCATTTGCTAAGTCCTCATTTCCCCTCAAGGTGAGAAGGGGTCTGTACGCCCCCTCGCCCAGGCTGTTACACGCCAGTAGGGAGTCTCCCCATTCAGGGCGGCCTGGGTCAGTCTGGCCCGTTAGGTCTTTAAAGTCTCTATTATGGTCTGCTCTCCCACGGAAACAGCAATTAAAGCACACACTCTACTCAAAGTTCACAGCCCTTCCTAGCGTCCCGGGACGGAGGCGGAGACTGGGGTGAGAGGGTCCCTTCTTTTCCAGCCTCCTCCCTCCCCCCCCAGCCGTGTCAGAAGCCACCCAAGCCCAGAGGCTCAGGTCGCCCGCAGTGGGGGAGGGGGAGGAAGAATCCCGCTTACCTCTCCCCACCAAGACCCCTACAAGCTCGGGGAGTCAGCTCTGTAAGGGGGACCGACCGCTGCGGAGAGAGGGCAAGAGGCCCGAGTCCAAACGCTGGCAAGGGGCTTCCTCCCCTTAAAAAGCGGCGGCTTCTGAAGGAGAAGCCGCCGCCCCCAGGCAGCAGAACCACACACTAGGCACCCCCTGCCGGGAAGTTTGATCGACTGCAACTGAAACGAGGAGAAAGCCGGCGGGCTCGCTAGGCTACCTGACCACTCCCGCCCGGCCGTTACCTCACCTTCCCTCGACTGCTCGTTTTTCTGGGCTGTGTCGGAGACTTGTGCCGCATTGGGGTACACTGTGGGGTGGAGGAGTGGGTGGGCGGGAAAACATCCAGCTCCCACCCTAGGTCTCACTACCGCCCCAACCTCTGTCTCGAGCTCCCCTGCAGGCCGGGAGTCCTCAGGTTCCCCGGGCCACTGCGTCGCACTTGGCCCTAGACCTTCCCTGCCGCCCGCCCTATCACTCCTCTGTGCCCTTGGGCGAAAAAGGGAAGCAGTAACGCTGCGGCCCGGCCCGCGGCCGCATCTGTACGCTCCAGCTGTGGCGTGGGGGCACTAGCAGCTGGAATTGCAGCCCTGGCCCGGGAAAAGCGAACCTGCAGGCTAGGAAAAGGGGGAACAAACAGGGGAAAGAGAAGAGGAGCGTCTACAGTACCTTGATTAAGCTCTGTTTGGTGTTCCCTTCCCTTCAGCAGCACAGAAAAAAATCACCGGATGGGCAAAGTGGCTCGCTGTCGGGGAGGTGCAGGGTGCCTTCGGGACAGAAAAAGGTCGGGTTCCACTGGAGGGAGGAAGGTCGGGTTCCACTAACGCGGGAAAGACAGCGGTACAGCCGTTCCGCGCTCTTCTCGAGTGGATTATCTGGACAAGTAGGTAGCCCAGAGGCAGAGAAGGCTTTGCGCATTGGGGACTCTTTTTGAGGCGTTAGCCTGGGGAAAGAGGGCGCTGTGCCCTACCGAGCAGAAAAGGACTAAGATGGGGAGAGCAGCCAAAGTTCCTGGGCCAAGGTCGTTCCTAATTTTGCACTTGCCTTTCCTCCTCCCTCTCTCCTCCCCTCCTCCCCGGCAGGGAGGAGTTGCGTAATAAATTTTAAATCTGACACTACTGTATCCGATGGGGTTTTTTTTTCCTACGTATTTCTGTACGTTTTTCTGTTACCCCTTCTCTGGGTAGAGTTTGAGTGTTCCTTAAGGATGAGTATGACCTAGAAGACTTTCATTATCACTTAACTGCGGCCCGCATACTTTAAAAACAATAACTTGTTTGCGGTCAAAATCTCTAAAAATATAGTTAATATAAGGGTGATAGAGAATCGTAAAGCTCGTATTGTACCTGATGATCACAATGAGAACTGCTACCCAACAAGCCATAATATATTTTGATGTCAAAAAATTTAGACTTTATAGATCACATCGTTTAACTTTTCATAACTTGGACCAGAGAAATAAGGGTTTGTTTGATAGTAAATGTTGTCCAGTATTGTTCGACTCTTTCGTGACCCCATTCGGGGTTTTCTGGGCAAAGATACAAGTGGTATGCCATTTTTTTTCTGCAACTCATTTTTACAGATGAGAAAACTGAGGCAAATTGGGTTAAATGACTTATCCAGGGTCACGAAGCTCTTAGATAAGTATCTGAGCCTGGATTTGACATCTGGGAAGAGTCTTCCTAACTGCGGGTCTATCTAGGTGCCCTTAGAAAATAAATAGTAGAGCCCAACTTGAACCCAGGTCCAAATCCAGTGCTTTCCCCCCCAGTATGAGTTTGTCATTAAGTGCAGATCTCATTCAAATGCTATTCTCTCCCTGCTTTCCCTACTCTTTAGTGTTAATAATTCACACTTGTGTGTGAGAATATCCCATTTCCATTTCCAAAGTCTTTTACAACCTTATGAAATAAATAAGGCTAGTATTATTTTCTTTTTAAACACATGAGTAAGTTTAGACTTAAGAACTGCTCAATTAACAGGCCTGTGAAGTGAAGAAGGTGGGAATTAAACCGAAATCTGCTGTCTAAAAATCAAATGCACTTTCCACTACTCCTACACTGTATTGCCATTTAATTCTTTGTCAATAAAGAATCACCATGAATCAAGTTTGTGTTCCTTCTGAAACATGTCAGAAGATTAATTTCTCTTACTGGTGGTTTACACAAAAATTATACAAGATCTTAACATGCCTTAAGACCAAATCTGTAGTTGTTATTGGAATTAGTCCTTTTTCTCCATGAAGGACTATACTCAAACCATCCCCCAAGAAAGTGCCTGCTAGCTTTTGCATTTTAAGGGGACTGGGGAACTCTTCTTGCTAATACAGTTACATAGTGTTTTCCATAGCTAACTTTGGAATCATAATTTAAGGTTTACAAAGAGCTTTGCAAATATCTCAATTACTCTCTCAGCATCCTTGTTATCCCTTTTTTACATAATGAAAAAACTGAGGCACAAAAGAGTGACTTGACCATGATTGCAGAGCCAGTGAAGCTGAAGCTGGTTTTGAATTCAGGTCTTCTTGAGTCCAGGTTAAGGACTTTATCTAGTATCTTTAAAGAGAATAGTATGTATTTTGTCCATATCCATACTGATATTAGTTTGCTAAAGGAGTCCAACAGTTTCACCCAGGAAAAAGCCTCCTACTTGCATTACTTCCACATCTAACAATTTCCATCAGTCAATCTACATACATCCCTTTTTAAAATATACATTTTATATACACACACATTTGTCATTCCTTTCTTTAAGTAATTTATTTTAAAATCAATTTAAAAACAGCATAGAAAACCTAAACAATGACATGCCAAGTTCTCCTTCAAATAACATCAGTGTCCAAATGGGGGTTGGGAAATAGTTTGTCTTAACCTTGTATGATTGTGTTACAGTGCCTTGTTCATGAATCCTCCATATTGCGTCCTATCGATTATTTTAGTCAGAGATATAAAAATGATAACATTTATTACTATGTAAACAGAATGGTTTCTTTTGTGATTTCTAACAATAACAAACATTATAGACTAATATCATTTTTGACAAGGGGTTAGTGGTAAAATAGAATTAAACTTGGAAGAAATCATAAGATCTCATATTCAGCTTTTTTGATTGCTAGTAAAGAGAAGTTGACAGAGGAAAACGGTGACCCTGACTCCTTTACTATTTAAAAACTTGATAACTATATTTTCTTTCTTTTAGTTGAGTGTGTGTGTATGTATTTAGAGAGTATTTTATGTAAGATATATGTATAGATATTAATTTAGTTTTATCCGACTTTTGTTATCCCATTTGGGGTTTTCTTGGCAAAGATATTGCAGTGATTTGCCATTTCTTTCTCCAGTTCATTTTACAGATGAGGAAACTAAGACAAACAGGGTTAAGTGACTTCCCCAAGATCACACAGCTAACAAATGTCTGAGGTAAAATTTGAACTGGGGTCTTCTGAACTCCAGGCCTGGTGCTCTACCCACTGGGCCACTCAACTCTGTGTGTGTGTGTGTGTGTGTGTGTGTGATATACATATATGCACAAATATACATACATATATATATACATATATATATAAATTATTAGTGTAAAATTTAAAATTTATTAAGAACCATTTATTGTTCAGAAGAATCCACACAAAGCTTAAAGGAAGTCTAAATCTAAAATTAGAAAGTTCACAGTGAATTAACACATAGAAAGGTTGGACCCATTCATAGTTATCTTATAATCTAAAGTTAAACACTAAAGGTAAACATTTACTCTTCTATAACCTGAATTGGCATTATTTAAGATTTCTGTAGTCTTTCTCTAAAGTGAAAGCAGAGGGAGACTTGAAGTGCTCTATTGCTCTAGAAAGCTAGGGGGAAATAAATACATGTGGAATGCCAGCTAGATGGCCCAGTGGAAAGAGTATGCTGGGCCTGAAGTCAAGAAAATCCAAGTTCAAAGCCTTCCTACAAACAATTCTCTGTGAAGTAGGCTGGGCATGTAATCGTTCCTATTTTATAAATGTTTACAGATGAAGAAAGGGACTTACATTTATTCTGCATGTATTTGGAGAGGCAAGTGGGTAAACAATGGACAAAGTACCAGGGCCCAGATTCAGGAAAACCAGAGTTCAAATTCAAGCTCAGACACTTAGTAGTTTTGTGACTCTGAGTAAGTGATTAAACTGTCAACTTCAGTATCCTCAGTTATAAAATGGGGATATTAAAACCATCTATCCTAGTGAGATAAAAATTGTAAAACACTTAAAACAGTGACTGATCACATACTAGGGATTTTTAAAAATGTTTATTCCTTCTCCTAATCTTGGAACTAGTAATACCTGGATCTAGGTTCTTCTCTTGACACATAACAACTTGTGTGATTGTGGACAAGTTATTTAATTTTTCTGAACTGTGCTTAACTTTCTAAGAATAAATTAGAGATGGATTGATCTATAGTAGGTGAAGAGAATTCCCACACAGAGGAATATTTGACATATTCACATTAAAAACCACATGGATATTCAGAAAAATTCAACTGTTATCAAAATAAAGTAACAGTGTTTGACTATGCACTTAGTGGTAGAGGAGAAAACTTTGGGTCAAAGGAGATTATCACCCATGCTCTATCTGGGCTTTGTTGGTATATTCCTGTATTAGATAGAATAAAAGTAATATAGTACTAGCTAAAATTTCAAGGTTTGCAAAGCATTTTACTTAATTTATTAACTTTGAAAAAGTTAATTTATTTGAAATTATATGAAGGAAAGAAAATTATAAAGAAGAAGAAAAAAAAAAGAAAAGCAGGCCTCATTGGGCATAAACTCTTTTATGAGAGTCTACCATAAGGGAATTATGCCATTCTGAAGTATCACCATTGAATTGGAGCAGATATTTACATTCATGGTAAATATATCTAAATTACAGCTTTTTTCTGGTCCAAATGTGGCATAGTGTGGGGAAATGTTAGGCTATCATGAAGGACATAGATTTAAAACTTGAATTATTGTGTGTGTCTGATATTTATTGGTTTTATGGCCATGGGCAAATAAATTACTTTCAAGTTAACCTTTCTCAAATTCAGTTTTTACATCTTTAAAATAGAGATGATAACATCTGTCTTATACTTTCAAGTTAACCTTTCTCAAATTCAGTTTTTACATCTTTAAAATAGAGATGATAATATCTGTCTTATAGGCTTGTTGTGAGTAAGATAATAATTGTAAAGAAAAATGCTATCTAGATGCCAATTATCATTAGAACAGAGGCACCATTATACCCCAAAGAGATACTAAAGAAGGGAAGGGGAATGTGCCAAAATGTTTGTGGCAGCCCTGTTCGTAGTGGCTGGAAGCTGGATAATGAATGGATGCCCATCAATTGGAGAATGGTTGAGTAAATTGTGGTATATGAACGTTATGGAATATTATTGTTCTGTAAGGAATGACCAGCAGGATGAATACAGAGAGGACTGGCGAGACTTACATGAACTGATGCTAAATGAAATGAACAGAACCAGGAGATCATTATATACTTCAACAACGATACTGTATGAGGATGTATTCTGATGGAAGTGGATCTCTTCGATAAAGAGAGCTAATTCAGTTTCAATTGATCAAAGATGGGCAGAAGCAGCTACACCCAAAGAAAGTACACTGGGAGATGAATATAAACTGCTTGCATTTTTGTTTTTCTTTCCGGATTATTTATACCTTCTGAATTCAATACTTCCTGTGCAATAAGAAAACTGTTCGGTTCTGCACACGTATATTGTATCCAGGATATACTGGAACCTATTCAATATGTAAAGGATTGCTTGCCATCTCGGGGAGGGCATGGAGGGAGGGAGGGGAAAATCGGAACAGAAGTGAATGCAAGGGATAATGTTGTAAAAAATTACCCTGGCATGAGTTCTAGCAATAAAAAGTTATTAAAAAAAAAAAAAAAGAACAGAGGCACTATGACATAGTAGATAGTGGGCTTTAGCGACTATGGACAGGACCTATAACCTTGTCAAGCAATGAAGTTACAGATGAGCTATAGTACAGAGGAAAGAGAAAAGGTGTCAGAGAGACTGTGTTCAAATCCTAGCTTGCTTAATTCCTGCCTGTGAATCTCTGTGCAAGTCACTTGAGTTATATGGACCTCATTTTTCTCATTTGTTAAAATAAAGATGATGTACTCTATGATCTCTTTCTCCAACTAAATCTAAATCTATGATCTAATTATCTTTATTTTTTTATTCAGAATTTGATAACTATCAACAAACATGAATATTTCTACATCCAAAGAACAACAACAAAAAATGAGGATTGTATGTGAAATCCCTGATCACTATTACATATATTTGTGTTTTTAAGGTTATCTCATATCTCATACAGAAGTTCAACAACTCCTTGCTTTCCTGTGTAGGAGAGGAAGGATGTACATCCCACTACTTCTTTGTTTTTTCACATCTTTAGCAGGGCCAGTAACTAGACTCAAACCCAGCAATCTTCCTCTTGCCACCAATCCTCCATAATGGGTCATTATGCTGTGTCAGGCAACATTCTCAGTCTGGACTTGTAAAGAAAGCTAAAAGACAGCCCCTGTTCTCAAGGAAGTCAAGAGTCTAATGGGATAGACAACATCAAAACAATTATGGATAAATTGAAAATAAACAATAAAAAGAAGGTACAAGCATTGAAAGGGATTGGGCAAGGCTTCCTGTAGAAGATGTAGTCTTAAAGAAAGCCAGAAAATCCACTTAAGAAAGCTAGGGGCAGAGATAAGAAAATGAATTCCAGCCAAGAAGAAACAATCAGTAAAAATATGTAGAATTGAGAAATCTTAGGAATATCTTATTTCAGGAATATGAGGAATGACATGGAGGCCAATGTCATGGGATAGCTGAATATATGGCATTAATGTGTAAGAAGATTGGAAAGGTATGAAGTGTTCATTTTATGAAAGGCTTGAACAACAAAGAATTTTATATTTGATCCTAGAGATAATGGGGAACTACTAACCAAGCCCACATGGTCAGACTGGCTATATTTGACAGATGAGTGACAGAAGAAAGAAGAACAATTAGCAAATTAAAATAATTATGGTATAAGATTATAAGAGACTGTACCAGAATGATGAAAATATCTTCAAAAACAAAGCGATGTTAAGGAGATAAAATAGACAGAATTTTACAACAAATTAGATACAAAGGTTTGAAAAGTGAGGAGTCATAAGATAGTGATAAGATTTTAAGTTTGGGGGACCAAAACAAAAATTAGTTAAAGGGTTGGGATAAGAGGAAAAGATGATGGACTCAGTTTTGTATGTGAAGAGTTTAAAATGTCCAAAAGCAATTGGAGTTTGTAAGTCTGGAAGTTAGGGAAGAGGTCAGAGAAAAGTAAATCTGACAATTGTCAGCATGAGATGATAACTGAATCCACCATAGTTGAAGAGATCTCCAAGCCAAACAGTATAGAGGGGAAGAGATGACCCATGACAAAGCCTTCAGCAATAATCATTACAAGTATATCCTGGGAGAAAATCCAGCAAAGGAGTCTGAGAGTGAATGGCCAGCAAGTAAGAGGAAAACCAGGATAGACTAATGTCACAGAAATCTAGAGAGAAGTTAATTATCACAAAGAAGTGGGTGATTTATAGTGTTAAAGACTAGAGAGAGAGAAAGAGGAGTCAGCGAAGATTGAGACTTCTAAATTTTTAAATCAAATAATTGTTAACTTTAGAGAAAGCAGTTTCAGTTGAATCAGAAGGTCAGACTCCACACTGTATGTAGACAGTTAAGAATGAAAAGAAAGAAGGAGGAAATAATTAAGGACAGCATTTTCAAGGAATTTAGCAACAATGGGGAAGGGAAATATAGGGTGATAGCTAGTTGGAGTAGATAAATGAAGATTTTTTTTTTTTTTTGAGGATGAGTGAGACATGGACATTTTATAGGCAATAAGGAGGCTTTTATTAGACATACTGAAAAACAGTGCAAAAGTTGGGATGACAAAGAAGCAAACTGCTGGAGGAGGAAGGATGGGATAGAATAATTGTGCAAGGTAGATAATTTGCTTTGCTTAAAAAAAAAAAAAAAAGGCCAGTTATTCATATAAGACAGGGATGGGGGAGATAACAGGGAGATGCAAAAGGTATCTGACTGTTATGAAGTGAGAAGAGGGAAATCTTAAGGAATAGTCTCAATTTTTTTGGTGAAATATGAGGCAAAGTTCTGAGGGGAAAGAGAGGGGAAAAATATGAGAAATCTGAACAAGAATGAATGGATATTAAAAAGTTGCTAAGTGGAAGTGAAGCCAAGATGGTAGAGAGGAGAGGGACTCTCCGAAGGACTCTCTTCAAAACCCCTATTTCTTGACTTTTCTTTGCTGAAGTGGGACTCTGCTTCTCAAGTGGAAGATTCACTACCCCAAGCTTCAGGGGGTTTGTGCAATCCCCTTCTCCTTGTCCTGAAACTGAGACCCAGGACTGCAACCCAGATCCAAGTATGGGCAAAGCAATAGAATCCTGCTAATAGAATAGAGACCCCTGAGATCTCCTTTGGATTAGTTGTTTGACCCCTTTGCTCTCTAGAAATAGCCACAGGCCTAGCTGATTCAATTACTCCCAAGGCCTGTTCCCAGTTTGCTTGGGTGCAGTGTGTGCTAGTGGAGCTTGCACTGGACTGTACTCCACTCTCACCTTTACTGCTAGACTTCTAAATTGTCTTGGGCTGGAAAAATGAACAAACAATCACACAACAAATCTGACTATTGAAAATTACTATGGTGATGAGGAAGATTAAAGCACATACTCAGAAGATTACAAAGTTAGAACTACTTTCAAAGCCTCAGATATGAATTGGTCTCAGGCTATGAAACAGCTCAAAAACTATTTTTAAAATCAGTTAAGAAAGAGGAAAAATTGGGAAGAGAAATATAATGCAAGAAAATCACGAAAAAGAGTCAACATTCTGGTAAAGGAACAAAAAAAAATTATAGAAAATAACACTTTAAAAAATGTAATAGGCTGAATGATGAAAGAGTTACAAACATTCAACAAGGAGAAGAATGTCTTGAAAAGAAGAATTGACCAAATGGAAAAGGATAAACAAAATGTCATTGAAGAAAAGAACTCCTTAAAAAAACAGAATTAGCCAAATGGAAAGAGGTACTAAAGCTTACTGAAAAAAACTAATTCCTTAAAAATTAAAATTGAGCAAGTGAAAGCTAATGACTCCATGAAACATCAAGAAGCAATCAAACAAAATAAAAAGAATGAAAATAGAAGAAAATATGAAATATCTCAATGGAAAAAAAAAACTGACCTAAAAATTTGGTGAAGAAGAGATAATTTAAAATTACCAGATTTCCTGAAAGCCATGATCAAAAAAAAGGCCTATACATCATCTTTCTTTTTTAATTTTTTAATTAAATTTTATTTTTTTCAATTATCAAGCATTTTTTTTCTCCCTTTCACCTCACTCCATCTCTCCCCACTGGGAGAAAAAAATAAAAACAAAATCCATATAATAAATAGCTAGGATTAAATGTAGATCACAAAATAGTATTTTCACTCTTTTTGTTATTGTTTGCTTGCAATTTGTTTTTTTTCCCCTTTTTGATCTAGTTTTTCTTGTGCATCATAATTGTAGAAATTTGTATGAAGAATTGCATGTGCTTAACATGTATTGGATTACTTGCCATCTGGGGGAGGAGGTGGGAGGGAGGGAGAAAAAATTTTGAAACACAAGGTTTTGTAAGGATGGATTGCACCACCTTTGCATGTGTTTTGAAAAGAAAAAGTTTTAATAATAAAAAATATACATAAACTAGGCATCAACTTTCAAGATAATTATCAAGTAAAATTGCCCTCATACTTTAGTAGCAGAAATTGAAAGAATCCACTACATATGTCCTGAAAAAAATCCCCCAAAACTCCTGGGAATATTATAGCCAAATTCCAAAGTTTCCAGGTGAAAGAGAAAATGTTGCAAGCAAAATTCAAGTATTGCAGAGTTACAGTCCGGGGAACACAAGATTTAGCTTCTTCTACAACAGAAGAAGCTTCTTCTACAACAGAATCAGAGAGCTTAGAATATGATACTCCAAGAAGGTAAAGGAGCTAGAATTACAATCAAGAAAATCACCTACCTAATAATATTGAGTATAAGTCTGGAAAATCGACAACCAATAAAATTAAGGACTTTCAAGCATTTCTGATGAAAAAAAACAGAACTTAATAGAAAATTTGACTTTCAAATACAAGACTTAAGAGAAGCATAGAAAAGTAAACAGGAAAGGGAAATCAACTTTTTATATTCCTACCTGTGAAGATTTTACTTATAACTTATAAAAACTTTCTTATTAGGGAAGTTAGATGGCATATATAAAGATAGAGGGCACACAGATGTGAGCTAAATATCATGGGTTGATAGTTAAAAAAAATAAATTTAAGAAGAGGATTATTCTGGGAAAAAGGAGAAGAGAGAGATGGAATGGGGTAAATTATCTCATATCAAAGAGGCAAGAAATAGCTTTTACAGTAGTGAGGAAAAGGGGAAAGTGGGGAATGCTGGAGTCTTATTCTCATTAGAATTCTTTTAAAGAGGAAAAAACATACACATTCAGTTAGGTATTCATCATATACAGGATGGATCAAATCCTGTATCATCAAATACAGGAAAGTATGGGGAGAAGAGGAGAAGGGAAAAGGGAGGGAGTGCTCATAAAAAGGAGGGTGAATTGGAGGAGGTAAAAAATCAGAAGCAAAACACTTTTAAGAAAGATAGGATGAAAGGAAAAAGAGAACAGAATACATAGGAAATAGTATCAAGATATTAGGAGATACCCTATTTTCCAGACCTAAGGCCCACAAGTAGGCTGTGTCCTGAGCTTGGTGTAACAACAATCCCTTTGTGCTCACCTTCTAGATGAGCCACAGCAAAATCCCAGAATTGCTTCATATAATTATTGTATTGCTTTGACCAGAGCTAGGTATGCTCTGAGCTCACATTAAGCACTTGCTGTATCCATGTTCAAGTCATGAAGCCCCTCTAGGAATCAAACTTGTCTCACTGTTGCTATTACTTTTCATCTTCGGGACTATAGCTCACTGTGGTATAAATACTGAGATCTTCCCACACTAAATCACATCCCCCCAATAGGAGCAGGGCCCTAGCATTTGTGTCCAATCTGCCTCCTTGCTTTCAAGCCACTTTCTTCATTTTGAAATTAAATTTCTGTTTGATTCCTGACTCTCCTGTCTCTAGACTGTTCTGTTTTGTTCCTGATTCTTCTGTCTCTAGATTTGTTCTGTTTGGTTCCAGCCACTCTCAGATTAAAGGCTGGGTGCATCTAATTGACAATAGGATGAAGAGAAATAGCTAGCAATAATAACTGTGAAAGTCTCTGATAAAGGTCTCATCTCTCAAACATATAGAAAAATGAGTCAAATTTTTGAAAGTAAGAGCCATTCCTTAGTTGACAAATGATCAGAAAATATGAAGTCAGCTTTCAGATAAAGTAATCAAAGCTATCTATAGCCATATGAAAAAAAGCTCTAAATTACTGTTTGGAAAAATTTAAATAATTATGTGGTATTACTTAACACCTATTAAATGGACTAAATGAACAGAAAAGAAGAATAACAAATGTTAGAGGAGGTAAAGGAAAATTGAGCTACTAATGCAATGTTGATAAAGTGGACTGATTCAACTATTATGTAGAGCACAGTTGGAACTATGACCAAATATTTATCGCAGTTCTTTTCTGGTGGTAAAGAACTAGAAATTGAGGAATTGCCTGTCAGTTGGGGAGTAGCTGAACAATTTGTGGTTTATAATTATAATGGAATGCTATTGTTATATAAGAAATGATGAACTAGATATTTTCAGAAAAATCTGCAAAGAGTTACATATACTGATGCAAAGTGAAATGAGTAGAATCAGGAGAATATTGTACACAGAAACAGCAATATTATAAGAAGATCAACTGTGAATGATTTAGCTAATCTCAACAATATAATGATCTAAGACAATTTTGAAGGATTTTTGATTAAAAAAATGTTATCAATTCCCAGAGAAAGGATAAAATCTGAGAACAGATTGAAGCATATGTTTTTTGGTTTGTTTGTTTTTTCATAACTTTTTATTGACAGAACCCATGCCAGGTTAATTTTTTACATTATCCTTGCACTCACTTCTGTTCCGATTTTTCCCCTCCCTCCCTACACCCCTTCCCCAAGATGGCAGGTGGTCCTATACATGTTAAATAGGTTATAGTATATCCTAGATACAATATATGTGTGCAGAACCGAACAGTTCTCTTGTTGCACAGGGAGAATTGGATTCCGAAGGTATAAATAACCTGGGAAGAAAAACAAAAATGCAAGCAGTTTATATTCATTTCCCAGTGTTCTTTCTTTGCGTGTAGCTACTTCCATCCTTGATAAATTGAAACTGAGTTAGATTTCTTTGTCGAAGAAATCCACTTCCATCAGAATACATCCTCATACAGTATCGTTGTTGAAGTGTATAATGATCTCCTGGTTCTGCTCATTTCACTTAGCATCATTTCATGTAAGTCTCTCCAAGCCTCTCTGTATTCATCCTGCTGGTCATTCCTTACAGAGCAATAATACTCCATAACATTCATATACCACAATTTACCCAACCATTCTCCAATTGATGGCATCCATTCATTTTCCAGCTTCTAGCCACTACAAAGAGGGCTGCCACAAACATTTTGGCACATGCAGGTCCCTTTCCCTTCTTTAGTATCTCTTTGGGGTTTAAGCCCAGTAGTAGCACTGCTGCATCAAAGGGTATGCACAGTTCGATAACTTTTTGAGCAGAGTTCCAAATTGAAGCATATGTTGTAAACCTTATTTTTCTTGGGTTTTTATTTTGGTGTATTCTTTCTTTTACAACATGACTAACATGGAAATATGTTTTATGAGTCTATCCACACACATATTTAAATGTAAATAAAATATAAATTATCTTCCTTCTTAATGAAGGGGTGGGCAAGGGAGAGAGAAATTGGAATTCAATTTTAAAAACTGTTAAAAATTATTTTTACATATAATTGGAGAGAATAAAATATTTAAAAAGAAAAACAAAATGTAGATGTGGTAAGTGAGCTACTAAGACAATTAGGTAAGTATTAAGGAGATAGTGAAGCCCAGCTGAGATTATGTGAAGCAACTAGTTGCAGAACAAAATGCAAAAAAAAAAAAGAAAAGAAAAAAAGAAAGCGAAAAGAAAAGAAAAAGTAGAATAAACTTCAGAAAAGATACAATATCATCCTGTATGCTGTTTCCATTCAGTAATTTTGTGCAATGATTTTTTTTTTCCCTTGGTTCATCTTCCCTTCCTTTCATTTTCCTTTCCTCTTCCCTTCCCTTCCCTTTCCTTTTTTCCTCCCTTTCTTTCCCTTCCCTTCTTTCTTTTTCTTTCCTTTTTTCCTTCTTTCCTTTCCTTCCTTCCCTATGTTCAATAAAGCCCTACACCAAAGCTAAAGTTTTCTTTGAGATTTAGTTTGTTTAGAAGACTTTGGGTATAAGAAACCATGTCCTTTGGAAAATTGGTGTTCCTGAAACTTGACAGAGCTCTCATTATCCAGTGGATATTTTTGATCTAGTATTGTGTGCTGGCTGTGCTGGCTTACATTAATACAGAGGCAGAGGGGAGCTGAATCTGTTTGGGGTAATTATATCCTTTTAAGCCTTTGTTTCCAACATGGGATCTGAATGAATGGACTGGCCTAAATTGGGCTTGGCCAGAGTATTTGGTGTTAGTATTGGATTTCAGCAACTTCAAGGTTAATTTTGTGGTTGAATTAGAGGAAGGATAATTTGGGAGAAAAAAAGGAGTTTCAGATGATTGAAGGACCAGATGTTAAGAGTTTAGTATTCCATGGCTAAAGTACTTTCAGATTTAATAGGAAACCCTCTGAAGATCTTCCTAACCTGGTAAGATTAGCCAATTAGGTGTTTAAGGAGCTTAATAAGAAGAGTAAATAAGTTGCAAAAAGCAATATCCTCTGATCTCCATGAATGTTTTTTTAGAAAAGCTGGACTGCCTGCAAAAGAAAAATGTAAAAAAAAAAAAAAAAGTGTATTTAGCAGTCAGAAAAACAGTATAAAAGTTCTTTTAGTTTTTAAAGATTGAATCTTGAAGACAGAGGAGCATTTGATAGAGTTAGTAACCACACAAGTGAAAGGGCAATACAGTTAGAGTTGGAGACTAAAAAGGGGCAGTTAGGAAGCATGGTCTTTTACCCAGAGGGATAGGGCTAAAGAATGTGTTAAATTCCACTGATATTTTGGGCTATGAGGGATGAGAATTGGAAACTGTCTGGTAGGAAAGCCCCAGATTTATTCTGTAATTATTTCTATCAATTTACCCTACTTCCGCATCATGTGAGTACAACAATGCTTAATGAGGTTAAATCAGTTATAAGATTCTGGATGAAGATTTTCCTTTGCATACTTTTAGATAGTTAAAATGAGGAATTTAATATAACCTAGCTTCATAAAGTTGAATTCCTTCTCTAGTTGGTTTCCCTAGAGATGAACAAGAAAAGGCACAGGATTCTTAAAACATATAGATTTGGCAAATTGGATTTGTGCTCTATCCCCCTACTTATACTTAGGAACAATTTATCAGGGCAATTAGATCCTGCCTTCTAGGAGAAGTCCCAATCAAGTGGTATAAAGCTTTAGCTATTTAATAGATAATTTAATCACAAATATCTTATATATAATAAATATATAAATATGTTTAATATAATAGCTATTACTATAGCAAATAACTATAATGCAGGGGAATATATAGATCTGAGAAGACCAATTTGTGAAATTTGTGATCGGACTTTCTGGAAGACTATGGCTGCCCATACAAGTAGATGATCTTTCTATAATAGCAGGAGATACTGTGCCAACTATGTAGGTGGAGGATGATGTTTTCCTCTTCTGTAAGAATTGGGAGGTGTGGCTCTACATATGATATTAGTAAAACAATAGCTTGGTATCTGGGATTAGGTTAGTAAAGTTTTTTCTGCCCCACCCAAGTTTAGGACATCCTTGAAAATCCCCACCTACTTAGTTATTTGGAAGAGCTCAGGTCTTTGTATCTAGACTTGGGGAATTTAGAATGAGTCTCCTTAAGCCAAAGGTTGGAGTTTTATCCTGAAGACTGGGCTATTCTAACTACAGGTTCACTATGGCGCTAGACACACAGTGGTTTGGAAAGATGGAAGGAAGAGAGAATCAAATACATAAGGGGCTACTGAATATTATCATTAAAAGTCATTTTTATACCAGGGATCCTCATTGGATCTATAGAGTTTGCTGCTCCAATTCCATTGGGAGAAAAAACATTTCCATTCAAATCTCCAAAGGGAGATGAGGGGAAGGCTTCCTGTGTAGGTCACAGTTGTGATAGTTAATCAGGGCCCTGTGTTATGGGAATGAATATTTATGAGTTCTTGCCTGCCAATTATTGTTGGTAGGGTCAAATGGAAACTTACAAAGTTAACTTAACCATCCATGCCTAAGTAAAATAAGTGCTAGTCCTACCACAAGTGGATATTGAGGAAAGGAGGACAATGAAGAGTTAAAAATAACTCCCAGTTTGTAAACCTAGGTGACTAGAATTAAAAAGCAAGTTAAGAGCTGGAGTATAACCCAAGAAAATCTTCTTAAGGTTAAATATCACTATTTCTTTCAATGGCATGAAATCAATCTCTCTCTCTCTTTCTTTCCTTCTCTCTCTCTGATTCTCTTTCTCTTTCCCTCCCTCTCTCTGTCTCTCTTCCTCTCTTCCTCTCTCTGTCTTTCTTTTCCTTTCTCTCCTCCCTCTCTTTTTTTTTCCTGTGTCTGTTTTTCCCTTTTTCGCCCCCCCCCCCTTCTTCTCTCCTCTTTCTCTCTCTTTCCTTCTCTCTTCTCTCTCTCTTTCTTTCTCTCGTCTCTCTCTATCTCTCCCTCCCTCCTGATTTTCTTTGGACTTGTTCTCAGTGTCCTTCTTAAAATGTGGCACCTGTTTATTTAGGAGAGATAATGTGGATTGAGGAGGCAAGCCAATTTGGTAAATAAATATTTAGAGGTAGATCACATATGCTGCCAGTCCCTAAGGGATGATTCCTATCAGCCCATTCCTTTTTCCCTCAGGGTAAATAGTTAAAATTTGGGCACACCTGTGGGAATGTTCCTTGCTGGTATGCAAACACACCAGGCCCACAATCTAGTGCATATATTACTTTCTGATAGTATGTGGAATTTAAAATAACTAGCCAAAATTGCACCAGCCATCATGAACCAAATATAATATATATCATGATAATTATTAAATTCCATTTGTTTGACAAAGGCAAAACATTTAAAAAACATAGTAATGGCAGTCAACTTATTCAAGGAAGTATTAGAATGTGGGAAGCTAGGCTTTTGGGGCCAGGGGCTCAGGAGGTTGCTGGAGCCAATTCTTATTTAAGGTGGTAAGATCCAAGCTAAATTTTCATTGTGATCATTCATACCTCATAAAATGACAAACATTACAAATCGTAGTTTGATTTATTATTTTGTTCTTGGTATAGATTTCAGAAGAGGACAGAATGCAAATAAAGGTGCCCTAGCTGTACCAAACCTAAAACTATATTACAAAGTATCTGTCATCAAAACCATTTGGTACTGGCTAAGAAATAGTCAATCAGAGGAATAAGTTAGGCTCACAAGACACAATAGTCAATGACTATAGTAATATATAGTAATCTAGTGTATGCTAATTCCAAAGGCCCCAGCTTCTGAGATAAGAACTCACCATTTGATAAAAATTGCTGGGAAAATCAGAAAATAGTATGGCAGAAATTAGATATTGACCAAGACCTAACACTCTATATCAAGATAAAGTCAAAATGGGTCCATGGTTTAGACAGAACAAAGGATAGTCTAACTCTCAGATCTGCAGAGAAGGAAGGTATTTGTGACCAAAGAAGAACTAGATTACATTATAAAATACAAAATGGATAATTTTGATTACATTAAGTTAAAAAGTTTCTTTACAAATAAAACTAATGCAGCAACATTAGAAGGGAATCAATAAACTGGGGGAAATTTTTTACATTCAAGAGTTCTGATAAACTCCTCATTTCTAAAATAGAGTATTGATTCAAATTTATAAGAATACAAGCCATTCTCCAATTGATAAATAGTCAAAGGATATAAACAATTTTTAGATGAAGAAATTAAAACCATTTCTAGTTTTATGAAAGGATGTTCTAATGAGAGATGCAAATTAAGATAACTCTGAGATACCACTGCATCCCTCTCAGATTGGCTAAGATGACAGGAAAAGATAGTGATAAACATTGGAGTGGATGTGGGAAAACTGGGGAGTGGGATGTGGGAAAACATTGTTGGTGGAATTGTGAATTGATCCAATCATTCTGGAGAGCAATTTGGAACTATGACCAAAGGGCTATCAAACTGCAGATACCCTTTGATCCAACAGGCCTTTGGGCCTGTATCCCAAAGAGAACATAAAAAAAGGGAAAAGGACTCACATATGCAAAAAATGTTTTTTGTAGTGGCAAGGAATGGAAAGTGAGTGGATGTCCATCAGTTGGAGAATGAATAAATTATAGTATATGAATATCATGGAATATTATTGTTCTATAAGGAATGATCAGCGGGATGATTTCAGAAAGACCTGGAGAAACATACATGAATTGATGCTAAGTTAAATGAGAAGAATCAGGAGATCATTGTACATGGCAACAAGAAGATTATATGATGATCAATTCTGATGCACTTGACTCTTTTCAACAATGAGATGATTCAGGCCAATTCCAATGGTCTTGTGATGGAGAAAGCCATCCACACCCAGAGAGAGTACTGTGGTAACTGAATATGGATCACAGTATAGTATTTCTACCTTTTTTGTTGTTGTTTGCTTGCTTTTTGTTTTTTCTCATTTTTCCCCCTTTTTGATCCAATTTTTCTTATGCTGCATAATAAACGTGGAAATATATATAGAAGAATTGCACATGTTTAACATATATTGGATTGCTTGTTGTCTGGGAGAGGAGGTGAGGGAAAGGAAGGGAGAAAAAGTTTGGAATGCAAGGGTGGATGTTGAGGGCTATCTATGCATGTATTGAAAATAAAAAGCTAAAAAAAAAGAAAGGGAGAGAGAAAAGTGTTAATAATGCAGATTAAATCTTGTTTCAGACAATAACAGAAGTCTATCTGACTTTAATAGAACCATTAATACTTATACTAGACAGATTATAAAAATGAACAAAAGAAGCATTTTATCCAACTCCAGTTCTCATATTTAAAAATGGGAGTTCTGAGGATGTTCTTAGTTCTAGAGTTATAATCATAAAATAAAGCAAAGAAAGATGACTATAAGCCACTGTTGGCAATGAATATAATTTCATCGTTTTTAAGTAACATCTTGATGAAAATGACTAAGGCCATTCATTGGGAAAAAATAATTTATGATGATCAGCTTGTATTTATATCAAGAATATAAAGAATAACCTACATCAGATTGATTGCCATCTTGGGGAGGGGTGAGGAGAGGGAGAGAGAAAAAGTGGAAATAAGAAGTTTTTATTAAAACTTTTTATTTTCAAAACATATGCATAAATAATTTTCAACATTCACTCTTGCAAATCCTTGCATTCCAAAATTTTTCCCCTTACTTCCACCTATACCTTCCCCTAGATGGCAAGTAATCCAATATATGTTAAACCTGTACAATTCTTGTATACACATTTCCACAATTATCATGCTGCACAAGAATCATCAGATCAAAAAGAAAAAAGATGAGAAAGAAAACAAAAAGTTCAACAACAACAAAATGAAAATATTATGTTATGATTCACACTCAGTTCTCACAGACATCTCTCTCTCTAGGTGCAAATGGCTCTCTTCCTCATAAGACCATTGGAACTGGACTGAATCACCTCATTGTTGAAAAGAGCCACATCCATCAGAATTGATCATATAATCTTGTTGTTGCTGTATACAGTGTTCTCTTGGTTCTACTCTAATATCAGTTCATATAAGTCTCTACAGACCAATCATCCTGCTGATTGTTTCTTATAGAACAATAATATTCCCTAACATCCATATATCATAACTTATTCAGCTTTTCTCCAACTGATGGGCATTCACTCAGTTTCCATTCCTTGCCACTATTAAAAGCGCTTCCACAAACATTTTTGCACATGTGGGGCCTTTTCCCTTTTTCATGATCTCTTTGGAATACAGGCCCAGTAGAGACACTTCTGGATCAAAGAGTATGCAGTTTGATAGCCCTTTTGGACATAGTTGGAAATTAAAAATCTTATTATGGTAAATGTCAAAAATAAGAAAAAAAAGGAATCAGTCTTTTAATCCCTCTGATCTTTATACCTGGAGAAAGAAAACTTCTAAATTTTATAAATATCCAGGAGGGCTATAATCTAATTTTAAACCTTCTTTAGAGGTTATAATCCCACCTAGTATGATGTAGTTAACTTGATGAAAACCTTACTCTCCCTGGTGAAAGAACTATCATTATTGAAGCTACTAATCAGCAAGCTCTGGCTGGAAGAGAGAAGAGATAGGGAAACTCTGAAGGGCTCCCAGATTACCCTTACAGGACCAGCAATGGAAAGCCAACACTCCTGCTGATTACACCAGGTTACTTCAGGCTCTAGAGTCATTAATTAGAAGTTTGGAGGCTTGATTATCTGCTCTGAAAAATGGAATAAATTCCAAGAGAAATTCAAGAAGAAAATGAAATTCCTAACTATTTTTATAAAAGATTATGTCAAAGTACTAAATGATATGTGGGCCCAAATCCACTCTACCTGTGAGATTCAAGAGTTATAAATTAAACCTATATCAGTCAATTCTAGACAGAAATATCAAAGTACTTTCATAATAGTTGCCCTGGATGGCATGAAAAACTTATAGGTGATCTTAAAAGCATTGGCCAATATGTTTATGAAGGAAAAGATAAGAAGAAAAAGAAATCTAAGTCTGCACAGGCTGTATCAGGTACCTGAAAAATTGCATAAATGTTTATACTGCCAGGGGCATATTGCCCAGGAATGTAGAAAGAAAAAAAGAAATGGGCCCTTTGGCCTAAAAATAAAATGGGCCTGGAAAGATGCAGGAAATTTTATGAAGGTGCAGAGAATGGAAGAGGCTAAGGATTTTTGAGAAAGATCTTTTAATTTTCCCTGATGCTGATTCTTTGCTCTAGCCATCTTGGTGATGGCTGTTCCTGCACTAAAGTAAACCCCAGGTTACCCTTAAAGTTGGTGATATAATCTGATTGCTTTCTAGATAATGGAGCTTCTTATTAGGTTTTAACTCCATGACTGTACCTCTCTTGGGTCTCTAAATGTTGTAGAGGTCTCAGGAAAACCTCAGAGTATTCCAAAATTATTTCTTTACATGGTATCCATTGGTCCTCTTTCTATCATATATTTCTTTCTTCTCATGTCCAAATCCCCTGTAAATCTTTTGGGATCTTCTCTGTAAACTTAAGGCTGCCTCCTTATTATTCTCCTGATGGATCTTGGTCCTTGCAATTCCAAGAACTTCTCTTTGTTCCCAGTATTGGTTCAGAATACCTAAGAGACCTTTGATGATAGTTTGGTGATTCCATTTGACATCCTAGATTCTTTAGGGGCGACTTCATCCTCAAATATAGAATTTTTTAAATCTGTTGTCCCTATCATCATTAAAAGACTAAGGCTCCCCTCATTTCTCAATATCCTTTGTTCAGGGAGATTCTTCCTGGGTGATGGACCCAACCTAGGGGAAGACAATTCAAGGTTTGATCATCACCAGATTTCATAACTCTGAAGTGGTAACTTAAGGCTCTTTATTTAGAATAAAGCTCTTTTCCTGTTCCCGCCTTCATTTATGAAGAAGAAGGTTCTTAGTGCAAAATTGAGAGTGGTATGCTTCTTAAATCTGAAAAGATGATCTGTAGTCGCTCTTTTGTTTCAGCTTCAGTTCCAAGAGACCCATGAAAACCAAGGCTTCTGCAAAAGCAGTGAGGAAAGCAAAAACAAGGAAGTCTGACCTCAGACTTGATAGTATATATGTCATTCACATTAGTTGACACACCTTAGAATTGAGCCAAGTGAATCAGAACTAGGAATTCTTTCAACTGAGGCAGGTACAAGTCATCCTGGAAAAGCACTGGCCCAGACTTAAGAAACAGTCTATTTCTCTGCCCTTCAGGGATTGGAGAAGACAGATCCTTACAACTGCAAGTGTCCTCTCTTCCAAATTATTTGCATTTAAGTAATTTGTATTGATTAACTTTATATTTATATTGTAGATATTTTTATATGTACATGCTAGCTCTTTGGGAATGGAGATTTTTTCAGTTTTTGTACCTCTTTTCTCAGATCCTACCACAGGCTAGCATATAATAAATGCTTAATAAATACTTGTTGATTGATTGATGGGGATGAGGCCCTGGGGGCAGTGGTGCTGGACTATGATTGGCTTAGAGGAAGACTTTAGGTGAGACATGAGGTCAACAAAGGAAGTAAGCACATGTCTGCTTCATCCATATACCCTGAAAGAAAGCATGCAAGTCCCAATGAATGTGTACTTCCCAGAGGAAAAAAACCCAACTATTAAACTTATATTAGCTATAAGTATATTTGATATGAACAAAAAGAAATTGAATTATAAAAAAAATGGGAGTTTCCAGTGGCAAAGACAGTTTTGGACATGTGGTAGCAAGTCTTGAAAAGGCATATCATCAGGTAAAAGCCATAATAGAGCATAAGAATTTATTTAAAGGATGCTCACATGCTAATAGAGTCCTGCATACTGCAGACTCTCCTATTCTCAATTTTTTTCCTGTGTGCTGTGTTTTCTCTGGGATGGAGGACACAGTTTTGGATTCCTTTTACAAAAATTTAGAGTTGGAAGAAACCTAGGAAGGGAGAAAGTAAAAAGTAATGTTGGCATTAGAAAGGCATGCGACATGCAACCATGGTGGGGAAATGTGCTAAGACTCAGTTATTCAGATGGACATGCTCTTGCACTGCCATGGGAAAATCAGATGAAAGTCTTGAGCTTTCATCTGGTGGCCAGAATGGATGTGTCATCCTCAGATTACATATGACACTATGACGCAAGGATATCAGGATGTCAAGAGAACGTGACAAAAATAACACCAGCCACTATAACTCCATAGTCCCAATGTGCAATTGATCATTTTCCTCCCAGGACTTTCTATCTTCCCAAAGAAGCTATCTGTTCCCTTGGCATTATCTTAAAGAAGCTGATTACCCCTTTGAGACCCAGAGGGGAAAGTTTCAAACTTGGGATCACAGTCTACAGTCAAATTTTGGGAGGAAGTAAAAGTAGGAAGTAGTTAAAACATTCAATTCTTATTCTCAAGTAACTATCACTCTAGGGGGCAATAAAAATAAGGAACAAAAAAATCAATTCATTCAATGGTTTTATAGGACTATGACCCATATTATCAGCAAACGGAACTAGCTAAATTAATTAAAATATCTCAGCCAAACCACATTCATTATTCTCTAGAAGTCATTATTTATGGCCCTATATCCTGGGTGGACAGAAGCAAGAAATTCATACTATCAGTTGTTAGGAAAAACATCTGCCAACTTGCAGATAGTCAAAGCAGTTTGATTTTAGTCACAGGAATTGAGTAGTTGATAGGGAAATAAGGATTGAGTTGAACCCTATGGCCCTTTTGATTTAGGAGATAAGATCTAGTTGGAATATATCCTTCTGTGTAGGTGTGCTTCTTTTGCCTCAGTGGATTGATATTCAGGACTGATAAGACAAGATTAATCCACTGTTTTACCTTTTTTATCTCAGGATGGTAGGCTCCCCCATGTTTTCATAACAGCAAAAACAAAACAAAAAAAAAACCCACCTCCTTTCTGAATATCTTCATAAAATGTGTATAAGGTATGGGAAATTGTTTTGAAAAAAGGAATGAGGCAGTGGTAGGAACTGAGAGAGTAGAAAGGATATGGTCTGAAGCTTGGACATGGAAATAAATGATATTCACATCCCTGTGTTGGTAAGATGATTTCACCCGAGTTACCAAAAAGAGCTCCCTATACTTTTCTCAGAACTGGGTGAGGAGGGAACAGCAAGAGTAAAACTCCTAAGAGCAAGAGAGTATTGTTAGCACAAGTTGCATTGTTAACCCACATTGAATAAGAAAGGAAACAGGTGTAATCATAGGTCCAGGAAGTGGTAATATTAGCAGTTTTTGAGGTGAGGAGAAGGAAATGTTGCTGGGGTTAAACCATCCTCATAATTCTAAAATGCAGTGAGAATGAGATGAGAGAATCATTATTAATCAGAGAAATGCAAATTAAGGCAACTCTGAGATACCACTACATACCTGTCAGATTGGCTATGATAACAGGAAATAATAATGATGAATGTTGGAGGGGATGCGGGAAAACTGGGACACTAATGCATTGTTGGTGGAATTGTGAACACATCCAGCCATTCTGGAGAGCAATTTGGAACTATGCTCAAAAAGTTATCAAACTGTGCATACCCTTTGATCCAGCAGTGTTTCTACTGGGCTTATACCCCAAAGAGATCTTAAAGAAGGGAAAGGGACCTGTATGTGCCAAAATGTTTGTGGCAGTCCTGTTTGTAGTGGTCAGAAACTGGAAACTGAGTGGATGCCCATCAATTGGAGAATGGCTGGGTAAATTGTGAGATATGAACGTTATGGAATATTATTGTTCATTCAGCAGAATGAATACAGAGAGAGGACTGGTGAGACTTACATGAACTGATGCTAAGTGAAATGAGCAGAACCAAGAGATCATTATATACTTCAACAATGATACTGTATGAGGATGTATTCTGATGGAAGTGGATCTCTTCGATAAAAAGAGCTAATTCAGTTTCAATTGATCAAGGATGGACAGAAGCCGCTACACCCAAAGAAAGAGCACTGGGAAATGAATATAAACTGCTTGCACCTTTGTTTTTCTTCCCGGATTATTTATACCTTCTGAATCCAATTCTCCCTGTGCAACAAGAAAACTGTTCGGTTCTGCTCACATATATTGTATCTAGGATATACTGTAACCTATTCAACATGTAAAGGACTGCTTGCCATCTGAGGGAGGGGGTGGAGGAAGAGAGGGGAAAAATCGGAACAGAAATGAGTGCAAGGTATGATGCTGTAAAAAATTAACCTGGCATGGGTCTGTCAATAAAAAGTTATTAAAAAAAAAAAAGAGAGAGAGAATGAGATGAGAGGATTGGAAGCAAGGTTAGGATGACTGTCAAAGTGTGATAGCAGGTAGAAGCTGGAAAATGAAAGGATGTCCATCAATTGGAGAATGGTTGAGTAAATTGTGGTATATGAATGTTATGGAATATTATTGTTCTGTAAGGAATGACCAACAGGATGAATACAGAGAGGACTGGCGAGACTTACATGAACTGATGCTGAGTGAAATGAGCAGAACCAGGAGATCATTATATATCTCAACAACGATACTGTTTGAGGATGTATTCTGATGGAAGTGGATCTCTTCGATAAAGAGAGCCTTAATTGATCAAAGATGGACAGAAACAGCTACACCCAGAGAAAGAACACTGGGAGATGAATATAAACTGCTTGCATTTATGTTTTTCTTCCCGGGTTATTTATACCTTCTGAATTCAATTCTCCCTGTGCAACAAGAAAACTGTTCGGTTCTGCACACATATATTGTATCTAGTATATACTGTAACCCATTCAACATGTAAAGGACTGCTTGCCATCTGGGGGAAGGGGTGGAGGGAGGGGAAAAATTGGAACAGAAGTGAATGCAAGGGATAATGTTGTAAAAAATTACCCTGGCATGTGTTCTATCAATAAAAAGTTATTAAAAAAAAAAAAGTGTGATAGCAGGGTTGCAAAATTCTAGGGCCCCCAGCATTTTCCTTATTATTTCTATACTCTGCTAGGATGTTTCCCCACAAAGAATACCACCAAAAGAGCAGATTTTATGTTTATCTCTAAGCTTTATCTCCTTTGTCCAAATTGATGCTGATGAATTTCCTGGAAGCATGTAGAACATCAACATAGAATTGGTTGATAATAATAATTAAAAACCTTAGATTTTGCTATTAATGTATGTCTGAGACAGTCTGTTTTCTCTTAGGATTTTCTTTCCTTTTTTTTCAAAAGCTTTTTATTTTCAAAACATATGCACAGATAATTTTTCATCATAACCCTTGCAAAACCTTGCATTCCAAATTTTCCCCTTTTTCCTCTCCCCCTTCCCCTAGATGGCAAGCAATCCAATTGATGATATGCATGTTAAAATATATATTAAATCTAAGATATGTAAACATTTATACAAGTATCTTCCTGCATAAGAAAAATCAGATCAAAAAGGAAAGAAAACGAGTAAGAAAACAAAATGCAAGTGAATAACAATAAAAAGAGTGAGAATGTTATGTTGGGTTCCACACTCTGTTCCCATAGTCCTCTCTTTGGGTGTAGATGGTTCTCTTTATCACAAGGTCATTGGAACTGGCCTCAATCATCTCATTGTTGGAAAGAGTCGTGTTCATCAGAATCGATTGTCGTATAATATTGTTGCTGTGTACAATGATCTCCTGGTTCTGTTCCTCATTTCCCTTAGCATCAGTTCATGTAAGTCTCTCCAGGCTTCTCTGAAATCATCCTCCTGATCATTTCTTATAGAACAATAATATTCCATAACATCCATAAACCATAACTTATTCAGCCATTCTCCAACGGATGGGCATCCATTCAATTTCCAGTTTCTAGCCGCTACAAAAGGTCTGACACAAATGTTTTTGCACATGTGGGTTCCTCTCCCTCTTTTATGATCTCTTTAGGATACTAGCCCAATAGAAACCCTGCTGAATCAAAGGATATGCCCTTTGGGTATAGTTCCAAATTGCTCTCCAGAATAGTTGAATCGGTTCACTAGTGTTTCAGTTTTCCCATATTTATCATTATGTAGTGGTACCTCATGGTTGTTGACCTTAACATATGTATAAGTGATTTCATTTACTATTCAATATTGTATTAGAAATGCTAGCAATAAGAGAAGGAAAAGAGATTAAAGAAATTAAAGTAGGTAATGAGGAAACCAAATTATCACTTTTTGCAGATGATATGATGGTATACTTAGAGAACCCTAGAGAATCAACCAAAAAACTATTAAAAACAATTCACAACTTTACCAAAGTTTCAGGATACGAAATAAATCCACATAAATCACCAGCATTTTTATATATTACCAACCAAGTCCAGCAGAAAAAGATACAAAGAGAAATTCCTTTCAAAATAACTGTTAATAATATAAAATATTTGGAAATCTTATCTGCCAACGGAAAGTAAGGAACTATATGGACCCAGCAAAGGATTTTTAATCATTTTTTGTATTTTGTATTCTTTTGGTAATATGAAGCTGCCTATGGACCTTTTCTCAGAATGTTTTTAAATATATGTAACACAAAGGATTACAGAAGAAACCAATTATGTTGGAAAATAAGTTCACAGACTTCTGATTTAAAACCCTTGGCTTAGAGTTTATCCATGATGGAGATCAAGACCCTATCTGACTTAAATGAGCTACCTCAAAATATCTAAAGAGTACTACACAAATAAATGAACACTGCTCTTGGGGAACAAAATATGGCAATCTACTCAAGATTTCCAGTTTACTTAACCATTTTGAGAATGTGAATACTACCTCCTGGCTCCTTCTCTATAAATACAATGATCAGTCCAAGTGACCTACCAATCACAGCTCCCTTAGATATCTATTACACTATTCCCTTTTCCATACCAAAACTGATTTCTTGCTATTGAACTCTTACCCTACTTCCTGCACTTTTTCACAAGACTCATTTCAGGTATGAAACATTCTGGATTCTAGGAATAAGAAGGAAAAGTCTCTGCATGTAAAACTGGGAAGACTATAGGACCAAGATTGGCCATGGGAGCCATCTGCTTACCTCCATGTCCTGAATGGGACAGGTCTTTTACTGGCAGTGTCCCAGGAAGCCAGGACTTTTCATGGTATGGTAGAAATCACTTGTGGGAGGAATGTAAGGACTTCCAGGATTCCACCAGGCAACCAATAAGAAAACAAAGATCCTAAAGATACAAAAAGAATTATGTTGTAGGGATCTGGGGAGCCTCTTCTGTTCCTTTCTCCATTTACCCTATCTTCCTACAAAGAAGACATCAGAGGTTGGGGGACTAATGTCATCCTTACCATCCCTAGTCCCAGCATAATAAGATCACCTGTCATAAGAGATATATTTACCCATAGTAAGGAAGGCTCATTCATTCCTGGATCCTGTCATCTTGTTAAATACACATCTCAGGAATATGAGACAAGTGATCACCTGTCTCACAGACGTTTGCCATCACTCCCAATGTTCATCGAAGTACTACTTTTTTGCTTTCCTGCTATCTGACCTGACAACTTTGGACTCTCCTCTATTGTGCTTTCTTAGGGAGATTTAAGCCTACTGTAGCATACACAAATGTACATATATGTATATGTATAAATGCACACACACACATATATGATGTATGTACATAATACCCTAAGCTGCTAAAAAAAATAAAAAGATACTTCAGGAAATAGGCAAATACATTTGATTGGAAACAATTACAAAATAATCATTTGTCCAATATGTCATAGAGAGGATTCTTGTTTGATTATGAGGTTGAACTAGATTGGACTCCTTTCCTGATTTTGAGATTCCGTGCCTCTCTAATTTCTGCAAGAATAATAGATAGCAATTCTGGACTTCAGAAGGATCAGAGTTCAAACTCTGCCTTGAACCTTACTGGCTATGTGACTGGATAGTCTCAATCTCATCTATAAATTGAGAGTGTGGAAGGTGATTTGGGCCTCAGATGTCTTAATACTTCCATTTCCTGTGTGAAACTCCCAGCATAAACGATTGACTTTGGACTTTATGCTTATGCTCTGTTTGCATATTAGCTAAGTGACTTCAATCTGCTTTCTTCAGTTTTATAATTGAAAAGTAAACATCTAGTTTATTACTATTTCTATACCACTACTCCACTCCCTTTTCACTCTTGCAACAATGAAAGTAGTAAGCCCTTTGGACCTACCCCATCTAGCTCATTTCAGATCTATTTGGTATGTTCCTCCTCTCCCCACCTGTATCTAATCAATCAATCAAGAAATCCTGTCACCTCTTCCTCTGAAAAGTCTCACAAGTTTGTCTATTCCTTCTCCACTCCCTTATTACTGACCTATTTAACTACCATATTGTGTCACTCCTAAACCATTTCAATCATTTCTTTAAGTTGTCTCCCGGCTTTCATCTTCTCCCCTCCCAATACAATTTACATACTGCTTCCAGATTAATCATCTTAAACCACAACAATGTCACACCAAATTCAAACACAAAGTATTTAGGTACTAACTCTTTTTTTTCCTGGCATTTAAGGTCCACTGTGATTTGGTCTAATGTAATATTCAACCTAAACTCGGTATTATTCAGAATCTTGTAGTTGAAAGGAACCTTAGAGAAAATTGAACTCCAACTGATACCAACTGTACAAGAATCCTTGGTTTTCTTCAAGAGTCAGCTCAATCCCATCTTCTGCAAAATGTTTTTGTATTCCTGTATCCCTTCCCTCTGATAATACGTTCAAGATCTTTTGAAACTACTGTCATATTGATTTAACAACCAATATCTGGCAGTTCTTTCACTAATTCATCCATGTACTGCATGTACCCTAGTTTTGGGAAACTACTTGTTATTTCCTGAACAAAATTATACTTTCCTACCATTCATCATGTCACCCTCTTGGAATCACAAAGATCTAGATTCAAATATTAACTATTCATTTTAGGATGAGATTACAGAGCTGGCATTGAAAGTGTGTCCAGTGCAGCCTGGGAGACCTGATAGGCAGGTATTTACTAAGCCAGATGGCCACCCACTCTGTACTTCTTCCTCCCACTTTTATTAGTTCTCCAATGTTTAAATAACTACAAAAGCTACCTCACCCCAAATCAATATCACATCGAGTTATCAAAGAACCTTGGAGAGGGTCAGATATCAACTTGTTCTTCCCCCATCCTATGTCTAGAAAACTTTCAACTCTGCTTCCACTTATCTCTGTGATTTAATCATTATTTGCTGAGGTAAATGTCCTTTCCCCTAGGCTTATTAAACTGGCATCCTAAGAAGATAGAAATTAAACTTGTTCTTTCCTCCCTCCATTCTCTGATCTCCATCCAGCTCATCCCTAGCCCTCCTTAGTTTATAATCTCCTTTCCCTTCCCATTCCATTATGCTCTCTAGAATTCCCATTCTATTGTTAACAAATAATTTTAATTCTTTTCATCTCACTTTCTTTATTTTATTTAGTATTCCCAAGGCTTTGGTCCCTCCAGAATACATTACTGTGTCTTAGCCACCCTCTCCAGTACTAGATGCTTCTTTCCTTATGGCCTCTGACACTCTAGTCCAAGAGTTAGACCCCTTGTTCCAGACCCACACATCTAGATTGTCCCCTTGCAGCTTTCATTCTGCAGCCTCTCCTTTGAAGCTCATCCTCTGAGTCATTGATACTCTGTCAATCTTTAATTTAAAGTTTTAAATTGAAGACAGTAAGGAGGAGGAAAGAGGGAAAGAGGAAGGGAGATGAAAAGGGAGAGAGAGAGAGAAGGAGGGAGGGATAAGACAACATTCTCTAGGACAATTTGAGGAGAGAGCAGACTGGTAATGCATTTCAAATACAACATATTCAAAACAAAACTCATCTTTTCTCTACAATATGCCCCTTCCCCCAACTTCCTTATGTATATCAAGCACACTATCATCTTTCTAATCATCCAAGTTTATAATCTTAGGGTTATCTTTAACTTTTCTCCCTTTCCCTACTACAAACTGCTAATTAATTTTACTATCAATGTTACCTACATGTCATCTCCCACATTTGACTCCTTTTCTCCATTCACATATTTATTATTCTCATTTAGACCTTCATCACATCTTGTCAGCACTATTAAAATTGCATCCTTAGTCTAGAGGGGCTGAGTGACTTGCTTAAGATCACACAGATGATTAAGTATCAGGGGCACAATTATTTATTTATTTATACTTAAACAATGCAATTTTATTTTATCTTCAGTTCTGAATTCTCTTTCTCCATTCCATCCACTGGAAAGGCAAGAAGAATGAAACTCATTACAAATTTATGTAGTAAAGCAAAACAAATTCCCACATTAGCTATGTCACCCTCTAAATAGGGTTCAATTTGCATGCTGCATCCATCACCTCTCCATGTAAGTATTTACAAATTTCATCATGAGTCCTTTAAAATTGTCATTGGTTATGTTGTGCTTATTAATACATACTATTAATAGTTAATATTTAATTAAATAATAAAACTTATTTTTAAAAAATATTTTATATTTTATCATTATATTATTATTATATTATATATATTATTATTTAATAATATATTATCATATAATTATTATTATATATTTTATGTATACATAATAAATTTTTTAAATAAAATATTTTAATTAATAAGAATGTTAATAAATATTATTATTTATAAACTTAAATCTTTCAAAGTTCTTGTTATTATATAAATTGTTTTCTTAATTCTAATCACTTCCCTCTGTATCAGTTCATACAAGTTTTCCCAGGTTTTTCTAAATGTATCCCCTTCATCATTTCCTATGTCATAGTGGCATTCTATCACATATTTATATCATAATGTATTCTACCATTCCTCATTTGATGGGTATCCCTTAATTTTCAATTCTTAGCCACCACAAAAAGAGCTGCTATAAATATTTTTGTATATAGAGATTTTTTCCCACTCTTATCTATTTGGAATATAGATATTCCTTACCTAATACCAAATTGTTTTAATGATTAAGGGTTTGTAGTATAGTTTCAGAACTGGTTATGTCAGGCCCTCTTCCTTCCTTCCAGTTTTTTTTTTAAATTAATTCCCATGATAATCTTGACTTTTTGTTTTTCCCATTATGTATATCTATTTTTATTTGTGTAAAATGTGCTTTGTAATTGTATCAGTATATTTCCTATGTAGGTCTTGACAAGTACTTTATACTATCTGCAGGTTTTTAAAAATGGAATTTCTCTTTCTGTCTCTTCCTGCTAGGTTTTATTGGTAATGTATCAAAATAATGATAATTTATGTAGATTTATTTTATATTTTAATAATTTTCCTGAAGCAATTAATTGTTTAAATTAATTTTTATTTGACTCTCTGGGGTTCTCTAAGTAAAATACTGAGTCACCTGTTATAAAAGTGATGATTTTGTTTCCCTTTTTTGCCTATATTTATTCATTTCATTATTTTTCTTGTCCCATTGTCATAGCTAACATTTTTGCTACTACATTAACTAGAATGATGATAATGGACATTCTTGCTTTACTTTTGATTATCTTGGCAGGTCTTATACTATTTGATTGACTTAGAAAAGCTTCTGGCATATCCATATTATAGATATTAGTGTCTCTTGCTTTTATAAATTATCTTTGAAGGAAAACAATCCTTTTATTCCTATATTTTCTAACATAGTTTAATAGGAATGGGTGTTGAATCTTGTCAGAAATTTTTTTTGCATCCATTGATATGATTGTATAATTTTTATTGTTTTTGTTATTAATGTAGTTAATTATGTTTATAGTTTTCCTGATATTAACTTAGTCTTCCATTCTTGGTACAAATCTAGCCTGGTTATAATATATAATTTTTTATTTTTATTTATTATATTATGTTTGTTATATATTATATTATTATTTATTATATTATATTTATTATTATTGACAAAACATATGCATGGGTAATTTTTCAACATTGACCCTTGCAAAAACTTCTGTTCCAACTTTTCTCCTCCTTCCCTCCACTCCCTCCCCTAGATGGCAGGTAGCCCCATACATGTTAAATATGTTAAAGTATATGTTAAATACAATATATGTATACAAAATTATATCATTTTTATGATATATTGTTGTAGTTTCTTTGCTATTTTTTATTTAAAATTTTTGCATCAATATTCATTAGGAATAGTGGCCTATAGTTATTTTTTCCCCCTCTGTCTTTATTCTCCCTGATTTAAGTATTTATTTATTTTTATTTTAAAGCTTTTTATTTTCAAAACATATGCATAGTTTTCAGCATTCATCCCTGCAAAACTTTGTATTCCAATTTTTTCCCTCCCTTTCTCCATCCCCTCCATTATTTGGCAAGTAATCCAATATATGTTAAACATGTGTAATTCTTCTATACATATTCCACAATTATCATGCTGCATAAGAAAAATCAGATCAAAAAAGAAAAAAAAATGAGAAAGAAAACAAAATGGAAACAAACAACAAAAATATGTGAAAATGCTATATTGTGATCCACACTCAGTCCCCACAGTCCTCTCTCTAGATGCAGATGGCTCTCTCCATCACAAGTCTATTAAAATTACATTGAATCATTTCATTGTTGAAAAGAGCCATATCTAACAGAATTGATCATTGTATAATTTTGTTGCCGTGTACAATGATCTCCTGATTCTGTTCATTTCACTTAACATCAGTTTATGGAAATCTCTCCAGGCCTCTCTAAAATCATCCTCCTCATCATTTCTTATAGAACAATAATATTCCATAATATTCATATACCATAACTTATTCAGCTATTCTCAAACTGACAGGCATCCACTCAGTTTCCAGTTTCTTGCCACTACAAAAAAGGCCTGTCCCAAATATTTTTAAACATATGGTCTTTTTTTTTTTTTTGATCTCTTTGGGATACAAGCTCAGTAGACACATTGCTGTATCAAAAGTTATGCACAATTTGATAGCCCTTTGGGCATACTTCCATATTGTTCTCCAGAATGGTTGGATCACTTCACAACTCCACCAACAATGTATTAGTGTCCCAGTTTTCCTATATCCCCTCCAATATTTATCATTATCTTTTTTTGTTATCTTAGCTACTTGATTTAGGTATTGAGAAAATATTTGTATTATAGAAAGAATTTTGTAGGACCTCTTCTTTTTTATTGTTTCAAACATTGTATGTGGTTTTGGACTTAATTGTGTTTTAAATGTTTGGCAGAATTCACTTGTAAAGCCATTTTATCTTAGGGTTTTGGCAGAGTAGGGTATATTCATTTATGATTTCTTCAACTTATTTTATCCCCCTCCCCCAATTTGGGGTTATTTAGGTATTTTCCCCCCTCTTTTGTTAATCTGGGAAATTTATATTTTTGTAAATTTTTATCTGTTATAGATGTTGTTAGTTTTATTGGCATATATCCAGGTAAAATAACATAATTTCTTTTATTTCTTTTTCTTTGGCTATGAATTCATCTTTTCTTTTTCCTTTTTTTTTTTTTTTTTTTGATATTGGTGACTTAGCTTTCTTCTTTCTTTTTAAAAATGAAGTTAGTTAATGGCTTATCAGTTTTAGATAGCTCTTAGTTTCATTAATTCAATGATTTTTATTAATTTTAATTTTGTTAATTTTTCCCTTGAATTTCAGGGTTTTTATTTAGATCTCTAATTAGGTTTTAAAAAATTATTGGTTTTCTAGGGTGAGGTTTTTTTTAAGTTGCATGCCCAATTCATTAATTTTTTTCTCTCTTTTGTTAATGAAAGTCTTTAGAGAAATAAAATTTTCCCTAAGTACTGCTTTGGCTCCATCCCTGATTTTTGAAATATTGTCCTACTATTGTCATTATTTTTCAATGAAATTGTTCATTGTTTCTATGATTTATTCTGTGATCTATCCATTCTTGGGAATTTAAATATGATTGGTAAATGCTGTACTGTACCTTTCTGCTTTTATTTGTGAAGATTTTATGCCCTAATACATGGTTAATTTTTGTGAAAGTGCCATGCATGGTTGAGAAATATGTTGATATGTTTAATATTTTTATATTAAATGTTTGCTAGGTCCAATGTCAGAATTTAAACTAATGCTGAATGACCTTTCCCTGGGAAATCCGAACAATAAATGAGAAAGCAGAGACATCACCTTATGGACAAAGGTCCCTATCAGAGTGATGGTTTTCCAGTAGCAATATATGGGTGTTAGTATTGGACTATGTGGAAAATTGAGGTCCTTTGATTTGATGTTTTCAAATTATGGTGCTAGAGGAGCAAGGAGATCAAATCAGTCAATATTTAAAGAAATTAATTCAAACTATTTACGGGAAGAACAAATACTGAAGCTGAAACTTAAATACTGTGGCCAGTAATGAAAAGATGGGACTCATTGGAAAAAACCCTGATGTTGGAAAAGATTGAAGAGAAGAGGATGGCAGAGGATGAGATGGATAGATAGTATCATAGAAGGAATAAACACAAGCTGAGACAGACTTCAGGAAAAAAAAATAAGACTGGAGTGCTATGGTACATGGAGGTTAAGAAGACTGGGACATGATTGAATGCTTGAACAAGAACATAATCTGAAGTAAATATTTTCAAAATATTATTAATATACTTTGCTCAATACTCAGTGGGTAGAGCAAAGGAACTGGAGACAGGAAGTTATAAATTCAAATCCTGCCTAAGTCACTTAACCTTAGTCAACCTCAGTTTCTTTATCTGTAAAATGAGAGAATAGTAGTTCCTATCTCTCAGATTGTTGAGAGGATAAAATGAGATATTTGTAAAGTGTTTTGTAAATCTGAAAGTGTTATATAATTGCAGCTATTATTATTAGCTTGTCACTTCTGTCCTAATGTCCATTCATTGAGCAAAGTATATTAATAATCTTTTGAAAAGTTGAAAATTGTATATTATGATCCACATTCAGTCTCCCAAGTTCTTTTTCTGGATGTGCATGATACTTTCCATCTAAAATCTATTAGAATTGTCCTGGATCACTATATTGCTGAGAAAAGATAAGTCCATCATAATTGATCATTACACAATCTTTTCTTTTTTAATAATAGTTTTTATTTTCAAAATATAAGCAAAGATAGTTTTCAATATTCACCCCTTGAAAAGTCTTGTGTTCCAAAATTTTCTCCCTCCCTTCCCCACATCCTCTTCTTAGATACCAAGTAATCCAATATATGTTAAACATGTGGTATTCTTCTATACATATTTTCACATTTATCATGCTGTACAAGAGAAATCAGATCAAAAAGGAAAAAAAATTAGAAAGAAAAAACAAGCAAACAACAAAAATGATGAAAATACTGTGTTGTGATCCACATTCAGTCCCCAGTCTCCTTTCTGGATGCAGATGGCTCTCTTCATCACAAGTCTATTGAAATTGAGTATCAATCTTTGGAAATCAATGCTGGGACAAGGAACTTTCATGGTTAAAAAATGCAAGGATAGAAAATACAGAACATGTTATAAAAACATTTGGTAAAGTGGGCATTTAAAAATTATGTATATTTATAATATATATACATATAGGTATACATAATATATAATATATACATATATATATATATATGTTTATAGACCCACATATTGTATAAGTTGAATTAATTTTGTTGTTGCCGTGTACAAGATTCTCTTCGTTCTTATTCACTTTCCTGATTTAAGACTTTGATCTCATTTAAATAAATAACCTAGGAAAAATAACACTTGCTTAAACAATCACTTATCCTTTGGAATGCTTGGAGAATTTGCCCCACGTTAAGAAAGTAGTGAGGGAGAAGAGAGTATTTGGATGCTTAATGCCTGGGGGTAGATTTATCAGAGGACATTTTACCAAAGAGTAGAAAGATCATAGAATATTGAAGATTGAAGTATTGTAAGACAGTCTCCTGGCTTACAGTTTTGCTTAAGACCTGCCTCAAATGCAGTATTGTTCCTTTAATTGTAGTCATTTTATTCCTGTCTGCATTGTAGGCTTTCTGGGACTTTGATACTTTTCACACCTGTGACTCACCCTTCTCCACTGAAAAGAATCTGTAAACTTAAACTCAAAAATGTTCTCCCCTTTCTAAGTAGAAATAGTTACCTTATTAGGCTCTATGGATGCCAATTTACCATAGTGACCTTGAGTGAATCACTCTACCTCTCACCTGTTAAATCAGTTTTTATAATATGGATCCTTTCTATCAATAAATCCCTATAATTCTCTGTTGAATGACTTTATAATATGATACAGTTTTCCTCAGCTGACGAGGTCCTCACCAATATCCAAATCTATTAATCAATCCAATAAGCATTTATTAAACTTCTACTGTGTGTGAGATAACTAGATTTGCAAAAAGCAAAACAAAACAATCTCTGCTCTCAAGTCACTCACAAGTTAATGGGGGAGACAGAGACAATATGCAGAAAAATCATATACAATTGATACATACATATATATATAATATATAAAATAAAAAAATATAGATTTTAGAGAATCAACAGAAACACCAGAATTAAGGGGGAGAGGGGATCAAGATAAGGACTTAGTGAGAAGGTGTTCATCCTAAGGCTCTTTGCATTTCAAAAAAGGATCAAAAAAAGCATCTGAGATCACCCAGGTACTGAGGCTTCACTCACTATTCTCTAATGATTCTATTTGATCAAATTGCTCTAGGTTTGGATGAAAGCACCAAATTATATTTACTTTGCCTTTTGGCCACTTAGAAATATGTTCCTATTCTCTTTGTTCCCAACAACACTGAAAGAAGACAAAGATGAGAAACAAAAGCCCACTTCAAGGTTCTCTTTCTCTCTTAGCAATAAGTCTCCCATACCCTCAGATTGTTCCATATCTCTCCCATCAGAAAGAAAAAAAATACACAAATGAAATCCTCTGAGGTTGTTGGTAACTTTATATGTCTTCTCAGCAACATCTGCATTTTCAAGAGAGAATTTCTGGGAAAGGATAATTAATAACCCAAAAAGGTGATAAACTTGAAATAAATAAAAAGGTACATATTTTTTAAAAGAAGGCTTTTTTTCCTAGACTATTCATATTTTTATGTTTTTTAAAAAATTGTTCAGTGTGGGGGTAGTAGAGTGTAATAATAAAGTTTTTTTTAAGTTTGTATTTAATTAGTACAAGTATGTGTTTCTATAAACATACATATATGTATGTATATATTATGTATTATGTGTATGTATGTATGCCTGTATATATTATGTGTATGTGTGAATATATATGTACATATATATATGTAATTTTGAAATGCCCACTTTGTCAAATGCTTTTATAGCATGTTCTGTATTTTCTATCCTTTCATTTTTTAACTATGAAAGTTCCTTATCTCAGGACCTATTCCCAAAGACTGATTACTATATAGATCTATTTGGGAAGGTGGACACACTTCAATACTTCTTGGAGCTGATTAGAAATCATGGAATCTTAAAGATTTGATTAAGGACTTAGAGACCTTTAGTAAAACAAAGATGTTTGGGCTGTTTTTATGCTTTTTTTGTGGGAAACAGAGATTTATCACAGAATGATTTATTTAGAAAGCAATTGCTACTTAATATTGATAGAACAGATAGGAGAGACTGTTCATCCCCTCAGCTTCTGAAAATTCACCCCTTGGATCCAAATCACATGTTGGTTTGTACTGAAATGGAATTTAGAAGAAGGTTGTAAAAGAAATAGAGATTCAGTGATTGTATGGTTAGGGGTGTGTGTGTATCAATGTGATTATTGAATTTCCAAAGGATGATAGCTTGGGATATGGTTGTGAGAAAAACCCTGACCCAGGTATTAAAATCATTGAAAAGTTGTGAGAGGGATCTGAAAGTTAGTAGATAACAAAAACAATGGAGAGAGGATAATATAATATAAACAGATTTGGATGGAGCATTTCAACTCCTCTTCCTATGAGGTGCCAGGGGAAGTAAGGGAATAGAAAGAATGTTCCCTAATATAAAATATTAAAAGGAATGTAATATTATCAAAAGAATCCAGTTATTAGTTAAATTGAAGAGATAGAACAAAGGGTATAGAAAGAATGTTCCCTAATGTAAAATATTAAAAGGAATGTAATATCAAAAGAATCCAGTTATTAATTAAATTGAAGAGATAGAACAAAGGTTAGAGAAAAAAATTGAATAAATAGGATAAGAGATTTAGAGCAAGAGGGGTTCTTAAAAGATCCTTATTGTCAAATCCAAATCCAACCATATTATTTTTTATACATAGAAATTCAGTCCCAAACATTTAGAAAGGGACTTTTCCCAAGAACACATATCTAATAAATGGCAGAGCCAAGAACTAACCCCTAGGTCCTGTAACTAAATATTTCCACTTTGCTATAAGAGTTTATTAGGAATAGATCAGGGGTTCCAAAGTATGTACAGCACTGAACCAGAGAAGAGTGAAAATGCTTTAAATAGATAGGAACATTCAGGAGAAGGCTACAACAATAAAGTATAGGTTGCATCATTGGGAACAGGAAAATAATTTGTGTTTGTAAAGATGGGATCAAAATCACCCACACCTATTTTTATCTCTGATACCTTAATAAGATGAAAACATAATTCAAACAATCAGGGCAATGTATGTTTTTAGCACTGAAAGAAAGAAAAGAAGTTAAACATGGCTACTGATCAGTGTTATGAAAGAAAAATTCTTGTCATGGGCATGATAGAACAAAGAGTGGATTTGTAAAAATTGCTAAAAAAATTTTATTAATCAAATTCAATTTTTCATTAGTGCTGCATCAAAATAATCACCATAAGAAGTCTAGGAGACCTCAAAAGATCTTGTAGTCTTTGTCAGATGATAAAATATCCAACCAGGAGCAAAAAAAAAAAAAAAAAAAAATTAAAGATTTCTTTTTACTTCTACTGAACTTAAAAGGCTTGCACTGATTGAAGTAATGATGAATTTTAATAAATATGTTGAGGTACTGAGAATCATAATTATTCCAAATTCATGGAAATTCAACAACATTGACTCATGCCAGCAAGAAGTTAAGAAATGTATCTCAAAGCTGGAGATGAACATGCTTCAGTGGCCGGGGAACTCTTCTGATGTAAACTTTCCTGAAAAAAAAACTCATGAACTATTATAAACTCTAGACTTGGAGAAATGGACCGCTTATTGAAGGAAAGGAGTGGTAACCACTTATGTAATATACAACATAATAAAAGTTGTGGTTTAATGATGAAGAACATGAAGAACATTTATTCTACTTTGGACAATTTAAATGATTTGTGATTTATGATTGCCTGAAGTAGAATAAATTGCATATTAAAAGTTTTTTAAGATATAAAAATTTGTAAGTTCAATTGTATTTTAACAAGTTTATTTTAAGTTGTCCCCATTATTTTGCATACTATATTTACACACATACATGTATGTATGACATGTGCCTATTTGACACTTGAATAATTCTTTATTTTTGGATTGCTGCACTTCTTTAAGTACTTCATTGTACAGATGAAGAAATTGTCCTTTGAGACCCCAGAACAAGGGATTTAACCCAAGTCTTGTATCAATATAGTTTAAAGAAGTTAAGAGGTGACTGGATCTGTTTAGGTCACACAAGAAGTAAGTGATAGAGGATTTGAACCCAAGTAACTACACTTTCCTACAATTTGTTAATCATAGGTGACATCAATATAGCAATAATTATAACCTGATGGCTTGCAGGTTGTAAAACATTTTATAGAAAAAGCCTTTGGAGCCTCACAACAACCATGCAAATCTGGAAAGTTAATAAAAGGATTATGAACTTTCACAAGTTGCCTGCTCTATTGATAAAACCTGAATACAGACAGAAACAAATACAAGTTTTAAGAATATATTAAGTAAGCTTATTTCTTTGAAGAAGGAGAAGGCTAACTAAAATAAGAGAAAAAAAAATCAAAAAAGCACAGGGAAGAGGAAGATGGAGTACATGATAATATAGCCTCTCAATCAATCAATATTTATTGAACCATATGAGATGCCACACACTCTGCTAGGCATTAGTAGTCCAAAGACAAAACAATTTCTTATTTCAATGATTATTCAACTAACAAGCATTAATTGCTTATTATATACTAGACAAAAAAAAAATTAAACCCTTTAAGGATCTTACATTTGGTCAGAAGAAGAATTTAGGGAAGAAATATTTTTTTAAGTGCACACTATGTTTCAGGCACTATGCATAGGTGCTATTGTTATCCCCACCTTATATTTAAAGAAACTGAGGCAGAGGTTAAATTATTTCTAAGTTCATATAGCTAATTTCTAAGACTGGATTTGAATTCAGGTCTTGTTGATTCCAGATACAGCCTTCCATACCCCTCATTTCTTCTAAGATAAAGAGAGCATGTACATATATTGCTATAACCAACAAATATATATATAGAATAGTATTGAAGAAACCATTCTATTTCCTCATCTATAAAACTCTATATAACTGAAAAATATCTGACTAGTCTTTCTCACAGAGCAGTTATGAGTACTTAAAGAGAATAAAGAGAAAAAGAGAACATTAAATTTGTAAACTGTCAAATACCATAAAGGTATATAAAGTATTACTATTTTTTTTCAGAGTAGAAAATATTTTCAAAGGTAATTATTATTATTTTTTACAATAGGGAAGTATTTGTGGTCAATGGTCAGTTAAACACGATGCTCTTCTATGTTAGAAACTCTGTTCCATTATATAATTACAAGCTATACCTCTATAGCAGTAGTTATGTAAAGACATACCACCAGTCATAAGAAAAATCAAGGGAACAACTTTGGGTAGATCAGAATGAACACATCACCATGACTGGACAAATATCTCAAAAACATGCCTTACTATTTATAAGCTAGTAGTGAAATTCAAATAGCAATTATTATTGGAAAGAAATGCTGCCTTTAAAAAGGAATTTAGTGTGATGTCTGCGTTAGCTCCCTGGATACCTTAGAATCAGCCAGAGTCAGGATAAGCAAAAGTCCTTGGTCTTTGTTCTTGCTCTTTAAAAGTAGAAGTGAATTGGATGGATGCAGAATCTCCACGACCTCCTTCTTCCTTGTCTACCACCAAAATGACCCTGGCTAGTCTTACTCTACCCCCTAGTGGCTCCTAGAATTCTCTGTATACACAATTATCGAGCCAGCACAGGATAGTGGGAAGGGCCATTTTCCAAGCATATGCTAATAGAGTATTGTCTAATCAGTATTTAGCTTTAAGTGCTCGATTGTCCAACCTCAGTGCATCGACTCAAGAGTTTCAGCCCTTTACATTTCCCACTTTCTTTTGTTTTAGAACACAGGTGGTCACACCATTTCTGACTTCTCAGGGAGGTCAGAGCCCCCAAGGGGAGGTGACCACGCCCTCCCTGACTTCTCAGGAAAGGAGGTAAAAACACTGAAAAGGAGGTGATCACGCCCCTCCTGACTTCTTAGGAAGGGAGATGAAAAGCATCAAAGGGAAGTGGGGTTGCTAGTGGGTTTCTGGGCTGAAGGGCGTTATTAGAAACAGGTATGTACAAACCCATCAGCATGGGAGGTATTGGACAAGCACATAGCAATAACGCACAGGCTATTAGTGATGACTCTCCCCACAGTCAGTGCAGGCTCAATGTGGTGCAACAGACATGAATTGTACATGCAAGTAGCAGTATAACAAGCAATATAAATCAACATGATGTTGTAAAAGATTTCCAGAAGTCTTAGAAGGGTATGTAAACAACAATCATACATACGCCTCCTTCAGCAGCCAAGAGATAGTCCCAAACCAATCTATTGTCCATTGCTTTATGTGTCAGGGAATCCAATGATCCTTGTGAGTTTTTGAAGTCTTGCAATAGTCTTTTTATGTATTAGGGAATCCAATGATTCCAGCAGATTCTGAAGTCCTGCAAGAGTCTTATCATTTCTCAGAAAATCCAATGATTCCTGAGGGTTTTCAATTCCTTCAACAGTCTTATCATGTCTCAGAGAATCCAATGATTCCTGAGGGTTTTGAAATCCTACAACAGTCTTATGTCTCAGAATCCAATGATTCCTGAGGTTTTCAAGTCCTATAACAATCTTATCATGTCTCAGAGAATCCAATGATTCCTGAGGGTTTTGAAATCCTACAACAGTCTTATGTCTCAGAATCCAATGATTCCTGAGGTTTTAAATTCCTTCAACAGTCTTATCATGTCTCAGAGAATCCAATGATTCCTGAGGGTTTTGAAATCCTACAAGAGTCTTATGTCTCAGAATCCAATGATTCCTGAGGTTTTCAAGTCCTACAACAATCTTTTCACGTCTCAGGGATTTCAATGATTCCTGACGGGTTTGAAGTCCAACAATTTTTGATGTCCATTAGTCAAATGCCATAACTGCCAGACTCTTTCAGTGGTGGGCACAGTCAGTGATAGAACTACCCAATGTTTCTTAGGTCTTCTCCTTCGTTTTAAGGGTCTGCTCCATCTCTCTCCAATGGCTCATTGGCACCCATCTGATTCCTTCTCCATCTGTGGAGATACAAGCAAACCTCTCCCCCAAGCAGTTAACCTGTTTAGTCCCTTCTATTCACCACTTTCTGGATCTCTCCATATCACCTGGTGATTATCTAAAGAGAGTGGAGCTGCTCGCACTGGACATTGCCCTTTCAGTGGGTTATCAACCCTGTCTGCCAGAGCCAGTGCATCTGTCAGAAATCAAGAAGTTAATAGTATAAAGAGCTAGATTTAGAAGTTCTCTAGGGTTACCCGTGGTTCCCCCTTTCTTTTGTTTTTGGAGGAGTGTCTTAATATCTCTGTTTCTCCTCTCTACTATTGCCTGTCCTTGAGGATTTATGCCAGTGGTGTGTAAAATCTTATACTGTGCACAAAAGTGTGCAAAATGTTTAGAAGTATATGCAGGTCCATTGCCTGTTTTTATGGCTTATGGCACACCCATAATTGCAAATGCTTGTATGAGGAATTCAGTGACCACTCAGGCTGTCTCTTTTGCTGCTGGTATTGCAAAAGTGAATCCTGAAAAGGTGTCTACCACAACATGGATAAAAGATAGACAACCAAAAGATTTATAATGGGTCACATCCATTTACCAAATTCCATTGGGTCTCAAACCACTGGGGTTCTTTCCTGGAGGGAGTGTAGGAGTGTGGAAAGGAAGGGAAGCTGTACAGGCTTTTACTATGCTCCTAGCTTCCTCTCTTGTTATTCCAAATTGTAAATGTAAAGCTTGAGCAGCCTGATGATATTTAGAATGAGATTGTTGGGCTTCCTGAAATAAAGGAGTATTGGCCAACAAGATTAGAAGGCTATCTGCCTTTGAATTGCCATCGAAAATAGGACCTGGAAGTCCACTATGAGAGTGGACATGCAAGATATAAATCTTACCTGGATGCTTTCTCACTTGCTCTTGAAGTTCCTTAAAGAGCTGATATATATTAGAGACTACGAATTTTATTTGGGCTGTGGCAATTCTTTATACCACACCTGATGAATAGGCCAAATCAGATATTATATTTATATCTCCTGGATAATAAGTAAGAGCCAGAATGATTGCATACAATTCATTCTGCTGAGTGGACTGAAAAGGAGTTCTGACTACTCTCTTTATAGTTAAGTCACGAGCGTATACAGCACAAATATTATGTTTGGATGCATCTGTAAAGATAGTTGGTCCTTTAAGAGGAACTTTAGAAACCTTTTCTTCAAGAATCCATTGCCAATTATGTTATAGTCTGGTTATCTTTAATGGAGACCTCTGTGTAAAATTTGGAGCCATGGCTAATAAAATTTGCCATTCTGGGATGGTTTCACAGGATACACTAATTTATGTATTAGTATAAAAGGTGTATATCTTGTCAGATCTTATCCCAGATAATTGTACTGATCACTTAATGGCTTTTAATAAAATTCTAGCCACAAGCACCGGGTAAGGAGTAAGGCTTTGTTCTGGTTGTGTCGGGAGGTTCACCCATTCTATCACACTGTCTCCTTGATGAAGATCGCTGTGGGTGCCTCTTGTGCAGCAAAAACTGATATTTCCAAGGGTTTTTGAGTGACTCTTTCAACCACATTGGATAAAGCCAGTTCAACTTTTCTCAAAGCCTCTTGAGCTTCTTTTGTAAGCTGGCATGGTGAATTTAAAGCACTGTCTCCCCTTAAAATGTCATATAATGGTTGTAACTGATAGGTAGTCAAGCCTAACACTAGATGCATCCATTGGATATCTCCTATCAATTTCTGAAAGTCATTTAAAGTGTTTAGCTTCTCTGTTCTTAAGGAAAGTTTTTGTATTGTAAGCACCTTAGGGCATACTTCATATCCTAAATATTGAAAAGGAGCATGTCTTTCAATTTTTTCTGGAGCTATGTGCAATTTGGAGTTCCTTAGTGTTTCCCATGGTCTTTTGTAGACATGCTTCTAACATTTGTTCCTCAGGTGCACATCCCAATATATCATCCATGTAATGTAATAACATTACTTTTGGAAATGCTTTTTTTACTGGAGTAAGAACAGTAGCAACATACATTTGACACATAGTAGGGCTGTTTTTCATTCTCTGTGGCAAAACTGTCCATTCATATCTTTTATAAGGCTCAGCTAAGTTAAAGCTGGGCATTGAAAAGGCAAATCTTTTCATATCCTCATTTTGTAGGGATAGAATAGAAACAATCCTTAATGTCTATAATCCAAAGAGGTCATTCTCTAGGCAATTGAGTAGGAGATGAAAGCCCAGGCTGAAGAGTTCCCATAGTTTCCATCTGTTTATTTACCTTTCTTCAATCAATCAACGTCCTCCATTTTCCAGATTTTTTTCTTACAACAAATACTGGGGAATTCCAAGGACTTAGAGAAAGTTGTAAGTGTCTTTGGTGAAGTTGCTCCTGTACTATATCTAATAAGGCCTGAATTTTATCGCTACCTAAGGACCACTGTTCTATCCACACTGGTGTATCAGTTTTCCATTGGATAGGAACAGGCAAAAGTGTTGGCAGGCCTTCAACAGCAGCCCTGCCTAAAAAACCCAAGTACTCATTTTTAATCCTAATTGTTATAAAATGTCTCTTCCCCACAGATTGATGGGGATTTTTTCAATATAAAAGGAGTAAAAACTCCTGTTTCACTTTCAAATATCCATCTCAAAGGGGTAGCACTAACTTCAGCTGCTATTGATCCTCCTATGCCAGACAAGTAGGTATCTGCCTTAATCTTTGGCCAGTGACTGGGTCAGTTGGCACTTCTAATGACTGTACAATCTGCACCAGTGTCTACCAATCCTTCTAATGGTATGCCATTTATATAGATAGTGAGCATAGGTTGGTCAGTTGTCCATGCTTTGATAGCAGCAGCAGCAATTTGCTCATATGCTACTATGTTGTAATTAATCTGGACTGAAATTTCTGCATAAAAACCTACACCTGTTAGCTGGTCATAGGTGACTGGAGAATTAACTCCACTATGACTATTTTGTAGGGCTTGTATCCTACAGAGCTCACTATACTCAGAAAGCCACAGCAAGTTTTGTCCAGGTTCTAAGCATGTCCTTGCTTTAGATTTCCAGTCCCTAGGGGTTAAGACTTCATAAGCCAAATTCTGTAATAACATCTTAACATAAGCTGATGTAGCCCCATAAAGAGTGCAAGCTTTTTTCAGGTCTTTGAGGATTTCTATATCAAAAGGAGCGTATCTTCTACTTTCTTGATCTGAAGAGTTAAACTGTTGAATCACAAGATACATTCCTAATTTCAAATCATCTATATCTTTCCCTTTTTCTGTGGCTTTAAGTAATGCCTTTTGCAATCTAGTCACAAGAGGGGGTGATTGTTGGAGGGAGGTGTTGGTGATGTCACTGCCCCTCCCACTACTCTTCCTCCCTCCCGAAAGGTGAAGTTGATGGGGGTGTATCAAGAACTAGTTCCGGTTTAGGCAGGATTGAAGCTGCTTTGTGAGAGCAAGTATCACCATGCCCTTCACCACACCCTTCATCCTCACTTAACTCTTCATGCTCTCTGGTGATATGGCTTTTAATCTGTTCTTTGTCTTTCTCTTTTTCCTCACACTTCCTCATCTGGTTGTTCTGAAAATTTTTCTTTTTTCCATAACTTGCATGATTCTTTAAGGCCAATTGTATTATGTCATATATATAGAATATTTCCTTAGAAATTGAATGAGGACTTTTATCATTGTAGTATTCACATAGTTGATCTCTTACCAGCTTCCAATTATCTAGCCCTATCTCTTCTTCCTTTATGAACCAAGGTGATGTGCAAGTTAATGTACCCAAGAGTCTAGCGATCTGCAACCAAGTTACAATTAAGCCTTGTCTCTTGATCAATTTAAGTATGTTTTCTATAGTGCCCCCTCGAGATGGGGGTGGGTGTGGGGCTGGGGCTGGGGAAGAATTTTTTTCCTAACATCTGCCCATTTCAGCTAAAAAAGGTTACTAGTTTAGCCCTTAACAAAGTTCCCTGTTTGTCTATTAAAATACTCACCTATTTCCTGGTCATCATGGACTTCTTCAGTGAAATTAGGGTCCTTAGTCCACACATTGGGCACCAAATGTGATGACCACATTAGCTCCCTGGATATCTTAGAATCAGACCAAGTCAGGATAAGCAAAAGTCCTTGGTCTTTATTCTTGGTCTTTAAAAATAGAAGTGAATTGGATGGAAGCAGAATCTCTATGACCTCCTTCTTCCTCATCTACTATCAAAGTGACCCCCTATTCCCTCCTATAATTCTCTGTATACATCAATTATCGAGCCAGCACAGGTAGTGGGAAGGGCCATTTTCCAAGCATATGCTTATAGAGTATTGTCCAGTCAGTAATTAGCTTTAAGTGCTCGGGTGTCCAACCTCAGTGCATTGACTCAAGAGTTTCAGCCCTTTACATCTTAATATCTCAACTTATATACTTCTTTTTAAAATAACTTTTTATTGATAGAACCCATGCCAGGGTAATTTTTTACAACATTATCCCTTGCATTCACTTCTGTTCCGATTTTTCCCCTCCCTCCCTCCACTCCCTCCCCTAGATGGCAAGCAGTCCTTTACATGTTGAATAAGTTACAGTATATCCTAAATACAATATATGTGTACAGAACTGAACAGTTTTCTTGTTGCACAGGGAGAATTGAATTCAGAAGGTAGAAATAACTCGGGAAGAAAAACAAAAATACAAGCAGTTTATATTCATTTCCCAGTATTCTTTCTTTGGGTGTAGCTGCTTCTGTCCATCTTTGATCTGAATTAACTCTCTTTATCAAAGAGATCCACTTCCATCAGAATATGTCCTCAAACAGTATCGTTGTTGAAGTATATAATGATCTCCTGGTTCTGCTCGTTTCACTTAGCATCAGTTCATGTAAGTCTCGCCAGTCCTCTCTGTATTCATCCTGCTGGTCATTCCTTACAGAACAATAATATTCCATAACATTCATATACCACAATTTACTCAACCATTCTCCAATTGATGGGCATCCTTTCATTTTCCAGCTTCTAGCCACTACAAACAGGGCTGCCCACAAACATTTTGGCACATACAGGTCCCTTTCCCTTCTTTAGTATCTCTTCGGGGTATAAGCCCAGTAGAAACCCTGCTGGATCAAAGGGTATGCACAGTTTGATAGCTTTTTGAGCATAGTTCCAAATTGCTCTCCAGAATGGCTGGATGTGTTCACATTTCCACCAACAATGTATCAGTGTCCCTGTTTTCCCACATCCCCTCCAACATTCCGCATTATCTTTCCCTGTCACTCTAGCCAATCTGACAGGTGTGTAGTGGTATCTCAGAGTTGGATTAATTTGCATTTCTCTGATTAATAATGATTTGGAGCATATTTTCATATGTCTATAAATAGTTTCAATTTCTTCGTCTGAGAATTGTCTGTTCATATCCTTTGACCATTTATCAATTGGAGAATGGTTTGATTTCTTATAGATTAGAGTCAATTCTCTATATATTTTGGAAATGAGACCTTTATCAGAACCTTGGACTGTAAAAATGTTTTCCCAGTTTATTTCAACTTATACACTTAAGAAAACTAGTCTATATGTATTTCTGATCAATGTATGAATGCTAATTTATAACATACCCACCTAGTAATATTCATATTAATTTTTTCAATTCAATTTAATTTTATTTTCAGTTCCAGATTCTTTCCTTCCCCCTAAATTCTTTTCTCAGTCATTGAGAAGGCAAGAAATACAAAATCCATTAAAAACACTGTCATACAAAACAATTTTCTAGTTAAGTCTTTTACAATTTGTAGAGGGCCAGAACTCTGGACAAGTATACTTGAAACAAAGTGTTAACTCAGTGGAAATGATGAGATGATTGTTCTCTAGTTCACATATATACTTAGTATGGTGATGTAATGGTTCTCTGGTTCACACATAATCAGTAGGCTGTCATGATGTGACTGTAATAGGGTATTTAAACTGGGGATAAAGTGAGACTGGGACTGAAACTGATTGAGATTGGCAGACTGTCAGACTGCTGAAGGAGTCTGGGTCAGACTGAGACTGGATCAGACTATGACAGAAAGTTAGCCCAAATATTACAACAATTGACTATCTTTGTAAAATTGCTATTACTATTGCTCAGTTCACTTTGGGTTTGTTCATATGTCTTCTCAATTTTTCCCTGAAACTATCTCCATCATCATTTCTTATAACACAACAATATTCCATCACATTCATGTACTATAACTTTTTTTTAGGTATTCTCTAATTGATATATCCCTTTAGTTTTCAATTCTTTGCTACCACAGAAAGATCTGCTATGAACAAATAAATAAATAAGGAGAGAGAGACAGAGAGAGACAGACAGACAGAGAGAGAGAGAGAGAGAGAGAGAGAGAGAGAGAGGGAGAGAGAGAGATATGTTTTTTGATCTTTTTAGCATATAGCTTTTATATATTAAGAGCAATATTTCTGGGTCAAAGGATAAGCACAGTTTCAAATTCTTGGGCATAGTTCTAAATTGTATCCAAAATGGTTAGAGTACTCTATAAAGTGGTTAAATTAACAACAAGACTATAAAAACCAAGCAAATTTGAAAGATATAAGAATTCTGATCAGTACCATGATTGCAGAGGACTAATCATGAAGTATGCTACCCTTCTCCAAACAGAGGTTATGGACTCAGGATGCAGAAGAAAACAAGTATCTTTATGGACATTGTCCATAAAATGTGGGAATTGGTTTTATATACCTATGCATATTTGTTACAGCGGTTTTCTTTTTCTTTTCCAATTGTAAGGAAGGAAAGAAATATTTATTTATTGATTGAAAAAAAATAATTTTTAAGCACCTGTGATTTTATTCCTATGGAAATATTTTCTGCTGTACTTTCATACAGGTCCCTCTACAATGCCCTCTACATTCTTTAAACCAAATGTACAAATTTAGTAGGATAGGGAAAAGAAGTAAGCATTTATAGAGTGCTTACTATATGCAGGGAATGGATAAGCACTTTCCAAATATTATCTTATCTTTCCCTGTCTCTGTCTCTGTCTCTTTCTCTGTCTCTGTCTTTCTCTGTCGACATATGGTGTTGTATTAGTAATATTCATGAAGGGAACTCTTAGTAAAAAGTTCCCTTTGTTAGTGCAAATAGATAATTGCTCTGCTACTCCATCAAGTTTTAAAAAGTTACCTGAGGCACTGAGAAAGGTTGAGCTCCAGAACATCTTTCTAGCTTTCTAGCCATTGAAATAGAGATAGAGATTTTAACAGGACATAAGAGAGAGGATGTGGAATTCTCACATCCTCTCTGTTTATGAGTATCTCTGTTTACCTGCAAGCAGAATATGGTAAGATTTGAGAGGTTCTGATGGAACTGCTTGTTTTCTCCTTGCTCATATTAATTTCTCTCCCCTACCCCTCTGAAATTGGTATCTGAAAATGGTGCTGGATATTCCCATCGTTTATTGTTCAGTTGTTTTTTGATCATTCCTGACTCTTCATGATCCCACTTTAGGTTTTATTGGTACTGATAACTGAATTAATTTGCCATTTCTTTTTCTAGCTCATTTTAGAGATGAGGAAATTGAAGCAAAACAGCTTTAGGTGACTTGCCCAGGGTCATATAGCTAGTAAATTTCTGAGACTGGATTTGAATTCATGAAAATGGGTCTTCCTAATGTTAGACCAGACACTCTATCCACAGCACCACCTGGCTGCCCACAGTGATATTGTCCCTTTAGCACAAATTTATCTTCTCACTCTGAAGCAGGATCTTGAAGAAATGCATCCAGGGCCATCTCCAGTCCTCCTGTAATTGCTACTGGACTCAGATGGCTCCAGAGGAGAAAGTGAGGTGGTTGTTTTTGCACAGCTCTCTTACATCGAAATCCAATCACTTGCATCTCATGAAATCCCTTCCCTATTTTCATGGTCTTCTTCAAGAACAAAAGACAAACAATAACAAGTTAAACTTTAACATGCAAAAGTTCTTCAAGTTCTAGACTGTTAGCTTCTTAGAGATATGTCAAAGGAGTAGGAGCAAAAGAAAACAAACAAATAAACAAACAGAGATTAGCCAAAGTGGGGGGAAATATTGGAGGGGATATGAAAAAATGGAGACACAAATTTATTATTGAAGGAATTGTAAAATGAACCAAGCACTTTGGGGAGCAATCTGAAATTATGACCAAGGAGTCATTAAATAATATATATTCTTTGACTCAGAAATGCCACTACTTTTTTTCAAAGATGAGTAGGGAAAAAGGAAAAGAGCCTATATGTGCTAAAATACTTATTGCAGCTCTCTTGTGGTGGCAAAGAGATGGGAATTGCAGGAATGTCTAACAATTGGTTGATGGTTGAACAAGTAATGGTATGTGAATGTGATGTAAATACTATTGTGTTATAAGAAATGATGAAGTCAGTGATTTTAGGAAAAACATGGAAAGACTTGCATGAAATAATGAAGAGCAAAAGAAGCAAAACTAAAAGAATATTGTATACAGTAGATGCAATATTGTTTTAAGAACAACTTTGAGTGAATGAGTTATTTTGTCTATAAGTACCTAAATTACCTATAAATGATATATGAAAACAATATTATGTGCATCCAAAGAAAACAATGAAAAATAGAAGTATGTCTAGATTAATTTTATACATATATGGATGTGTAAATACATATATATATACATACACACATGTGTACACATATATACACATATGAAAGCACCTCCATATACACATAAATACATATGCACACAACCTATTTGTGTCTGATGATAGCCATCTCTAGGCTGGGAGGAGAAAAGGGGAGAAAAGGAATTTACATAATAATTTTGTTTTATATTTTAAAGGAATAGCAAGATGTACATGGTAGATTTGCAGTTTCATGTATAGTCATCTTTTTAATTATATTATCTTATGGAAAAAATCTTTAAATGTAGCCTTCAAATCAGAAACAAATTTTGACCTACTTGGCATCTAGGTAATGTAGGAGATAGAGCTCTGGGCCTGGAGTCAAATCTGATCTCAGATACTTATTAACTGTGTGACTCTATGGATAAGTCCCCAAACCTTCAGTTTCCTCATCTGTAAAATGGGAAAAGCACAACACCTATGTCACAAAGTTGTTGTGAGAACCCAGTGAAATAACATTTATAAAGCTATTAGCTCAGTGCCTGGAACATAATGAATGATTAAATGCTTATTTCCCTCCTACCTACTTCATAATCTTATTTCTAGTGTCTGAACACACATTTAATGAATGTAAAAGTATTTAAGTATTAACAATATGTCCAGGAAAATTTACTCTATCAGAGACTCAGACTCAGTTAACATTTTTTATATTTGCAAAGAACCAAAAAAGTAAGTCTTACCTAAACTTCCCTATTAGGGCCATGGAGGGTAGAATTTACTTAAGTTCATCTAGAGCAGAATCAGGAAGGATGCTGGCTTGACGCGAGTACCTTTCTTCATGTCTGACTCTGGCTTATTGGTCTGACTGGACTCTGATGCTCTCTGACTTGCCATTTCAATCCCTGGACAGTGGGCCTTTGCCTTGTACCCAGACTTCTTGGTTGCTCTACCACATGAAAGCTCTCTTATTTCCCCCTTGCACAAATGTCTCTCAGATTTCTCTGGGCTCTTATATTGCCAGTCTTGCTTGGATGAACTGACATTTTACCCTCAAACCTATTCCCTAAGCAGGGGATTCTGTCCCAATTCTGACAACCAGGTCAGAAAATTCAATAAATGGTTTCTCACAGGTATTCTCCCCTCCCCAGCTCTTCATTGCTCTCCAGAGGTCATTTCTAGTACCACACTTTATATTTTATTTGGCATACAGGACAATAGTAGTGATATTAGCCAGAATCTTAAAACTTACAGAATGAGACTCTAAGACTGACTTTTTAAAATATAAAAAATTTGGATTTTTAAAAACAGAAATAAAACAAGATGAGGTATTTTTTTTGCTCATAAATTAATCACTCACAATTTCATGTCATTACAAATGCTTTCCATTCTGAGTAAACTGAGATTTGCACTCAAGTATTTAAAGTTACACAAACAAGGAGAATATCAGACTGGATAGAATTTGAGAAACTATATAATTGCTTTCAATGATCCCAAATTATCTAGTACTGTTTAAACACACATTCTCCAAATGAGACAAAATGGTACTGAATTTTAGGACACCATGATATAAGATGATTTAAAGTTACAAATAATCGAAACAGCAGTGGAGGCACATGGTAGACAAGAAGAGGGATGAAAATCATCATCAGTGCTACAGACACATGTTAACTATATGGCTGGCTGGCAAGATCACACAACCTCTCAGCCTCTGCTTCCTCTGCAAAATGGAGATAATAACAGCACCTTCCTAAAAGAGTTGTTGTAGGTTCCAATGAGATAATGTATGTAAAGAGCTTTCTAAATCTTAAAGCATCATATAAATGCTGGCCATTATTATGATTGCTATTATTATTATTATTATTACATGTAACTGGAAAAAGAGATGGTACAGTCACAAGAAGCAGAGATATCAGATAGACCAAATGCTACAGTGGTACCCACTAGATACCCAATACAATATGAAAAACTCTGGCACATTGGGGAAATCTTTGGTGAAGAATTTATGAGGAAAACAGATTGTAATTCCACAGTATGAGAAGATATAAAGAGATTGCCATTATCTAGGTGAATGAAGAACCAACATTGATGAAATTATGGATGGAGGAAACATCAAAGCACAAAATGTTTTAGTCTGTTAAAAAAGAAAAAACATTTAATAGAGACAATGTGACAGTAGTTTGGTTTCTCAATATAAAATTAACCATGAACACCAAAGAATAGAAAAGAAATTCCTTTCATAGAGTTTTGCTCTTAATGATGACATAGGGATGCACCCATGAAGGAGGAGAGGATTAATTAGCAAAATTGAGACTCAAATCTTTGGATGATCTCATGTTTGAAACAATTCATAGAAGTATTTAAGTCTAAAAATAGTCATTTAAGTTTAAGATAAAATTCCTATCCTTAATGATTGATATAAAGGAATATAATGTTCAAAACCAATTAATGCTAATTTGGATATGTGTGTATGTATGTGAATATGTATAATCCTATCTATCTATCTATGTATTTACATTTGAAACCTGTGTTCTCAAAATAGGATTTGGCTTTGAAAAGCAAACTAGTTGTATGCCTTAGCTTGGAGCCTCTACCAGCATATTTACTTTTTTCTCTATTCAGGTAGAGAACACAAAGTTGTTTTTTGATAGTATAATAAGAAAGGTCATAATAGAACATTCTACCCATTTATTTGAGAAATGTATTTTCATAAATACAAACATCATCAGTAGGGAGATTGGGGATACACATGAGGGGAGATATGGAACCAGAACATTTAAATAAAAGAAGAGCTTTGATACTTCAAAATCATGAATGTCCCCATGGGGTCTGATGCCTATTAGGTATTTTCACCTAATACATTGCTCTGCTGGTGACTGGTAGCTTCACAGTGACTAGTGGGCATATAATTTAATCTGGGTATTGTTCTTCTGTTTTCTCTCAGTTTTCATCTCTTCATTTCTCACAGAGGACTACTGGAACTATAGCCTTGCTAGAAATTTCTACCCTTAATCAACTTCAGGGTTACATCTCTTCAAGGCCACCCATTGGCCATGTTATCCCCAATTTTCTAGAGCAGGGATGGGGAACCTTTTTTCTGCCAAGGGCAAGACATTCCCCAACCTTGCTCTAGAGCATAATGACTAATGACTAGCGCAACACTTTTTAATCAGAGTCACAACATCTAACTAACAAAATACAGGTAATATCTTAGCAGGATAAGATCATTTCCACCACCACCTTTTTTTTTTTAAAGACTTTTGATATAATTTCTTTCTCCAGATCATTTTATAAATGAGGAAACTGAAGCGAACAGGTTATGCTATTTGTCCAGAATTATATAGATGGTAAGTATCTGAAGCTGAACTTAATTACTTCATGGTGCTATATTTTGGATATAGTTTGGAAAACTTTGCAGTTTCCCTATCAGATTCTTTATGCATTGATCATGGATATCAATTAGACTCTAAGCTTTATCAGATAAGGGAACATGTCTTTTTAAAAATATATTTTAAAGTATATGTTAAATATAATATATGTATACATATTTATGCAGTTATCTTGCTGCACAAGAAAAATCAGATTTTGAAAGAATGTAAAAATAACCTAAGAAGGAAAATAAAAATGCAAGCAAACAATAACAGATAGAGTAGAAATGCTATGTTGTGGTCCACACTCTTTTCCCATAATTCTTTCACTGAGTGTAACTGGTTCTCTTCAATACTTAACAATTGGAATTGATTTGCATCATCTCATTGTTGAAGAGAGCCACTTAAGGGAACATGTCTTAACTGAACTTCATGTGTAACATCTAAATACCTCAAACCCATACCAGTTCCTAGAATGATGATATGTATGAAGGAGGCATCTAATCAATGAGTAGTGCCCCTCTGGACTACCCCTCCCTATTTGTACTTGCAGATTATATTTTCAAGATGACTAATCAAGATTCAAGGCTTTCTATAACTTTACATTCCTAAAACTAAAGCATGTGAGCTCCCACCAATATATCTACCTTTAAGTAGTTAGTCAGAATACACAATTAACACTTTGGTTTCATTTTCTCACTAATATATCCAGAATCAGAAAAAAGAATGAGCAAACATAGACGCCATGTATAGAGAGCTACACGTTATGTAGTCAAAGGCACCCATGCACAAAGAGGGGAAATGTGTTCATATCATATTTTAGAGTCCCTGATGGAAGGTGCCCAAGCTTCTGCTTGCTAGGTGAGATATCTGAACCGTCATGTTGCTCTTCTGGACTCATTGGGAAGTTCCCTACAGGAACTTATTCCTGTAATAAGTAATAAGGAATTTCGTTATTCCATTGGGCTTGCTCTCTGAAGTGCACATATTTCCAAGGCTGGCTACAATTTCTACCACCTCGAGCTTCTGACTTAGCTGACACTGGGACCATTAGAAAGACTTTCTAGTTCTGCTTTCTCCCATGGTCTGCTATCTCCCAATAACAGAATTCCCCCCACCCTGATCCCCCCACCAGCACACTAAAATAGCTCCTTTTGCTGACTATCCACAGAAGGTTGTAGGTCAGGAAGCCATACCATGGGATTTTCTCTAGAGCTGCATCCTGTGCATGTCTCCTATAGCCATGTGTTTCTGTGATAAGAGCAATAGCGGGCATTGGGCCAGAGAGATAATTCTACCTTCCTCCTTGTTATCTTTTGCCAGAGGTGCAAATAAGCCTTCAAGATCTGAATGGAGGTCATCTTCCTCCAAAGCAAGTTTTCATATCATATCAATTACATGTCAGTTAAGAATTAGTCTGTTCCCCCTTTTGCCCATTTTAAAGCTCATAGATTCTCTCACTTACCCAAGGGAGCAAGTTGGACATTTCCAACAATCCTCAGCTGAATTTCCTGTTTCTTTAACATGCAAATATACCATTTAAGATCTGATACTTTAATTTTATCAAGCAGACTGGGTAATTCAGTTGATAAAATGTTTTCTGAACAACCAACTCCAAACCCACTAAATATAAATATATATAATGAATTGAGCTGGATTTAAAGGAATCGACTTGCTATTTTCTTAAGCAACTTTCAAGACTTGACAACTCCCTGTCCCATAGTTCCTGTTGTCAGCAGGGTAATGCCGGCCAGGGTTGTGCCCCAGCACCTCAGGTTGCAAAGGAATGCTGCCATGTAAGAACATGATCTGATTAATGTAATGTAACATACTATAAACTCCCTAAAGATTAGTTTATTGGGGATTTGTGGATGAACCACAAGGGCATGGAATTTTTTCTTTTGTGCAGTGAAAAACAAACGCACACAGAGAAATAGAGCACAATTTGAAAGAAGTGAATCTTCAGGAGAAATCCAAGTAGACTCAATCAAATATTAACTTTAGTCACTAATTACCATGATGGTCTTTTTTTTTTTTTCTGACAAAAAGATGCTTAGTAGCTGTCTAAAGTATTGTTACACCCACCCACCTTTCTCTTTTCTTTGTTTTTCAGAATGAATTTCAAAAAGACTGAAGATATCAACCAACACATGTTTATTGAACATTTCTTATATGCAAATGAGAGAGAAAAAGAAAGAGAGCAATGTAGGCTTCTATCTTGAAGAAAATTCCAATCTTAATATAGAGATAAGAAAAAGACATATGACATAATAATTAATAAGAAAATAAAGTAGAAAAATATGAGTGAGTGAATAGACATTAATACAATAGGAATTAGGATAAGTTATGCCCCCTTAAGGCTGAGTTGAAAGAGCCTTCATTAGAGAGTTAACCTAAGCCTTAAAGGTAGGTGTGTTTAAAATAAAAAGGAGATAGAAAGGAATACCACATGGCAGAAAAGCACAAACAAAATCAGGATAGAAAGGTCATAAAACATTTTCTGATGATAGAGCATAGCCTAGTATGGCTGGAGCAGATAAATCATGTCATTCCCATACAATGTCTATTATTTCTACCTGGCAAGGATTTTGAAAAGTCCCAGTAAACCAAAATATTTCTAAGTATTAGGAGAACTGGCTCATTCTACCACTAACTTAACAGTTATTTAACTAATGTATTAACCAACAGGTTGTCAAATGTTTAACCTCTCTGGGTATCAGCTTTCTAGTTTATAAAGAGAGGGAGTTAGACTAAGCCATCTCTGAGATACCTTCTAGTCATAATATTTTGTAAAAACAGGTCTATGCAGCTTCAAATCCTACTTATCTGTTATCTTTCATAGTTACATATCTGACATTTGTAGTGCCTCTCTGAATTATACTTTCAACAAAATATGAAAAAAATCTGGTCAGCAGGATCTAAACATTTCTTTTGTTTTGTTATTTCTTGATCTTATAGCTCATTGGCTTCCCCTTGCCCAATTCTAATTTTCAAGCAATTATTTTCTTCTTTAAGACTGTGAATCTCCTTTTCTGTTAGTTAACTTTTTTTCCACAATACTATTTTTATTGGATGGTTCTTTTTTTTTTTTTTTTTAAGCTTTTTCTCAATCTCTCTCATTTAATTTTTGAAGTCTTTTTTGAGTTCTTCTATAAATTCTCTCTGGGCAGGGAATCATTTCACATCACTCTTTGGGATAGAAGAAACATTTTTTACTTCACTATCTTCCTTTGAAGAGGAATCCCTGTCTTCCGTTTCCCTATAGTAAGTTTCCTTGGTTGGGTTTTTTCTTTGCAGATTCATTTTTTTAAAAATGAAAAGTATTAGAGTAAGCTTCTTTAATCATGGGGTGGGGGGAATGATGCTTCTGACTTTATTTCAGCCCTCCCCTCTGATCTGGAACCCCGAACCAAAAGCTCCCCCCATTTGCAAATGCCCAGAGCTAGCTGAGTCCCTGCCCTACTACTTCTGTACTCATTAGGTATTCGTTCCTTCTCACCCAGGTCTGTGTCTCAGCAGCACAACTGGGTCTGGCATTCCCAATCAGCCAAGATTCCCTCAGTGTTCCTGGATTCAGACTCAGATTCCACAAGTGGTTGGGAAAGGTGAAATCTCTGTGGTTCTTGCTGCTCCTCCAGCCCCATCCAGTTAACCCCAGGGTTCCCACTAGATGTTTCAGTGGAACTAGCCCAGAGATATTTGCCCTTCACATGGATTAATCTCTGGCTTGGGAGCTTCCTTCAGATCATGTGGAATTGTGCCAGGAGGAACCCAGTTCTTTGCCAAGTAGTTGTATTTCACTAGCCTTATGTTTTCCCTGATGTATTCTCTTCATGGGGGAAATCTCCAGAGCTTGAAGTTTACTTACATATTCTGCCATCTTCCTGAAGGAATAAATCCAAGAGGAAAAATGAATACTTATTGTATTCCGGACAAAGACAACACAGTAAGATAGTTATTGTCAGGCATTAAGAAATTGCAAATTCATTTATTACTTCCTTTTCAGCTTAGTGGGTAGTTGAGGGAGGTTAAGGGGGTGAGTTGGAAAGTTCTGAATTAAATCCTAAAATTCATAGGATTTTGGATTCTGAGCTAGAATGAACCTTAAGAGATCATCCAATCTATATCTGACATACCCTTTTGCTCACCATGTCCCCAAGAAGTGATCATGCAGATAGAATCATCTCTTTTTCACAGAAGAGGAAAAAGATCCAGATAAAGTGACATGTGAATCTCTCAACTCTGAGTTTTCCTCTCTGTCTACCTATAGTTTGTGGGAAAGGCCAAATGAATAAACTGAGTCCAGAGAGATTACAAATGGCAAAGCTAGGATTCAAATCAAGGTTCTCTAGTTTCAAAACCAGTACTTCATCATGCTATCTTCCAATGGAAACCTTGAACTTTGCCCTGAGAAACCATGAGTTTTCATTTCATCTGGTCCCAGACATGCCTCTTTCTAACCAACTACACCATGTCACCTCTGAACCCACAATTTTCTCTACACCGTTTCAAGTTCCTTTTATGTGGTGACTTCTCTCATTAGAATATAAGCTTGTTGACAGCTGGATAGTCTTATATTTTAGAACAGTGCCTGAGCTGTACTAAGCCCTTAATAACTGATTTATCTATGTCTTTATATGATTTTTAAAAATCTAGCTATCTAGCTTATCATCTATCTTAATCCATACTGAGACATTGCCCAAAGAAGATAACAAAATATTGGGATACAGCACATGGCCATAAGCATATATGGTCAGAAAAAGAGGAAATGGTAAAGGTCAAGAAGGAGAGAGTTGAAAATTGAAGGAGGAACTTGGTGTCTTGGGTAATTTTTCATGGGACTTTCTTTGACATCAATTAAAACAATGATTACTAAGAAAAAGTACCTTGTATAACAACTAAAATCACTTCAGCAAGTCACTTTATCAGTTAAGATTTGGTATGCATTATATAACATCCAAGATTGACCTGAAGGTTAACTGGGACTTTATGAGGTAACCTGAACACTTTGACACTTAATGGCCAAGTCTTCTCTGGATAATGTTCCGTTCTGCAAATATAGATTTCATTCCTTCTTTGGGCTTAGCACTATAATCGGTCCTGGAAGGTCATGGTGAAATACAAGACCAACAAAATCCTCCATGGTTCCTGCCCTCAAGCCGTTTACAATCATATAGGGAAGATAATACATACATCTCATAAAAATTAATATTGGCTAGTATATCATTGTTTCCCATTTGACCTGGGAAAGGTCAAACACGGGTACATAAGACATCTATTGAAGAAGAAATCATATCTGGCAGGGGACATTAGGAGAGATTTTATGGAGGATATGTCACCTGAACTAGTCCAGGAAAGAAGAAAAATGATTTTAATAGGCAGGGCAAGATAGAGGGGAGTGGAAGAGGAATAATCCATTCCAGGAATAGAGATATCTCTAAATGCATAGAGGTGAAGGTGGTGACTAACTATGGACATTTGCTGACTTATGGTGGTCATTTCCCCGCTGTGGAACCATTTTCATGCAACTTCTTTAAGAAAGTCCAGACATGTTACCACTTACTTAGGAACTTGGTCAACATAGTTTAAGACTATAATTAGGAATTCTAGTAACTATGGCAAATGAATGGAGGTGAGGGACTCATTCCTCACAAAGTTTGGAATGAGCTATGGTGAGGGAAGGGAGACAAGGGGGTACTGGGTTACTCAAAATTCAATCATTTCCTGGGATAGTTTATTCACTCATATTTTTGGGGGGTCATATTCAAGACATACAACTGAGGAACAGTGGTCTCCAGACCACCATTAGAAGGAAGTATAAGTCTTCTCCAAAAGTCAACATCTAGAAAAAAATAAATCTCATAACCCAACCCAAGTTACAATTCTGGTAGGGCTGAGGCAGTAAAGCTAAAACATTCTGGCATTTTGGAACCTCCTTAATGAAGCTTCTTCCTATTTTCACAGTAGATACTTCTTCCAAGACTATCTCCTAAGTATACAGAGAAGTAGAAAACTGTCTCCATGGGAGTTTCCCCACTAACTAATCAAAAATCTTTTAGGCATTAAAGCAAGCATGAAAAGAATGAAAAAGAAATTGAATCTAAGCCATTTGCTAAGATCACACAGCATTTTCCAGGATTAAATCTTAGTTCCCTTACTAATCCTTATTCAACTGACATCATAGGATAGTTATGAAGGAAAAGGCTTAAAACATGACAGATTTTAATTATGGTTTATTTTCCTTAGTTTCCCAAATGAGATTGTGGGAGGGTATTCTATTTTTAGAATAGATTGATTAGATACAGACTTGAAGAGAAATGATGAGGACCCTGTCTTATAAAGAGCTATGGTATAAACAAAGGCTAGGGGAAGCCCAAATATCAGGCTCTCAGGAGGTCTTATATTCCATTAAAATACTAGAGTGGGAGGGGTTGAGGTGGGAATTATCTGAATCTAGCATTTGTCTGCTTCAAAAAATCCTCCTCTGGAATAACATATTATCTTTTTCTTTTTTTTTAAGATATGTCTTTCCAAGGCTACCAGTGATCTTTCACTGGTAAATCCAACCATACTATAAGTTGGGGTGTGTTCCTGGATACTATATGCTCAATTTATCTAAAACTACACATGCACACAAATTTATTGCTTATTTTTAACATTGATTTTTAAAAAAACAAATTGAGTTCTAAATTCTCCCTCCAATCTTTCCCCAACTCACTGAGAAGGCAAGCAATATGATAACAATTATATATGTGAAATTGTTGAGGTATCAATACATAGGTATTGTGTTGTTGCCTCTGAAAGAATTCAAGCTCAGTAAGTCTCCAAACCAGTTAAAGGCATTTTAATAAGATTTACATACTCAGTGGGCAGGCCAAGCTTCCTAAAGGAATCAGCATCCCAGCAAAGCAAGACAAGGATTTTTGTAGGTGCTGATTACATCGCAAGGTATATACATTTTAAGTTTAGGAGGAGTTTGCTAAGATGGGAAAATCCTAAAGCCTTAGTGGATCTGTGTATGGGGTTACTCAGAATAAAGAAAAGTCCACTTGGAGGGGTATTAAGGTATGGTGATGATATTATAACTAACATAGATTCATCCAAGGATACAAATTGGGAAACAACCCCAAGTGCCATGTTGAGGAATAGATTTATTGAGGTTTGCAGTCCATTGTCCTGTTCTAGATCCCATTAGTGCTACTTTCTTATTGGCTGAATTCTGTATTTTGTGGTAACTGTCATGTGGTCACCTGGTGAAGTATATTTACAGAATATATTGATGTGCTCATTGTTCTAGTGAGACCCATAATCAATGATTTCTGCGGAGTTCTGGGATGGGGAGCAGGTTTACAACACTGGGGAGGGCAACAATTAGAATTCCCATCAAAGTTGTGAAAAACATTTTCGTATTAGCAATGTTACCAAAAAAAGCAAGAAAAATATTATATTTCAGACTGCATTCATATTTCATTATTTCTCTCTCTTGAGGTAGAAGAAGCTATGTGATAATTCTTAACTACAATATGATTTCTACTTAATTTTATGGTCTTATTTTATATTAATCTAAAGTAAGGCTGATGACTTTGCATAGACCTGCCTCACTTTAATCCAATTCCCTTGTAGTTCATGATATCACTCCCTGAAGTCATGATTCTCTTAGGACAAAGAGCAGCTGCCAAGTTGATATTTCTGGACATAAATCTGGGTTTATACTCTTGTAATTAAATTGGTCTATTCCTCATGTACAAAGTTTCATCTGGAATGGAGAGGAATAGAATACAATCGTTTATGTAGGTCTTACTATGTACCATGTACTGGGCTAATATCTCATTTGATTCTCATAACCACTCTAGAAGTGGGTGCTGTTATTATTCCAATTTTACAATTGAGGAAATTAAGACAAATAGTAACTATCTCAGGATCATACAACTTCTAAGTATTGGAGGTTGCATTTGAATTCAAGTTTTCCTGCCTCTATAGCTAGTACTTAGTCCACTCTGCCACCTAGAAGCATGATAATAATGACAATAATGATAATGATAGCTATCATTTATAGAGCTAAGTCATATATATGTATGTATATCTGCATGTATATATATCTTCCTCATTTTTCCATAAGGGATCCTCCATGTACTCCTTCATTTCTGCCTTATTGAATTCCTAGCTATCTTCAAAGTATAGTTTATGTGCCAATGCCTGAAAGTGACATTTTCTGATTACCCCCCAATAATGAGCATTCTCTTGAACACATGTCACATATTGTATCCCCCTATAGAAAGTAAGATCCTTAAAGATAGAGATTGTTTTGATTTTGGCTTTGTATCTCCTATAATTAGCACAATGGCACCTAGTTAGCATTTAATAAATGAATTGAATTGCATCTTTTTCTTTCTGTTCCCTAATTATTTATCTCAACACATTGTCATATATATAAATTCAGGCATTAATATTAAAATGTAAAATTTTTTATTGCTATTCTGTCTCCAGATTTATGATATATTGGAAAGCATATTACAGACATGCAAAAAAAATATTGAGAGAAGTTTAATTATTTATTTATACATTTTAGTATTGGGCCTGTATCCCCTTTATCCAGTCTGATATACTGTTTTAGCCTCAGGACTTGGAGTTTTTCAGGTATAACTATTAATTCTATCCTCCCTTTTATCCAAAAGCTATTTCCTTTCTTTCCTTCAATCATTTTTAGACACTGCAGCTGCTTCACAAACTCAGTTTCACTTCTTTGGCTGCGATTTACCTTACAACTATACCCCTTACACAATTTCTTCCTTTAGTGAAAGAAGTGATTCTGAAGGACAGCTGCCATATTGTCAGGATCTCATTACTTCTCACCTGCACTATTTATTGTCAAGACTTCTCACTGGTTTTCCTTGAATTTTTTTCCTCCTTTCAATTCATCCTTCTTCACATAATTGCCAAGGTGAAAGCCATTTCCAGTCATCCTGATCTATATTTTGCCATTGGGCCCAGATGGCTCTGAAGGAAAAAGTAAGGCTTGGTGACTTTGCAAAATCCTGACTCATGTTAATCTAATTCCCTTGCAGGTCATGACTTCACTTCCCTGATGCCATGGTTCTCTTAGGACAAACAGCAGCTGCCAAATTGATGTTTCTGGCACATGAATCTGACCATCTCCCTTTCCTCTTTACTCAAGAAGTTCATTACTTCTATGATATTCATACATTTAAAGACCTTTTCTGGTTTAATCACATATTACTTTTGACAGAAAAATTAATATTAGATGTGACATTTCCTGCCACTCCCTCATAATGGGGTCTCATAATGATCCTTGGATTGTCAAAATTACAAAAATATCCATGTATTACTAAAACTGTTCATTACGTTATTCTGAACCACCCTACTTCCCTTCTCTAAGACCTTTCCTTGTAAACAAACCCTCCTGGAACCAGAAACTTTCCAAAATAGCTTTTGATGTCTTCACCCTCTTCAGTTGAGATTCCTGGTATGAAGGGCAAAAAGCCCCAGAACAAACTGATTTTCCTTTCTCAGATTGCTGAGGCGGGGTGGGGTGGGGTGGGGTAGTGTCTCACAATCAGGCCTTGCTAGTTAATGTGAGCCTCCTTCCACTTTTCTACTAAAAGTCTAAGAATCTTTCCAGTAAGTCTTCCTGTGGGACATTCCCCAGGGAGGCGGGTTTGCTTCCTTGTTATCTCTATTAAAGATGCTTGCTTTATTCTCCCACTTATGAGTTTGATTTATTTCAGGACTTAATACTTCCCCTATACACTCTGTTCCAGAAAAATTGGCTGACTTGCTTTTCTGACATGCCTTCATTTTCCATCTCTGAGCTTTTGCAATGAAAGCCCTCATGTCCTTAAAGGCTCAGCTCAAATAATAACTACCACCAGGAAACTTTTTTAATTCTCCCAAGTTGTCAGTACTTCCCCTTTTCTTCTAAATTAGATTGTATTTATTTTGTAGGACTCTACTTTTTTTAATTGTGTACTTGTTTTTTGCCCACTGTTCTTCCTGTCCTCCCTTCTCCACCCTACTAGACTGTAATTTTTTTGAAGATTTACTGAAGAAATGGGTGAGAGTCATGGAAAACTGCACAGGTGGAAAGGTTGCAACCTATACGGATATAGAGAGCATACTCAACAGTGCATCAGCAATCTATTAACAGAAAATATTTAAAAGTATTAATTTCTTGACTAAGAGAACTGTATTTGTGTATGTTTTAGTATTACATGAGCTAAATACATCACAAATTATTTTCTGAATTGAAAGATTAAGGCATGAAGTGGACAGAAAAGTCTGGAAAATCCTGCTTACTTGGTATTTAAAACTCCATAGACTGGTTCTTTTCTACCTTTCCAGTCTTTGCTTTGGTTATCTATTTTGTGCCACAGTGTCTTATTGTTCTTCATGCCTGCAATGAATTTCCTCCTCATCACCATCTATTAGTTTACTTGGCTTCCTTTTAAGACTCAACTTAAATCCTACCTTCTGAGATTTTTTTAAAAAAATGTATTAAAGTTTTATATTTTTTAATTAACAGAAATTTATTTTCTCTTCCTCCTACCCCCATCCCTTTGGTAATAAAAGAAAAGGAAAACAAATATGCAGCCAAGCAAAACAAATTCCCTCGTTAGCCATGTTAAAAAAAACTATCATCTCATTCTGACTTTGAATCCTTCTTGTCCCTATCAGGAGGTAAATAGCATGCTTAATCTGTAATCCTCTGGAATTATTTATGGTTATTGCTTAGATCAAATTTCTTTTCAGTTTTTAAAGATGTTTGTCTGTACATTGTTATTATTACATAAATTGTTCTCCAGGTTCTTCTTATTTCATCATTCTTCACCAAGCCAATAAAAGTCTTTATTATTATTTTTTTATAATATTGATGTTACAATATAAATTGTTCTGCTTCTGCTCATTTCATTTTGCTCTAGTTCATATGAGTTTTACACTCTCTCTCTAAAATCATTTATTTATTCATTCCAGCATATTCATGTACCACAATGTTTATCCATTTCCCAACTAGTGGGCACCTCCCTTTGAGTCCAGTTTTGTGTTTTTTTTTTTTTTTTTTGTCACCACCAAAAAAACAGATAGTAATTTTGTATTTAAGCATCTTTGTATTTATGTAGTGTGTGTGTGTGTGTGTGTGTGTGTGTGTGTGTGTGTATAAAATCATTTCTTCTTTCTCTGATCTCTTTTGGGTATAAGATTGGCAGTGGTATAGTTGGGTCAAAAAGCATGCATTATTTAGTAACTTTTTTGCATATAATTCCAAATTGCTTTCCAAGAGGTCTAATGACAATGTATCAATGTGCCTATTTTCTATAGCCCCTATAACACTTGTAATTTTCTTTTCTTTACTTTTTTAGTTATTTAAATCAATCTAGTATGTATAAAATAAAATAGAAAACAGAATTGCTTTAATTTTTATTTCTCTATTAGTGTCATGAAGCATTTAAAAATATAGCTATATATGATTTCTTCTTTTGAAAACTACCTTTTAATAGATTTAGACCATGTATTAGTTGGTAAATGACTTTTATTCTTACAAATTCAGATATGCTACTTATATATCTTATCAGAACCTTTATCATAAACCTTTATCAGAAAAGCTCACTGCAAAATTGTAGTTAAATATAATGTAAATAAGAATATAATACCACATAAAGGAAAGATGAGTGTTCCTGACCTTAGTCCTTTATCTAGTGAAGCATTTATCTGTCCCAAGAAGAGCATGAGACTGTTCAAATTGTTTGCCAAAATTTTGGTAGCGTGCATTCTAGTATTCCTTTATTGACCAAACTAGTAACCATATAATAAAGGGAAATGAGACATCTCTGATCAAACCGTGCTGGTCTTTGTGATCATACTATATCCTGGAATTTGTCCAAAATTAAAGATAGCGATTACTGGCCTATAATTTACAGATTCTATTTTCTTACCTGTTTTGAAAATTAGAATACCATTAATTCTTCTCCAACTCATGATAGAGCATAGAATGTTTACCATGATTTTTTAAAAATAGATATAACTCAACTATACCTGTCAGGTCTTATAGGGCCCTGTAATATGATTGATTTGAATCTGATGGTTTGACATCATTATGGGCAGCTTTTGTTTTTCTCTTCATGTATCTTGAGTTTCAGTTCCCTATTAGTTATTTTTCTTTAGCATTTTCTGAGTAAGAGATTATTTTCACTGACACCAAAAAACCTCCAAAAGTAAAATAAAACTAAAGTAGTTCTAAATTTTTTTTTAATTTTCTATCATCAGTCAATAACACCACATCTACTTTGAGAAATAACACTGTGCTATTTTTGACCCTCTTCCCATCTCCCTTCCTACTAGGAAAAAAAATACCCCATGTCTATTTTTGTAATCTTAAACCATCAGTCTTCTGGTAAATGCTTACCAACTGACCCCCACCCCCACCATGCTGGTGAAATACTTTTAAGCATAATTTGCATTCTTAAGATTTTCTTCTCTACTTAAGTCTAGAGATCAACCAAACAATAAATCAGATCTGATTTGTTGTGTTTGCTAATTTCTGAAGAATAAATGCTCACACTGAAAATTTAATAATCTATTTTTGGAATAAATCAGTATATTCCTATCTGTAGTTTACCTCATTCTATATTACTTAACTCTTGCTTCCATCTTCTGTATGTAATTGGAATTGCACAGAGGATGACCCAAAATTCCTTGCCTGTTTTTGGCTGGCTACATATGTGTGATTCAGTATAGGAGTCTGGCACTTTGAGATGATGAAACAATCCACTAATTGTGGTTGTTGAGCAGAAAGAGCTGGTAAATCAATTAATCTATAAGAGAGGCAGAGAGAGACAGACAGAGACACAGAGAAACAGAGATAGACAGAGAAAGAGAGAAAGACACAAAGAAATAGAGAGAGACCAAGGCAGACAGACAGAAAGACAAAGAGACAAAGGAGAGAGAGAGAGAGAGAGAGAGAGAGAGACAGAGAGAGAGACAGAGAGACAGAGACAGAGAGAGACAGAGAGAGAGACAGAGAGAGACAGAGAAACACAGACAGAGAGAGAGACACAGAAAGACAAAGAGAGAGACAGAGAAACACAGAAAGACAGAGAGAGACAGAAACACAGAAAGACAGAGAGAGAGACAGAGAGAGACAGAGAAACACAGAAAGACAGAGAGAGAGACACAGAAAGACAAAGAGAGAGACAGAGAGACACACAGAGAGAGAGACAGAGACAGAGAGACACAGACAGAGAGAGACAGAGACAGAGACAGAGAGAGAGAGAGACAGAGAGAGAGAGAGAGAGAGACAGAGAGAGAGAGAGACAGAGAGAGAGAGAGAGACAAACAGAGAGAGACAGAGAGAGAGAGAGAGAGAGAGAGAGAGAGAGAGAGAGAGAGAGAGAGTGCATGATAATCAAGTAACTTAGATTTCCATTGAGAGCTGGCCCTTTTCTATCCCAGCTTCAGGGATAGCTTGCATACTGGCTTCTAGCTGTCTCTTTTTGCTTCATATTTCCTTTCTAGAGTAGGAGATTGAAAATCAATACTAAAATTGTCACATGAAAGCTCAGAGTCTGCCTTGTGAATCTGAAAGGCCCTGGCTCAGTTGCTCAGAGCTGACTGGCAACAAAAGGAATGAATCTCCAAAATCTTGAAGGAGAGTCACCAATAAGATGATGAGATCAAGCTCTTGTCTGACATCTATTGTGAAGGTGATAGTGTAGAGCTGAGGTAAAATGTAAAATGTCTAATAACAATCCCACAGAATACTTCATGTTCAGGTAGTTTTAAATATCAGACTGTCTCTTGTACTGAATCTGATCAGGCTGCATATGGGAAGCCAAAGCAAATGTGCCCCTTAATAGAAAAGGGTAGGAGAAATAATTTTGCTCCTTGGACCTAGTAGAAGATTATTATTTTTAGGTGTACATGTTTTTCAAAAATACAAGTTGATTAATGAGCTCCTTTAACATTCTCTTTAGACAACTCCCCCTTTTCCTTTTTGCTGAAATTACTTTTCTTTGTTTCTTCAGAATTTTATTTTTGAGATTTCATTTCTCTTAGGTGGATTTTCCTTATGGGATTTTAGGTCTTGGGGTCTATCCTATTTCTAAAACCTTTAGAAACTGTTCTTCCTAAATCCGAAGTGCACACTGAACTATACCCTACTTTTCTCTCATTCATTAATACAAACCCTAAAATGAAATAATCATTCTCCCATTTTCTATTTTAGCAGCTAATTCCTCCTAATTGAGGAGAATCAATTCTAGAAAATCAGTTTTCTTTGTTGCTTCCTCTAGCCTTTGTAGGATAAAAGTCAATTACTAGCTACTCTGCTTTTGGCAGAGAAGATTCTAGAGGATGTTTAAATATTTAACAAATTCTATTATTATTATGTTGTGCCAGACTTTGATCTGGTTCCTTAGCTCTTTAGTATTTTTTTCTTCCTATTCAAGTTATATGATCTAATGGCAGTCTTGCTTCTACTTCTGCCTTTGGATCTTCATCTATATGTTTGATATTACATGTATTCCTTCCAGACTCAAATTTCTTCACTTAACTATGTATAATTAATCTACATTGTATTTCCCACTCACAACTCCTTTACTTATAGTGACATGGGAACATATGTACCCTTTGAGAGTACATTCTAAGTATATATTCTATCCTGCTAGTGATGCTTATAAAAGTTAATATGCCTCATATTTTTTATATTAAAGCTTTTTTATTTTCAAGACATATGCATAGATAATTTTCAATATTCACCCTTGCAAAACCTTGTGCCCCATATTTTTTCCTCCTTTCCCCCATCCTTCCCCTAGAAGGCAAATAATCTATTAATCATGTGCAATTCTTCTATACATATTTCCACAATTATCATATTGCACAAGAAAAATCAGAAGGAAAAAATGAGAAAGAAAACTTGCTTTGCTTATTATCCATAATTGGTGAATTTGTATATAAACATCAGAGACCACAGATTTTATTGCTGACTCTTTTTTAAAATTTTATGAATTCCTGGGGATCTCTACTACTATATTTTGTACATTCTAACCACTTTCTAAGACCTCTAGCTAGTTTAGGAAATTTCTTAGGAAATTATCTTCTTCCTTCTTATTTTTTTCTTTCTTTTTTAAAAAAATTATTTTACTTTGAGTTTAAAATTTTTTTCTCTCTACCTTTTCTACTAAGGCAGCAAGAAATTCTGAATTCATATATGAAAGCGTATATCTGCCTAGGCCATGTTCCCTCTCCCCCCACCCCAAGAAAAAAAAATAAAGAAAGAAAGAAAAGAAAAGAAAAAGAAAGAGAAAAAATGTTTAAATTTATATCTATCAGTTCTCTTTTTGCAGGTGGATAGAATTTTCCATCAATCCTTTTGAATTGTGGTGATTAGAATTGTATTGATCAGTTACTAAGTTTTTCAGAGCTAATTAACTTTTCAACATCTCTATTAATGTGATAATTGGTTTCCTGGCTCTCCTCAGTTCACTTTGCATCCATTCATCTATCTTCCCATATTTTTCTGAAACCACCCCCTTCATGATTTCTTATAGCACAATAATATTCTATCACATCCATATACCATAACTTGTGCAGTCATTCCCCAATAATAAATATCCCCTAAGTTTCCAATTATTTGCCACAAGAAAAAAAATTTTTATACACATGGATCATTTTTCTTTGATCCCTTTAAGGTAAAGACCTAGTAGTGGCATTATTGAATCAAAGGACATTTATAATTTTATAGCTCTTTGAGAATGGCTCTAAATTGCTCTCCAGAATGGTTGTACTAATTTATAGCTCTACTACTAGTGATTAGTATATCTATTTTTCCACATCCCCTCCAGCATTTGTCTTTGTTGTTTTCTAATTACTTAATCAACCTGATAGGTATGAGGTGGTACCTCAGAGATGTTTAATTTTTATTCCTCTAATTATTAGTGATTCAGAACATTTTTTCTTATTTTTTTTGATAGCTTTGATTTCTTTGTCTGAAAATTGCCTATTCAAATCTTTGACCATTTATCTCCATTTAGATGGAGAATGGTTCTTATTTTTATAAATTTGTCTCAATTCTTCATATATTTGAGAAATAAAACCTTTATTAGTAAAACTTATTATAATTCCTCCCCTCTCCATTTCCTACTTTTATTATAATTTTGACTGCATTAGTTTTGTTTGTGCAAAAGCTTTTAGCTTTAAGTAATCAACATTATCCATTTTAATTCTCAAAAAGCTTTCTATCTCTTATTTGGTTATAGAATTTTTTCTTATTCCTAAATCTGACAAATAAGCTAATTTGTGCTCTCCTAATTTGCCCATGGTGTCACCCTTCTATTCTAAATCATGTACCCCTTTTGACCTTATATATGATTATAGCATGAGATATTGTATATGTAGTCTCTGCAAAACCACTTTCCAATTTTCCTAAGAGTTTTTGAACCAGTGGTTGGGCTCTTTGAGTTCATCAGATATGATGTCATTATTAATGTGGTCATTTATTTCTGTATATTGTATACCTAATCTAGTACATTGATGAGCCACTCAGATGTACACATGTCTTGTCTTGGGACAGCATACTGAATATTGCTCCTTTTTATGTTCTATGTCCTCTTCTAGCTTATCTAGTTGTTTTTTGTCCCCAGTGAAAAGTACAATATTGCAGTATTGATTAATATTCCTTTGTAGGTGATTTATGTTTTTCATCTGACTGCTTGGTTTTTTTCTTCTTCTTAACAATTATAATGTTGGAGTTTAAGTATAAATAAACACTTAAGTATGAATGTTGAGTTTTGGACTTGGACTTATTCCTTTTAGGATTCCTACTGATGATATTAAATTGAATTTAAGTTGTTTTTTTACTTCTTCTGGAAATTTTTAAAATCAATTTTCTGGAGTATTCAAATACAATTATGCTCTTTCCTAAATCCACTTTCATTAAAAAAAAATATTTTAGATATAGAGTAGCCTTTAGGTTGCTCTATCATGACCCTATTCTGTAGGAGCATCATTTAATTCTGTATGTTTTTCATTTTTTAAAAAAGATAATTCAGTCTTTTTTTTTTAACTTTTTTTTTTTGGGTTGTGTGTTTCTTCCAACTGATCTGTATTAATAGTAATTCTGTTTTTACCAGAATAAGTATGTTGTTGATTTAATTTTTTTCTTTTTAGTTTTCTATTTTTAATTACATGTTAATCATTCCTTCCTGATTTCCTCCTGTTTTTTTTTTTTTTTAAACATCTTTTAATTATGGATACCTCCCAGATATTTATTTTCTTCAAGAATTTCTTTTAGTTAGTCTTGTGATCTTCTTACTAATACTAATTATTGTTTAATTTCCTTGAATGTGTCCTTTAGCTATCTGGGATCTCCCTTGATAATATTTCACATGGTTTCTTTTTCTATCTTTGTTGCTTCTGGAACTTCAAGTAGACTTAATTACTTTGTTGTTGTTGTTGTTGTTGTTGTTGTTGTTGTTGTTGTTGTTGTGCTTTTTTTATGTTTTAATTGATTTTCGTTTTCTAATTTTTTAGCCTTATTTTCTGCTTTTTTATATTTATTTATTTATTTGTTTGTTTTTGTGTGGAGAAATAGGCTAGAAGCCTGACTCCTTTATAAACATTCTTCCAGTATTAAGTGAAAAACCTTTTTTTGTAGATTTCTAAACATGTTACAACAACTACAATAAAAGCAAATCATTTTAGGAGATCATTCAAGGCCCTAAAAATAAGCCAATGGAAAAGTTATGAGCCTTTGATGTTTGTGGATTTCATTTCTATATTTGTTTATTACTTGTTACTTCTGTCACTCTGATCATTCTTTGGACTTCAATTTCCCAATGTGTAAAATGAAAAATTGACTTTATGATCTCAAAGGATTTTATCAAATCGATGACTAACCATGATCTTTCATAAAAAAAGTGGAATGAACAAGGTTTTAGTTGGTTAACAAAAATTTTCTAAGCTCCTACTCTGGACGAGAAACCTTATCTTGCAGAGAGAACTATTATATTTAAAAGAAGAAAATCACCACATTTTGGCACCCTGAATGTGGGGCTAACATCCCTCAGTGGATTTCAATGGAAAAGCTCCGATCCTGATCAAATGAAAAAGCCTCTGAGCCTGATCCTGTGGAAAAGTCTTCTTGACCCAGAAATTAGGGTGAGTGCAACAAAGAAATTTTGTTAAAAGAGTTAAAGTAGAATATCATCTAAGATGGGACAGATGTTTAGAAAACAGCCTTCTGTTTCTGTTCAAGGAAAATGTTTATAGAGCATTCAAGGAAAATGTTCAGAGACCATTGCTAGATTTATAAAAAATCAAGGTTTAATTATAACCTGGGAACATGTCATTGATCTTTTAAAAACTGTACAACACACATCTCCTTGATTCTCTACAGAAAAAGATTTGGATCCAAATGAGTGGAAGTATGTGGGAGAACAGCTAGGTGAATTCTACAATTCTCATCCAAACTCAATTTCTAAAAATATACTTTATACATACAATTTAATACAATTGGCCATAAGAAATTATTTAAGTGTTAGAATGAAGAAAAAGAAAGTGCAGGAGGGAGAGGTGCCAACTATACTAGGTGAAAAGGAGCAAGAATCAGATAACAATGGAGTTAAGTACAATTCTGAGTATGATATTTCACAGCAGGAGGAATTAGGTCATTCCACATTTCATGACCCTCCCCCCTCAATTAACCCTTCCTGGGTGGAGGAAGAAGGGAGAGGGAGAGAGGCAGCTTCTCCTGTAAAGCAGAATATGGCAAGATTAGAAGAGGCATTAATTAAAACAAAAAATGAAGCAGAAGATATATCTGATTTTACAAAAATCTATATCCTATGATTGAAAAGCTTGCCTCTTCAGGTCAAAAAGAGAGAAAATACACTCCTTTTAATTTGAAAAAAATTAAAGATTTGAAAAAGGGTTGCACTCTTTATGGGGCTACATCCTCTTATGTTAAGATGTTACTAGATAATTTGTCTTATGAAATCTTAATCCCGAATGACTGGAAATACATAGCCAGAACATGTCTAGAGTCAGGAAAATTTATTGTGGCTTTCGGAGTATCATGAATTATGTAGGATTCAAGCCCAACGCAATAGGCAAATAGGAGCTATTGGACAAATCACTTTTGACCAACTAGCTGGTGAAAGTCAGTATGCAGAGAGTTCAGAACAGATTTACTATCCCATAACAGTGTATGAGCAAATTTCTAAGGCTGCAATAAAAGCTTGGAATTCTCTCCCTGGACAGCAAGATGGAAGTAAAGCTTTTACAAAAATAGAGCAAGGTCCCAAGGAACCTTTTGCAGATTTTGTGGGATGTTTGCAAACAGATGTAATAAGAACCATTGGAGACAATGCAGCAACAGAAATAATGACTAGACATTTGGCTAAGGAAAATGCTAATGAGGTTTGTAAAAGAATTATATGGGGGCTAGACAAAAATGCTCCTTTGGAGGAGATCATAAGACGCTGTGCCACAGTGGGCAGAAATGCTTATTATGCCCAGACTATGATGAACATGGAAAGACAAGGTCCTTCTTGGCAGAGGAATTCTAGAGAAACTCGTCGATGTTTTCAGTGTGGAAAAGTTGGACATTTGAGAGCTCAATGTAGATATGGAGATAGAATGAGAAGACAGAGTGACAGAATGAAACCCAAAACCCCATGTCCAAAATGTAACCGAGGCTTTCACTGGGCCTCTGAATGTAGGTTGACCCAGAGGAATGAGAGGCAGGACCCAGCTCCAAAGTATCCATCAAAGGATAGATGGGGCATGATAGCAGCTGAGGTTACACCCAGAGAGACTTTAGAAATTTAGGACTTGTGTCATCAACCAACAGAAAAGTCATTAGGATTACAGTTGGGAAGAATACAGGCCTTTTAAGACAACAAGACAATATCCAGTGCAAACAGCTCCAATGTAATCACCAGATGATGAGGAGAAATTCCAAAAGTGGTAAATAGAAGGGAATTAAATAGGTTAACTGCTTGGGGAAGAGGATCTGCTTATATTTCCACAGGTGGAGAAGGAATCAGATGGTTGACAATAAGACTGTCAAAAGAACTATAAAATCTTCAGCTTTCAGTTCCTGAAAAACCAGCAACAATCATTGGATTTCCTGAGATGAAATAGAAAAAGAGAAAAACTTCAAAACAAAAGAGAATTAAGAAGCATCTGACACTGAAAGAGCATGGCTGACAATGAGACTGTTAAAAGGACTCTTAAAATCTTCAGGAATCATTGGATTTCCTAACACAAGATGAGACTGTTTTAGTTCTTGAAAAACCAGCAAGAATCATTGGATTTCTTGAGATGAAAAATTGTTGATGAGACTATTGCAGTACTTCAGAGCTTACAGGAACTATTGGATTCCTGGCACATGAACTAATGGATAATGGATTCCTTTTGGACTATTTCTAGGACTTATGGACATGTATAAATTTTCATGTTGATTCATGTTATTTGTTACATTACTACTAGCCTGTGTTATATTGCTATGTGCTTATGTAAATTATGTGTAATGCCTCCCATATTAATGGATTTATGTATATGTATATCTGTTTCAAAGTTCTGGCCCATACTGATGGATTTATGTGTACTTGTTTCAAGTGAGCCCCTTCAGAAATCTGCTAATCTGATATGATTTCCTATTTCCTTTAGTGTTTTCATCTCCCTTCTTGAGGTGTCAGGGAAGGCGTGATCACCTTTTTTGGGGGGTTCTCACCTCCTTGAGAAGTCAGGGAGGTTATGACCACCCTATGTTCTAAAACAAAAGAAAGGGGGAGATGTTGGAATCTTTACAAACTGCTAACTCATTAGAGTTGATAGATTATTGATCTGATCTTACAAGAAGATGTTTTGGGCCAGAACCTGAAACAATGTACTAAGCAGAACTAATTAATACAATGCTTGTGTTTACACCTTTACTCATTGGTTCACAAGTATGGGAGATTCACAAAGTAAACTTTGTAACTTTGTGAATTCACACCTCCCTTGAAGCCTTTAGGGCCAGAGAGCACTAAACACTAGGAATACAAAAAAAGTTATAAAAACATGGTCCCTGTTGTCCTCAAGAAGCCTGAACTCTAGTGAGAAAGATGACACATAAACAATTATAAACAAAAAAGATCTATGTAGCAATTATATTCAAATACAGCAATCACAATATTTTTCAAAACAAGTTCATAGATTCTAAGTTAAACACTTGGTTTTAATGAGTCTTTCCCTGAATTTAAACCTCTTTTCACGGACTTTGTACTCAAGTATCTAGTTCATTCAGTCTTAGTAAATATGAGCTCACCTAATTGTTCTTGGATCCCTGGACAAGAAAAATTTTATTATGTATCCTAAAATCATTCTTCTAGGCTTCCAATCCTTCCAAAGCCCCCTAACATTTCAATTTCCTCCATGTCTTTATTATTTGTCTTTTTTTTTCTTTTCTCTTTCACTGACAATTAAACTATACCTCGTAATAATTTGTTCAGTTGTTTTAGTCATATCTGACCTTTTGTGATACCATTTGGAATTTTCTTGACAAAGATACTGGAGGGAATGGCCATTTTGTTCTCCAGCTCATTTTGCAGATAAGAAAATGAGGTAAACAGGATTAAGTGACTTGCCCAGGGTCGCCATAGATAGTGTCTGAGGCTGGATTTGAATTCTGGAAAATGGGTCTTCACGACTCTAGGGCCAGCACTCTACACATTATGGTGTCACCTAGAGGTCTCAACAAATAAGTAAAAGCAACAAAATAAATCAATACATTATCCATGTTTATATCTTAAAATATAGGCTTCATTCCCCATTGAGAATTCCCTAATGGGAACCATTTCTTTACTGATGAGAAAGGCATATTTCGGCATAATATTTCATTTATTTTGTTTGTAGCTTATTTACACATAGCTATTTATCTTCATGTTGTCTTCCCCATTAGACTGTGAACTTCTTAAAAGCTTTTAAAAGTTTTATATCTCTCTCACTTGGCACAATATCTGGCACATACTGAATACAATAAATATTTATTGACTGACTGCCTGTGAAATCCTGATTGACTATGGCATTGATCTTAGTTCAAAAATCATTCAGTGTTATTTCACATTATGTTATTGTGCTCTTCATGAATATTATTCTCTTTATTTTGTTTATTTCATTCTGCATTAGATAATATAAGACTTCCCAAGTTTTCCTTGTAATCATAATTTTTATGAAGCACTAATATTCCATTCTATTCATATACCATAATTTGTTCAGTCATTCCATAATCAGGGAGTAGCCAGCTTTTTTCTAATTATTTATTACAAAAAGTACTGCTATACTATTTTTGTATATATGGAAACTTTTCCTCTGTCTTTGACTTCCTTGTGGTAAATATCTAGTAAATACCATGCAGAATGTCAGGAAACAAGAATTTATTAAGTGTCAGGCACTGTATAAACTTCCAGGGATAAAAATATTAACAGAGAGAATGACGATCATTTTTCTCAAAAAGTTTATGTGGGAAGACACATAAAGAGCGTAACAGGGAGCTGAAAAGGGGTAGAGAAAAAGTATTTAGACTACAGCATAGTGGTGAAGTTCAGACACTCAGAACTATAGTCAGGAGGAAATGAAACACAATCAGCTTAGACCCATCCCCCAAATAGAGACCATAGAAAAAATTCACCAAGTAGAGAAAGGTTCACAGTGAGGAAGCCTTATTCACTGGCAGAAGGTCTAGGTTAGAAGACATAGGTCAAGACAGATGAGAAAAGTTCAGGAGAGTCAGAAGCATATTCAGAAGGGAAATATAGTTTTAATGATTTTTCTAGTATAGTTCTAAGTTGTTTTCCAAAAGTGTTGTCTCAGTTCAGAGGCTCATGAAAAAGATTTATTGTGTAAAATGTGTGCCTGTTTTCAACAACACATCCAACATTGTTATCAATTATCTTTGTTCATTTAAATAAAGAATTTTTCTCTTAAAAAAATTACTTTACTCACATATAAATGGTTTGGGTATGTTACTTCATTTTAAAAGTTGTTCTTAATAAAATTATTTACATTTTCTGTAATTTGTTCTTTAATATTTTAATATTTATGTTTTAGGATTATATTATTTAGCTCAATTTAAGTCTTAATTCTTCAAACTGATTATATGTTTTATTCTTTTTTTGTTGTATCATATTCTATCAAGGATTTATTTATGATTTCTATTTTCTAGATTCATTATGAGAATCTTATGTGTAAGCACACGATTAGTTTTTTTTCTTTAAGGTGCTAAGAACTGACAAGTACGTATTTATTACTGATTATACTAATTCAATAACTGCAAAAACTCTATATTTTTCCAAAACTTTGTTTAGCTTGATAAATTCTTTCTTGTTTAGGTTTCTTTTAAATTTGTCAGTGCCTGAAAGGGTCACTTTTAAGATTTAAAGAGTTACCCTGGATTTAGCTTTTTATTCAAATATTTAGCTGCTATGTCATTTAGTGCATATACAGAGGTACATAAATATATGTGTGTGTGTGTGTGTGTGTGTGTGTATATATATATATATATATGTACTTCATATTGCTATTAAGTGACTGTCTATGGGGTCTTTAAACATAATATTATTTCTTTGCTTGTCTCTTAATTATGTTTATTTTTACTGTCGCCTTAACTAAGATCAGGATTGTCACCCCTGTTTTTTAATTCCGTTTAGGCATATTTTACTTTAACTTATCATTTTAAGTCTGGATGAATCTTTATGCTTTATATGTGTTTCTAATAAACAGCACTTTCTTGGGTTTTACTAATAGTTTTCTCTGTTCTAAAGGTGAATTCAGCATACTCAGATTCATAGGAGTGTTCTTTCTCTCTTTTTTTTTCTTCTCTCATACCCTATTATAATGATTCTGCATTTTGACACCCTCACAGAGATAAAAGTAGAGCAATAAAACAAAATAAATCAACACTATTATTTTACAAAATACCAGGGACTGGCCAGTGGTAGTAATAGGTTACAGTTTTCAGAGCATGGATGATGTAGTTTGATTTGCCAATTCACTTATGTGGTTTGGTGAGCCTGTTTCTGGAAATGAATGAAACCATATAATGGAAGGTTATAGACTGATTCAGGGTACACTCAGGATTATGTGACTATTTAGGACTACTTAGGACTGAGATGGTAAAGTGAAGAATATGCTTTTGTTTTGGGGTGGTGTTATATGTGTGTATGCATGTGTTATATTTGTGCTTTTATTTGTAATTTTTTCCAATAAATATGAATGTATAAGAGCTAATGGATGTCAATAGTTAGGTAGATTGCTGTCAGTGACAAATGATACTGGGACAATACTGGGGCTGCCAATTGATATTGAGAGAAAATATACCAGAATAAAAACCCAAACCATTAGCATCTCTTGAGAGAGAAATGTTGCCAGCTGAGTTCTAGGGATCCAACTGCTACTGAAATATGAGTTAGAAAAGCCAATCCAGCTCTTATTACAGATAGTTAGGATTATATAAACTAAATCTTCAATCTTCTGTACCTTTTCTTCACCTTTTCTAATTCAGATTCTGATCAACTGTTCCTTTAAGAAATCTTGGTCTGGGATAATGAGGTAGAGATCCAGTTTTAGGCAGGGATATCTGAATGTGTGATAATTTCTGTATTCCATCATCTTCACCCCTTCCCTTCAACTCTCAGTACTGAAACATTTCTCTCTTGCCACTATCACCCTCTTAGTGTGTGGACATATCCTGGTTCGAGTCTTGCTTGCTCTCACCATCTCCCACTGGGGCTCTCTCTATCCTGGATCAGGCCCCATTTCCTACTTTGGTCCAGGACTGGGATGCTACATGCATTGTCAGACCCTGGTCACTTCTCCAGACTTGGTTGGGGTGGAGAAAGTAAAGATCAAAATATACTGAGGCAGCAGTCCTATTATCTGTATGCTTTTGCTTCCAACAATTCTAGAGTGCAGGAAAGAATATAGGGGTGAGGGTCCTATCACTAATGACCCAAATCCAGAGCTTTTAGTGGTGGTCATCTATTTGTCTGGCTGGAATTACCTCGCTAGTGTTTCCCTTCACTTATCTTTCAGGTTTGTTGACCCTCTTATTTCAATTAGAAGTGAGCCATAGGACACTCTGGACCCCAGTTTCTTCATCTATAAAATGAATTGAGTGAACTAGATGTTCTCAAAGATCTCTTCCAGATCTAAGTCTGTGATCTTTAAGCATTTCCCTGACCAAAACCTGCGGCCCTCTTGGACCTCCCACCAAGTTCCTGTTTCTAGTTCCTTGTAAGAACTTTACCTGGCTTTCTATTTCCTTATTCATCCCACCCAATTGCTTCTCAATTGTTGAAGTTCCTAATGCAAGCGAATTGTTTTCAATAATTGAGACAGCCAATATGCAAAACAGATTTTTTTTTTAGCACATAAAATAGCTAATAACTGCTCATTTTTTCTGTCCTCTCCCTACCATCATTACTAGTAAGAACAAGATTATGGTACCACACCTTCTATTCAGTTTTGTTGTTTTGAAGTGTTTTGAAGTTTGAACTTTCCTCTTAAGAAGATTTTGTCTCTTGTTAAGTGAACACAAAAATTATATTATAAAACAAGTTACAGGAAAATAGTTGTGCGTATTTCAAGTATAAAAGCCTCTTTAAATTTTATTTATGCAAAAGAAAGCCATTAAATAAATAACTCAAACATGTTCTTTACAGCATTGTCTCAGAAATTTTGGAGAAAAACTCAATCTTAATAACTATTTTCTAGCTGATTCTAATACTTTCTAAGCCCAAAGATTAGAATTCTGATACTGATAATGGATAGGCAGCTAAGTGGAACAGTAAATATGGCTGTGGGTCTGAAGTTAGGAAGACCTGAATTTAAGTTTAGTCTCAGATACTTAGTAACAGAGAGGTCCTGGGCAAGCCATTTAACACTGTTTGCTTCAGTTTCCTCATCTGTAAAATGAACTGGAGAAGGGAATGGCAAACTACTCCAGTATCTTTGCTAAAAAAAAACCCCAAATGGGTCACAAAGAGATGAAAATGACAGAACAATAAATAATAGACTTAAAGGAATAAGAAGCTAGCATTTCATAATTCTTATTTTTTTCCATACTTACTGATCTCAAAATAGGGTATATTAGAAGCAGAACATCTGATTGTTGTTTTGATTTGCATTTGCCAATTTGCTGATTTAGAACATTTTTTCATATGACTATAGATGATGGCTTTGACTACTTTGTCTAAGAACTGCTTGTTCTATCCTTTGATCTTTTATTAACTGAGGAATGGCTTTTATTTCTATAATTTTGACTCCATTTTCAAAATGGCTGAAAGATAAATTCTTTTCCAGAGAAACTCATTATAAATTTTTTCCCCACAATGTTGATTATTAACTATGTATTTTACTCCCTTCTATTTCCTTCCCCCTGTTTATCCTGCTGTCTCTCTTTACCTTGTCCATTCTCAAAAGTGTTTTGCTTCTGACTTTTACCTTCACCAAACTGCCCTCCCTTCTATCAGTTCCTCTCCCCCATCTCTTAATTCCTTCCCATTCTACTTTCTCAAATGAGTATCTATATTCTCTCTTTGAGCCAATTCCAAAGAGAGTAAGATTCATATTCCTCCTCCCTGCTTCCCTCATTTCTCCTCCTACTATACAATCTCTTTCAGGCTCCATTTCTGTCAAATAATTTATTCCATTCTATTGCCTCCTTTCCATTTTCCCCAGGGTATTATTCTTTTTCATCCCTTAATTTTTTTAGATAACTATACCATCAAATTAACCCCAAATTTCTGCTGCCTATGCATATTCCTAACTGCCTTAATAATGAGAAAATTTTAGGAGCTATAAATATAATTTTCCAATGTAGGAATATAAATAGTTTAACTTTATTGTATGTCTTATGATTTCTTTTCCCTACTTACCTTTTTATGCTTCTTTTGCATCTTGTATTTGAAAGTCAAATTTTCTATTCAGCTTTGATCTTTTCACTAGGAATGCTTGAAGGTCCTCTATTTCATTGAATACCTATTTTTCTTTTCTTTGAAAGCTTAAACTCAGTTTTTCTGGATAGGTGATTCTTAGTTGTAATCCTAGCTCTTTTCCCCTGAGGAATATCATATACCAAGCTCTCTGATTCTTTAATATAGAAGTTGTTAAATCTTGTGTTGTCCTGATTGTGGTTCACAATATTTGAATTATTTCTTTTTGGCCACTTGCAGCATTTTCTTTTTGATTTGGGTAGTCTGTAATTTGATTGTAATATACCTGGGAGTTTTCATTTTGGGATCTCTTTTGGGAAGTAAGCAGTGGATTCTTTGAATTTCTATTTTACCCTCTGGTTCTAGAATGATGGTCAGCTTTCCTTGATAATTTCTTGAAAGATTATGTCTAAGCTCTTTTTTTAAAATCATGATTTCCATGTAGTCCAATAATTCTTAAATTGTCTCTTTTGGATCTATTTTTTGGGTCAGTTATTTTTTTCCAATGAAATAGTTCACATTTTCCTTCTATTTCTTTCTTTCTTTTTATTTTGATATTTTTTTGATATCACATAGAGTCCTTAGTTTTCACTTCACCAATTCTAACTTTTAAGAAATGATTTTCTTCAGTGAGCTTTTGTACTTTTCCCATTTGCCCAATTTTACTTTTTAAGGAGCTCTTCTTTTTGATGAGTTTCTCTATATCTTTTTGAATTTGGCCAATTCTGTTCTTTTTATTGGATTTTTGTACCTCTTACTACCTAATCTATTTTGATTTTAAGCTATTATTTTCTTCAGTATTTCTTGGGGCCTCCTTTATCAATCTGTTCACCCTTTTTCATGATTACATCCATTTCTCTTCTTAATTTTTAAAAATCCTTTTTGAGTTTTTCCATGGCCCAAGACAAATTCATATTTTTTGGAAGGTTTTGGATGTGGTATTTTGACTTTGTTCCTTCTTCTGATTATGTGTTTTGATTTTCCTTATCATCATAGTAACGTTTTATAGTCAAAATTCTTTTCTGTTGTTTGCACATTTTCCAGACTATTTCTTGACTTTTGACACTATGACATCTTATCTCTCCATCACCTATGTGTCCACTTCCTCCTTAGGCAAGAACTCTGATGCTCTGTGTGTACTTGCCTCTCCTCTCCCAATCTCTTAGGTTCTGCTTCCAAGTGACTGGGGCACTTTGCCAAGATTCAGATTTTTTGTGTTTTCACACATCTGTTTTCAGAGGCAATTCTGGGGATCTATAAGTTTTTGGCCTTTCCAAGGTGGTATGATCTAGAGAGAGGTGTATTTACTACTCTCCTGTACTGTGTACTGATTTGGGAGTGAAAACACACTTTTTTTCAACCCTGGAACTATAACTAGGATCTCTGCTTCCTGCAGCTCAAGCTTTGTTGGGCATTGCCTTGCACCGCAACTAAAACCCAGGACTATGAGCCAGATTCAAGTATAGGCAATGCAACATAACTCTGGCACCTCCGTAAATCCTCTGACTCAATCAACTCTGACTCTGATCCCATGACTGTTTGTGGCCTGAGAAGTCTGGAAACTGCCACTGCTACCACTGATTCAGTCACCTGAGGCTTGCTGAGGCCTTGGCTTGAACTGAGCTCCTCTCTCACCTTGGGACAACAGACCTTTCCTGTCAATCTCCTAAATTTTGGGCTGGAAAAAAGACAGGGAGAATAAGCCCATCATCAAATCAATACAAAAGAACAAACCATCTCTAAGATTTACATATAGCACTTTTACCTTTCTTATCTCTTTATTTCTAGGAGCCCTAAACTCCCATATTATTTTCTTTACTATTCCTATCTTGTTCTGTTTTTTTTTTTTTTTTAATTATAGAAAGCAAACAGGAATCTTTTGGTTAAACTATACTTTATACCACTAAATTTCAAAGTCACCTTATTTTAGAGAAAACAATATGAGTGTTTTCCCATTATGTTCCCACAGCCCATTATGTTCTTGTTTTCATCTGATGGGGATTCAGATCAACATTTCTTTTCCTTCTTCACAATACTTGGGTCCTAGGGCCTATCTTGCCCGAAAAAGAATTTAAGGTATGTCTTAAAGGCCAGTACTCTTTCAGTTTTAAAGTTGGGTGTGAAACGAGACACTTGCTAGTTATTGAATACTTAACAAAAAGAAGCTTACTTTCCCTTAACAGAGGAAGAATAAGTGACAAAACTATGGTGGAACTTAGATTGTCTGGATAAGGGCCCCTCTCATCTCTATCTGGAAACACACTTCATTATCAGGATAGAATATAATGAAAGACATAGAGACTCAGGAAGCCTTTAGTAGAATTCAAATCAAAGAGGCAAATTGTCTATAGCTGAAAATTTATTTTTGCCTTTAGGTGATTAGGAAGCTAGGTAAGGGAAGCCATGGGCAATCAGTCAAAGGAATAGTTTGACTTTCTTTTGGGGAAAAGTAATCCATCATTGCTCTCACAGGAATTTATTTTTCATGACTATACCACATATTTGTATTAGGTTTTCATGCCTTCTCAGTGAGCGGGGTGTGATTAGGGGGAGGGATGGAATTTAGAGTTGAAAATAAAATTGAATTAAAAAAATAAAGAAAACCAATCCCCATTGAATGAGGGAAAAGAAAATGGGCCTGCACTTACCTGTAGTTGTTTCAGATAAATATTGTAATTTAGTTCTGTCACATGGATAATGAACTAGAATATATAAATTGGTCTGGATAAATTTGTATAACACTGACCAGTGATGAAGTATTCATGAAAATCAGGGAAGAGAGGTTCCATTCCCAATGCTGCCTACAGTGTTCCATATATTTGAATATTGTTGTTCAATAAATATCAAAAAATGAGATGCCCATGATTGCCTAGTGGACAATGGACAATTATTGTGTTAGAATATACCTATGAGATCATATGACAAATGAAGAACTCCAAAAATCAGGGACATAAAATGAAATGGAAGAAGCTTATTATGGGAAAATCACTGGACAGGATATGTATTAAGAATACTCAATGACATGGATTTCCCAGCTTAGAGACTGGATTCCCTTGTATCACAAACAGCTGAGCAGGAGGTTGAAATTTGGACGATGGGACAGTGCTATAAAGGAATTTGGACAAAATTGGATACAGTTTAAGAATGAGATAATCAGTTTTACTATTTAGTGAACCTGTATTCTTGTGTTGAATAATAATAAATCTTAATGAACTAATGAATTAATAAAAGAAGAGTTCTTTCAGAATTTGTACCCTAATCACATATTTATAATTAATGATTGATAAATAGGATTCTCTCTTTGCATTGTATCCCTCTCTTGGATGAGTCCTTAGTTATTGACTACTATAATACACAGCTGTCATCAGTTGTGCAGACATTTGACAGAAAACAGAATGAAAACATCCTTCTTGTGCAACTCTGATTTCAAATGGTGAAGATATGGAGGAAGTAGAAAATAAATGTACCAATACTGAAAGAGTAAGAGGAAGTTGTAGTCCTATAATTCAGATGTGAGTCACTGGATAATTATCTACTTTTCTTGTAATGACAGGATTCAATAAATCCCAGTAGCCAGCAAGTGTTTATTGACTGGCTGGCCTCCATCTGTCTCAACAGAAAAGGTTATAGTTGAATTCAATGTGGTAGACTGCCATAGTTGATATATTTCCAGCATACTATGAGTGGAGAGAACTTTGTTCTTAGACTTGGTGAATCATAATCATAGATTGGAGTCATAGTTGGAAAGAACCTCAGGTGCTCTCTTGCATAATCCCTGTTCAAGGAATCTTGTCTATCCTATTTCCAATCAAGGTCATAAATCAGATTCCAGTAACTAGGAAGTCCTGAGGAAAAGTTCATCTACCTTTGATCATTCCTTGCTTCAAGGGGTTTTTCTTTTATGTTGAACCAATACTCCCTATAACCTTTATATATTTGTTCTAGTTCCTCCTTTGAGACTGAGTGGATATTTAATCTTTCTTTGATGTGATATGTTTGAGAGACCGTTGGACCTGGAGTTAGGAAAACAGAAATTCTGAGTCTGTCCTTAGATACTTAACCAGTGTGTATGACCCTAGGGAAGTTACTTAACTTTTGTCTCAGTTTTCTTAATTATAAAATGGGAGTAATAGTAGCACCTATTTCCTAAAATAATGAGGATCAACTGAGATAATTTTTATAAAAGACTTTAGCACAATGCCTAGCAAATAGAAGGCACTTAATAAATGTTTACTTCTTCCCCTTTTCATCTTTTAAAATATGGTGCCTAACTGGATGCAATATTCTAGATCCTATTTACATAGGACAAAACTATTATTTCCCTCTCTGTGGCCCAAAAAAGATCTGGGCAGTAAGATAGTATAATGGATAGAGCACTGGACTAGTAGTCAGGAAGAAGTTAAGTTCAAAAGCCTGATAGTTGTGCGAGGTGGCCAAGTTACTTAACCTCTCAGTCTCAATTTTCTCATCTGAAGAATAGGAATAACAATAACACCTATTTCAGAATCTTTGAGACCATCAAATGAGATTATAGAATTATATATAATGTAACATATTATAGCCTATATAAGATTATATAGTAAAACATTGCAAAAAATAAAAGCATTTTGCATAAAACACATTGCAAATCTTATATCCTTATACAAATGTTATCAATAATTAATATTAGTAATAGTTATTATTATAAATTCAACCCAAAGTTTCATTAGCTTTATGGACTATTGAGTGACACTGCTGACTCATATTAACTTCACAGTTGACTACAACCCCTAAGTTTTTTTTCATAAAAATTCTTTCTAGGCTCAAATATCAGCTCTGTAGATGATTTTAACTTCTCTGAGCTTCAGTTTCCCCATCTGTAAAATGGCAAGGTTAGACTAGGTCTTCTTTAGAGTTCTTTCCAGCTCTAAATCTATGATCCTCTGATCTTCTGACATACATGGTAGAAATATAGTTTGAGTTTTGTGAGGGAAAAAAAAGATCTGGAGATTCTAAGGGAACTGTAAGATTAATTAAATATAGTTCATGCATTCTTCCCAAAATCTCCCATGGAGACATTAGAATATGATTTCGCTTTCTCAAAGGGTCCTTATCTGCACTATAAGCATTCAGGCTAATAAAGTTATTAGCCATAAAACAGTTTAATTTAAAATGTTAAAGAAGACAGAGAAGACTCATCTATAGATCCTTAAACCAACAATTATGAAAACCCTTCCAGTGAATTCTATTGTGTACTAAACTCCTGCTCCCTGTGGTTTGGTTCACATATATTTATAGGACTAATTGATGAAGTTCTTACATTACAAGTGGAATTGCCATCCTATTGTAAATTTGGGTTGAACAATTCTAGTACAGGTATGGGTTAATGCTCCTCTTCTCCTCCCTTCCCCTAAGTCTGAATGCATCTAGTGGTGGATCCTATCCTTATAATCACTTAATAAATACTTTTTCCATTACTTCATTCATTCAGTGAGACATTGTAAGTCAGCGACTTCCCCAAAAGTAAAATGTGTATCTTAGTTTGCATCTTCCCAGTATGGTACTAGCAGTCAAGCACAACTTTCTTGTTCTATTTTATACTTACCCTCATTCCTACACTTTTTTGTTAAGGCTCTGGAATTTTTCACTGGGTTCCTATCTCTTTCTTCCCACAGGGTATCCCCAGATGCTTATAGAATGCTTTCTTTCTAAATGCCTTCAGGATTCCTGTCCCATCTCAAAAAGGGGATTAAGGATATTGGTATATACTCAATGAAAATAGTTACATTTTCATACTTTCAATAGAATAATGAGTTGTAATCATTCTTTACATGAGAAGAGCCACAGTTTAAAACAGTGAAGGAAATAATTTTCCCTTTGAGTCATCTCATCTCATAGCAAATTAACAAAAACTACTATGAAATCCCATTTAGTTTCTGAATGAATTGCTTTCATTTCCCTTTACCCAAGTGGTGTTTCAA